>NC_044561.1:38529470-38846384 GCF_007565055.1 Rhinopithecus roxellana | reverse complement strand
TAGTTTAGATATCATAAATTACTAACAGAAAGTCCTTTACTTTAGAAGTTAAAGGCTGGCTCCATTAGATTGCTAGAGCATAGGTGAATAAGTCAACGAGTTCTTTAAAAGTTTAATCCAGACGGGCTGGGCACACTAAAAGGATCAGGAGTCATGAAAACAAACCTGAGTCATTTCACTCTGTTCTTGACACAAAAAAATGCCATTATTTATAGTACGGAGTTCTAACTATTCATAGCAAGAAGTTTAAACCACTTCACCTGGAATTAAAAAGTCTTGGCAATTTTGCCCCAGCCACCTTTCCAGCCTCACTTCCTGAGATCTGCGACCACTCCTCATTATATACATGTTAATTGTTCCCAAACATGCTGTAAACTAGAGTGCTTTCTTTGATTAACATTCGGTATATACCCAAAGGATTATAAATCATGCTGCTATAAAGACACATGCACATGTATGTTTATTGCGGCACTATGCACAATAGCAAAGACTTGGAATCAACCCAGATGTCCATCAATGACAGATTGGATTAAGAAAATGTGGCACATATACACCATGGAATACTATGCAGCCATAAAAAAGGATGAGTTAATGGCCTTTGTAGGGACATGGATGCAACTGTAAAACATCATTCTCAGCAAACTATCACAAGAACAGAAAGCCAAACACCACATGTTCTCACTCATAGGTGGGAATTGAACAATGAGAACACATGGACACAGGGAGTGGAACATGACACACGGGGCCTGTCCTGGGGTGGCGGGAGGCGGGATGGATAACATTAGGAGATATACATAATGTAAATGACGAGTTAATGGGTGCAGCACACCAACATGGCACATGTATAAATATGCAACATATCAATTTGTGTCTCTGTGACACATTCTTGTATTTTTCTCAGTATTTCAAACTGTCTTTATTATATCAGTTGTGGTGATCTGTGATCAATGGTCTTTGACGTTACTATTGTAATTGTTTGGGAGCACCACAAACCACTCATATAAAACAGATAACTTAATAAATGCTGTGTGTGTTCTGACTTTTATGCTGGCCAATGGTTTCTCCAAATTTTGCCCACTCCTCAGGCTGTTCTATTCCCTGAGACATAATAATATTACAATTATGCCAATTAAAAACCCTACAATAGTCCAGGCGCGGTGGCTCATGCCTGTAATCCCAGTACTTTGGGAGGCCAAGGAGGGAGCGCTGCCTGAGATCGGAAGTTTGGCACCGGCTTGGCCAATATGGTGAAACCCTGTCTCTACTAAAAATACAAAAAAAAAAAAAAAAAAAATTAGCTGGGCGTAGTGGCACGTGCCTGTAGTCCCAGTTACTCAGGAGACTGAGGCAGGAAAATTGCTTGAACCCGAGGGGCAGAGGTTGCAGTGAGCTGAGATGGCGACACTTCACTCCAGGCTGGGTGAAAGAGCGAAATTCCATCTCTAAATACATACATACATACATACATACATACATACATACATACATACCCTACAATGGCGTCTGAGTGTTTAAGTGAAAGGAAGAGTTGCACGTCTCTCACTTTAAATCAAGAGCTAGACGTGACTAAGCAGATCACGAGGTCAGGAGATCGAGAACATCCTGGCTAACACGGTGAAACCCCGTCTCTACTAAACAAAATACAAAAGTTAGCCGGGCGTGGCGCCTGTGGTCCCAGCTACTCGGGAGGCTGAGGCAGGAGAATGGCGGGAACCCGGGAGGCGGAGCTTGCAGTGAGCCTAGATCGCGCCACTGCACTCCAGCCTGGGCGACAGAGCGAGACTCCACCTCAAAAAAACAAACAAAAACAAACAAACAAAGGAAAACAAAACAAAACAAAACAAAAAAAGAAAAGGAAAGAGAGAAAGAGACAGAGAAAAGGGAAAGAAACAGCCTTATTGCTGATATAGAGAAAATTGTAGTAGCCTGGATAGAAGTTCAAACCAGGCACAACATTCCCTTAACCCAAAGTCTAATCTAGAGCAAGGCCCTAACTCTCTTCAATTTCAATAAGGCTGAGAGAGGCGAGGAAGCTGCAGGAAAAAAGTTTAAAGCTAGCTGAGGCTGGTTCATTGGGTTTAAGGAAAGAAGCCATCGTTATAAGATTAAAATGCAATATGAAGCAGCAAGTGCTGATGGAGAAGTTAAAGTAAGTTATTCAAAAGATCATTGATGAATGTGGTTTTCTTAAACAATAGATTTTCAGTATAAATGAAATAGCCTTCTATTGGGAGAAGATGTCATCCAGGAATTTCACAGCTAGAGAGATGTCAATGCCTGGCTTCAAAGCCTCAAAGGACAGGCTGACTTACTTGGTAGGGGCTACTGCAGCTGGTGATTTTAAGTTGAAGCCAGTGCTCGTTGACCATTCTGAAAAGTCTTGGGGTCATTAAGAACTATGCTAAATCTATCCTCCCTATGCTCTATACATGGAACAAGAAAATCTGGATGACAGCGCATCTGTTTACAGCATGGTTTACTGAATATGATAAGCCCACTGTTGAGACCCACTGCTCACACACAGAAAAAAGATTCCTTTCAAAATATTACTGCTTGTTGACAATGTACCTGGTCACCCAAGAGCTCTGATGGAGATGTATGGGGAAATTAATGTTATTTTCATGTCTGCTAACACAACATCCATTCTGCAGCCCATTATTTAAGAAATATATTTTATAATGCTATAGTTGCCATATAGAGCGATTCCTCTGATGTATCTGGGCAAAGTAAACTAAAAATTTTCTGGGAAAGATTCACCATTCTAGATGCCATTAAAGCACTATGACTCGTGGGAGAAGATCAAAATATCAACAGTAACAAGAGTTTGGAAGAAGTTGATTCCAACCCTCATGGATGACTTGGAGGGGTTTAAGACTTCAGGGAGGAAATAAATGCAGAAGTGGCAGAAAGAACAAGAAAATTGGAACAAGAAAATTGGAATTAGAAGTGAAGCCTGAAGCTGTGACAGAATTGCTACAATCTCATGATAATATATGAACACCTACAGAGTTGTATCTTATGAATGAGCAAAGGAAATTATTTCTTGAGATGGAATCTATCCCTGGTGATGATACTGTGAACATGGTTGAAATGACAACAGAGGATTTAGAACATTCCATAGACGTAGTTGGTAAAACAGTGGCAGTGTTTGAGAAAACTCACTCCATTTTTGAAAGAAATTCTGCAGTGAGTAAAACACTATCAAACAGCACTGCGTGCCATAGAGAAATCTGTGAAAGGAAGAGTTGGTTGATGCAGCAAAGTTTGTTGCTGTCTTATATAACGAAATTGCTACAGCCACCCCATCCTCCAGCAACCACTGCCCTGATCAGTCAGCAGCCATCAACAGGGAGGCAAGACCTGACACCAACAAAAAATTACAACTCATTGCAGGCTGAGACGATCATCAGCATTTTTTAACAATAAAGTATTTTAAAATTAAAGTATATACTTTGTTTAGACATAATGCTGTTGCACACTTAATAGACTATAGTACAGTGTAAACATATCATTTATGTGACTTGTTTTATTGCAGTGGTCTGGAACCAAACCCACAATATCTCTGAGTTATATCTGGATAGGTCAAAAAGTAGAACTTTAAATTTGGCAGGATCTCAGATCTGGAACTTTCACAATGTTAGTTAAAAAGGGAGTAATGAAACACAGCACCATTTTGCTGCTCTTAACTTTTTCTCCAAGGTTTTAAGTAGATTTTAATCTCCTCCAGGCCACCAAGTTAGACTCATCGATTACCCTTAAAATTCAAGGGCAATTTAAAGTCATCCAGTTCAAACCCCACATTCTGCAGATGAAGACACTGTCTAGAGAGATTTGCAAAGATGGGATGAGTACTAGCTTTCTTCTCCCAATGCCTCTCCCTTAGTATCCTGTCACCACATTTTTTTTCTCTCTCTTAAATTTTATTCTCCGAATATTCCATGGTACAACAGTAGCAAGGTATCAGTAGCAAGCTATCAGTTGGGAGGTTTGAAAGACTTGATGATAGAGAAAATATTTCCTTCTTTTTACATTTCAAGATCTCTCCTAAAGTTAGAATATTTTATAATAAGAGAATGAAACAGTGCTGAGAAATCTCTGACTAACAGGAAGAGAATACTGATTAAAACTTTATTTTCCCCTTTTATTCTTTTTTTCTCTCCAAATTTATGAAAACAAACCTCTTAAACAAACTGTCACATTCATGTGTGTATATACATATATATATACACACACACACACACGAATATATATATATTCATATGGAAACAAGTATTTTACCTCCTTGTATCTGAAAAATTCCCTGAAAGTTACTTGTTTTATGGCTGATTGTGATTAACTTATTAAGTTATTTTTTAATACAGATCAGACTGATTATGATTAATGTGCTTATCTGCTAAAAGAATAAAAAGAAAGTTTAGGCAAGCAACCATTGTGTTCCACTTGTTAATAAATCATTTGTTCTATGAATTTTTGCCTCCTGGGTTGTTTACGTTTTCAAGCGAAGTCAACATTCCTTCATTCAAAAAATAATAATACTTTACCAACCAACAGCCAGTTTAACCTTCAGTCATTTTTTTAAAAAGTTAAGACAGGTTGCCTCAAAGATTATTGCAAGCATAGAGTGTGGGGAAAGTAGCTACCTTCATTTGGCTTCTAATAAGTCTTTGAAGCCCAAAACCAGACACCAGGTGGTTAAAGATGACTTGATCTGAGGGAGGTATATGATTTTAAGTATCCACATTTGAACAGAGAGCTCAATATCAGCTAAGCAGAAGTTAGGATGCAACATGCAGTGTGTGCATTGCTGGCTTTTGCTTCCCATTCAGTTTAATGCTCCAATTTTCGTTGCTTTCATTTTTTTTTTTTTCCTCAAAAGAAGCTCACTCTTGATCTGATTACTGAGACCTCGCCCTCTTCTAATCATCTCACTTCTATCATCTTACAGTATTTTCCAGAACCGGTATTTACAGTATTTTTTAGTTCTGGCTGAAAACACACAGTTTCCTCCTCCTCTCCTTGAAACCAGCCCACTGCCTGGCACCATTTCTTGAAACAAATCATGATGCCATTCCAGTCTAACAGGCAAATTGCAATTTCAAAAACAAATTCAGCTGCAACCGCTTTTAAAACATCTTACTAGGTTACTTTTCTGTCTTACGTCACCCAGGTTTCCAGAAATCTACTCAAAATGCCTAATGAGGCAATAAATTTCTTTATTGACTGTTCAGAATGTGGAAACAAATTGGAGTGACTCACTCAGGCCTTTTCTTAACCCTCTTATTCAGCAAAACAGTTTATTTTACTGAAAGAATAGGAAAAAAAGAGCTGACAATTTAAAATTAACTAAGTAGGCCCACCCTCTTTATTGCCTCTAGGCTATTCGGGACGATCTTTTTTTGCAAGGGTATATGTTACAGCTTAAATGAGATTGTAAAAGAGCAAAATCTTGGCTTATTTATCATCTTGTGAAAATAATTCCCATGTTTGCCTTTTCATTTATTGTGATTTATTACTCCAACTAATTTTTAGTGCAGAATTTTCTTGTGTTGTGTTTGTTAGTTTTATAATTTGTATTTGTTTTGTCTTAAGGAGCAATGGTCTTCTGTTAGGCCTTAATCCATTGGTAGAAATTGACTTGAGGGGCTATCTAAAAAACAAACCTTGCTTATAATGCATTAGTAAGGACAGAAAATTATACAGGAAAAAGAAAGTGCCATCAAAACTTTACATTTCTCTCTATAGTTTGCTTAAACAAATATTTGAAATATTTGCTTACAAATATTTAAATTACTTGTATCCCCTGAGCATATTCCGAATGATATGGGTAAAGGTATTGAAAAATGTTGTTTATGGATTAAAAAGTTAACAACCACATGCAGAAAAGTATTTGTTTATAAACACATAAAGAAAATACATTCTAAAATAAATATGTTTACAGTTTAAAATGAGCCTAGAGTAAATTTAGCTCAAACTCCTCAATTTATAGATACTGAAAGAAAGGGTAGGGAAATAAAGGATTTGATAAATGTCATTGGAAATTTGGTACAAGGCACCAGATCTGGAACTCCCATTTCCTAGACCCTGAGTGTTTGTTCCAATATTTCATTTTTGCCTTCCTTACTTTTCATTGCTGAACCTGAAAATGCCATATGGTATTAGTTCCTTTTTCATGCACTCATTCATAAAAAATAAATCTAAATGGATGTGGAGGAAGGGAGGAGACCATCTATGCCCCAAAATGTTGGGAGTCAGCATTTTATTTTCTCCTTAGAAACAGTGGCCTTTCCCACAGTTAAAAATAATGTTTTATGTTCCCCTTTTCTCTTTTTTTTAATATTGAATCTTCCATACTTACTACTTGAAGTTCAGAATACTAACATGAGTATGAAATATGGAGAGGAACTGAAAATAACATTGGGTAACTATAGTTTCTAGTGTGCTAAAAATCAATGCTGATTATTGGTTTGTGAAATCTTTTCATGAGTTCTTGGAATTCCCCAAAGTGGGGAGACACTAAGGAGAGTATAAAAATAGTTAATAATAGGAGGCAATTGCTTACTACATAGTTATTTATTTTGAATTTTCAAAAGAATGAGACCTAAGTTTATATCGTCATCTATGAAATTTGGATTTATGTTTATAGGTACAATTAACTTTTATTATAATATAAACAGAGCTAGAAAACACCCTAGATATTTAACGTTAAACTCTACATTTAACAGGTAATGCCTAGGAAAATAAAGTCACTTATTTCAATGATACACAGTAAAGTAGTAGCAGAGAAATAGCTAAATATACCTAATCTCACGTTATTTTTTCCCAACAAGCAGCCTCTCACCTGGATATGAGGGTACTTAAATGTTCTTATGCAGATTATTTGAGTTGTTAAAAATAAATGTACAGATGAACTAATTCTATACAAGTCCTTCATTAACACAATCACTTTTCTAAGCAGCACTGAAGTTACAGAGAAAAGTTTACTAATCACCACATCTTAATACTGCCCCTTGAGTGCCAATGCATTACTGAAACCATGGCCACTATTACAAATCATTTATGCCTAAAACAAAGAGCATAAATAGGAAAAGTCTTTACTAACATGAAGATACTGCAACTCTCATTTTCTTTACTAACTCACTGTAGTGGAAGACTTCAAAATCTAAATTAAAGGCAATTATTAATAGGTAAATCTTACCATAAATATAATTACCAGTCCTGAAAAGAAATGGATTCATCTTAAAATATTAACAGAAAAAGTAAATTTGTGTATATTCCTTACCATAACAGCTTTACACACACACACACACACACACACACACACACACACCATCATATCTGGGTGATGCTTATTGACAGCTCTTTATTCTGTGAACTCATTTCCCACAATCTTCTTGAGTCATCTTCATAATACAGAGATGTGAATGAGTTAAAAACATGGACTCTATGAGAAGACTACCTGATACTCTAATAGGTATATCCCTAATATGCCTTTGTGTACCTTTCTCAGTTGCGATACTTATCAGAAACTTCCGAATCAGTAAAACAGATGATCATTTAAATTTCAAATGAGGATAAACATTGCATTTGTAACTCCTAGGGTCCTCAAGTTTCTCTTTTATGGAAAGAGAGTGCATCTCCTTGACAGGAGCAGTTCAGACTGGTTCGTTTGTTTTTCATATATGGCTAAGCAGCTAACGTAAAGGTGAGAATCTGAAGATAGGGCTCTTCGTTACAAGTTTTCTCTAAACAGTTTTTATAACTTTAAATAAAAGACTGTACCTTTCTGAGCATTACTTTACTTATTTATACCTATTACGGTGTTTGGGATGTGATAATTTCTAATTCTCCTTCGAATTATTCATATTCTGAATAATATTTTACCTCTAAATGGCATTTATGTATTATACACTTTGTAGTTTACTTAGTGCCACTTTAAAATTACCTAATTCATATCTGAACGAGGATAAGTTTTACCTGGTTATCCAAATCCAAAATTTACTTTTCCACTTCTCCAATGGTCCATAAGCATACTAAATAATATAACAAAATTAAAGAGCAATTCTTCAAGTTACAGAATACTGATACAAGAATTTAGGGATTTTCTGATATTATGAACTAGTTTATTGCACAAGAAAATGTTATTCAATGAAAAAACACTCTATTAGTTTATCTTATATTTTAAAAACTAAGATTTTCTCTGCTAGCTAATTCACTTAAAATAATGAAAAAATTAAGTTGACACTCCTTAGTTATCTAACGGGGTTGTAATGAACATTTCCTGGGATTTCATGTCAGTTCCCCTTCTGTCACAACTCCTTTCTCCATCCACAGGAATGGGTCCCCACGAGCAAGTGACACTCTTTCCTCTAATCCCAGCTAACTTGACGTAGCTGAATCAATCACACTCTTTCCCCCAAGGAATGTAGAATTAAAATTGAGAAACTCTTTTTCAACTTAATTCAAGTCTTTGGAAATAGATGTAAACTCATAAATGTGGAGGAGCCCTAGTCCAGCTTCTCTGAGGATTGGAATCAACAGCTGGCACAGAAACAAAGATGAGATAGACACATAGGGAGAAGCAGAGATCGAAGACAGAGAAAAAATTTTAGCAGACATTAAGGATCCAGTTTCTGACTTTTTTTTTTTTTTTTTTTTTTTTTTTTTTTTTTTTTTTTTTACTATTAGATGACGTGAGATAATCCAGTGGCTGTTTAATACATATGTTTATAAAGAAGTTTCAGAATCACCAACGTGAAATAAGTTGGCACTAGAAGTATGATCTGTACTGATTATAAAACTATGCTCATAATATATAACACAAATGAATCTCTCTAAGGTAGAATTATCAGTAATATCATCAAAGTAACAGTTAAAGTACATTTTAAAAATATGTTTTATTATAGTTTGTTTCACCAAATTTTTGCAGCTTTACTCACTTTAAACACAGTTCACTTTTAATTTTCATTATGTTATAAAGAAGATTAATTTGCATTTTACATTTTGCTTCCTAATGTTTTCTAGAATAATGGACTTTCTACTCTCAGCCCCTTGGTAGGTATAATAAGAGTGTTTCACTGCCTATGTTTTAAGGCAATGTTCAAATTAGCTTACCTACTCTTTTCATCACATCTTATGTTTTAAGAGCTCTGTGAAGCAATGAAAAGAGTATAATGGAACCATAGATCAAGGCACCTCATTCATTAACTTTTAAAATATCACCTCATTTATTTGGTCTTCCTCTGGAGTTTCTCTTTTAATAAGTAGCAATTTTATTAAACCTCCATTTAAGCTAAATGAGAAAGAATGACATACTTTGCTACAATACTTATAAAGACGATATTCTTACATCTAAATTTACTTTAGGCAGGACCATTACAGTGTAATCACGGCATCTGTTTTTGTGTGTGTGGGAAGACTACTACTAGCTTTGAAATTCATAGCACACCAAATAGCTAATACAGATTCTGGCCATGTGGGAAAACTTTGATGAAATTACCCCATCTAAGGGAATGGGTGAAATTAATGGATTAATGGCAGGCCAGCGTATTTGAAAGGTGAAAGCATGCTTTAAGAAGGAAGAAAATCCTGGTATCAAATGTAATTCATTAAAAGTAACAGTGCATGTTGTCCTGTAATTGGGTATGTTTGAGGCTCCAGACAAAAATCAGTAACACTGTCTCCTCTAAATTAAAGAATAATCATCATAGAATGCAATACATCACCTTGCAAATATAATCTCTTTTGTAATGAAAACATACATGGACTCCCAGAACTTTGGGAGGCTGAGGCAGGTGGATCACGAGGTTTTGAGATCGAGACCATCCTGGCCAACATGGTGAAATCCCATCTCTACTAAAGATACCAAAAAAATTAGCTGGACACAATGGCAGGCGCCTGTAGTCCCAGCTACTCGGGAGGCCGAGGCAGGAGAATCACTTGAATCCGGGAGGCAGAGGTTACGGTGGGCCAAGATTGCGCCACTGCACTCCAGCCTGGTGACAAAGCAAGACTCCCTCTCAGAAAAAAAAAGAAAAGGAAAAAGAAAAAGAAAATAGAAAATATACACGTACTCTGGGAGAGAGTTTGAGAAAGCAATAGCTTAAGAAAGAATGCTACAATAGCACCCCCTTATCTGTGAAGGAAATGTTCCAGACCACCAGCGAGTACCTGAAACTGCTGATAGCATCAAATCCTATATATGTGATAACTACTAATAAAATAGAAGAATTTAAACAATATACTGTAATATAAGGTATGTAAATGTAGTCTCTTTTTCAAAATATCTTATTTTACTGTAGTAACTTATTTTCAAACTCTGGTTGATGGTGAGTAGCTGAAACCTTGGTGAGTGAAGCCACGGGATAATGGGAGACTACTATATAAATCTTTAGACTTTTACTAGGATATTCCTAGTAAAATATCCACTTCACAAAGAATGGAAAAATCAATGGCCTATAGGATTTACAAGAAAAGTCTGAGGGGGAAAAAACACTTTCTATTATGACATGTAAAAAAAACATAAATACTAAAGTAATCCAATGAATATTATCTACTATCTTATTCAATAGTAGGAAACAAAATTGACAATCAGAAATTCAACTCTACTCTCCCCCCAAGCCCCACCCCCAAATTTTTATATAATGATCTCTTTCTTTTCACTAGCGACTGGATCATGTCTTTTCACATTAAAATTCTATGAATTTTATACTACATAACTTCTCAGAAGTATACACATGAAAAATTATATTTAAGGACAAAGTAGCCCCAACTTCTGATGACAACCATCTTTTCCTTATGCTAGAAAGCCCCCATTTCTTCTTTAACAGGACAGAGGAGAGTTTTTACCCACTGAGCTACTTTCTACAGCTGGATAAAAACTTCTCCAAACTACTACATTTTACTTTTTAGTTCACCCATAAAGAATAATGAGCTATTCAATCATAAGGAAGAAAAACCTGCCAACTCTACCCACATTCTGAGATTGGCTTTCGAATTACAACTCACTTGCCCACTTTTGCATGTGGTTAGTTGGTTTCACTGAAAGTGTGTGCAGAAGTTTTATAGTTTGCTGTGCTGTGAGTGGAGAATTATCACTCACAGAATTTAATGCTCAACTCAGATTACATTATAACCATTTCAGAGAGGGGCATTCTGTGTTTACATGGACAAGGGTCAGGTACAAACCAATAACAAAACATGTTTCTTCCTGCAGTCAATTCCCTACCTACCACAGAAACATCACACTGAGAATCCGAAGAAAGCTATGATCTTCTCTCCCCAACCCTCCAAAATGTGGACTGAAACTTTCCACCCAATATGATTTCTTTTACTGAGAACTTATTCTTTTTCACATCAAATATAAAAACAAAGAATTTTTATTTTAGTTTTTGGTTTTCAATGCAAAATTTAACAAAATGGATACTTCCAGGAAAGCGTACTGAAATAAATTCTAATTGGAAAAAAAATGAACAAAAACTAGATAATTGTTTCTTTCCCAGGAGCAGTGTTTCTCAAGCTTGGCTGCACATTGGAGTTACCTGGGGAACTTTAAAAAATACTGTGGCCTGGGCCCTACTGTCAAATGTTTATATTTAATTGGTCTGTGGTGTCTTTGGCATTCGAATTTTGTAAATCTCCCCAGGTGATTCTAATGTGCAGTCAAGATTAAAAAGCATTGTGCTAGAATGCAGGTGAGTGCAAGATTATATTAATCTTTCAAGTAATTAGAAAACTTTTATTAGAAATAAACAAGACTAAAGGTTATCTGATGCCATTCTACAGTTACTGACATGCTCATCATTAAAATAAGAAAAAAGCAGTAAAATATGGTTCAAGTAAGATTATAATAATCAATCTTTATAAATCCCTTTAATGTTATAATATGGAATAAGATATTTAGTAAGACTATGTATCCATGGGTGAACAACCTAAATTTCAGAAACATGCCTACATTTAAATTGCACTAATTCTCCTTTGCTAATTATGAAGGATTATGGAAGAAAAATCCCAGGTTTATTTTGACAATTATATTGTCCCACATATTAACTTTTTCCAGAGAATTACCAGGAATTGTCTGGTGTCAACTAAAAAAATACTTTTCAGAATTATAGGATGAGCAATGGCATTTGAGAAGCCCAGATTATTATCTACTTTATTATAATTCAGAAAAAAATTAAGATGATTAATAATCCCGGATTCTGAAAGGAGTTTAGTCAGAATTAGGAGCCATCAGGGTAGCATTAATTTTATAGAAAAAAAATGAATTGGCCAGGTACCTGTAATCCGAACATTTTGAGAGGTCAAGGTGGGTGAATCATCTGAGGTCAGAAGTTCGAGACCAGCCTGGCCAACATGGTGAAACCCCATCTCTACTAAAAATACAAAAATTAGCTGGGCATGGTGGTGCATACCTGTAATCCCAGCTACTCGAGAGGCTGAGGCAGGAGAATCACTTGAACCTGGGAGGTGGAGGTGCAGTGAGCCGAGATCACACCGCTGCACTCCAGCCTGGGTGACAAAGCAAGACTCTGTCTCAAAAAAGAAAAAGAAAAAAAAAGAAGACAGAAGAAAATTACATTGTACCTTATCCAAATGAATCTGAGCAGATAGTACTGTATTGTACAGAAGATTAGTCCCTTCCATGCGGTGAATACTATGTGCCAGGAAAATATATATATATATATATGTTTTATATATACATTATAAATTATAAAAATTTTATATACACATATATATATTTACTAATGTGGAAGGAGCTGCGGGATGTATTACACCATTTCTTTTAAAAATACAGAAAAATATTCATAGTTTGCTACCCCTGTTAAAAAGGTGAGAAAACAATACACTGTATATTCACATTTGCTTGTATTTGTTCCACAAAATGTTGGAAATATACCGAATAAACCAAGAAAAATCATGGAAAGGGGCCGGGCACAGTGGCTCACGCCTGTAATCCTAGCATTCCTAGCACTTTGGGAGGCCAAGACAGGTGGATCACCTGAAGTCAGGAGTTCAAAACCAGCCTGGCCAACGTGGTGAAACCCCATCTCTACTAAAAATACAAAAATTAGCCATGCGCGGTGGTCGTTGCCTGTAATCCCAGCTACTCCGGAGGCTGAGGCAGGAGAATCACTTGAATCCGGGAGGCAAAGAGATGGTGCCATTGCACTCAAGCCTGGGAGACAGAGTGAGACTCTGTCTCAATAAATAAATAAATAAATAAAAACGGTGGAAAAGGAACCTCTCAGTATACATTTGTGTATAGTCTGGGTTTTGAAAAATTTAAAAGTGTCATTGTTATAATTACATATTAAAATTAACAAATAAAATAACGTGAATCCTCATGCTGATATTTTAGGGTTTTATTCTAAGTATTCATGGAAAAATATTAAAAAGAGTCTGGTAAAAAAAAATGAAGGCAATAAATATAGAAGGTGGTTTTTATAGGTATCTTGTACAACAAGAGAATACAGGTTGAACACCCCTAATCTGAAGATTCCAAATCTGAAATGCTCCAAAATTTGAAATTTTGAGTGCTGACACAATGCCACAGGTAGAAAATTCCACATATAAGTACTTGACACAAACTTTGTTTAATGAACAAAATTATTTAAAATATTGGATAAAATTAACCTTGGACTATGTATATCAGGTGCATATGAAATATAAATGAAATTTGTGCTTATAATTGGGTTCCATCTGGAAGATAGTTCATTGTGCATAGGCAAATATTCCAAAATCCAAAATCCAAAACTCTGCTGGTTCCTAGTATTTCATATAACAAATACTCAATCTATACTGTGAAGGCTTAGAAAAAGGAAGAGGAGGAGGAAAGAAGGAAGAAGAAGAAGGAAGAAGAGGAAGTAGAAGAAGAAAAGGTTTGTGACCTAAAAAATGTTTGTCTGTCTCCCAGGCTGGAGTGCAGTCCCGCGATCTTGGCTCACTGAAACCTGCACCTCTCGGGTTCAAGGGATTCTCCTGCGTCAGCCTGCCGGGTAGCTGGGACTACAAACGCGCGTCACTATGCCTGGCTAATTTTTGTGTTTTTAATAGAGACGCGGTTACACCATGTTGGCCAGGCTGGTCTTGAAATCTCCACCTCAGGTGACCCGCCCACCTCAGGCTCCCAAAGTGCTGGGATTATAGGCATGAGCCACCAGGCCCAGCCTGTCATAAATTTTTAAATAAAAGAAAAGCAGGTTCAAAAGAAATATGAGATACGATCTCTGTGTAAAAAAGTAAAGGTACATACAAAGTGATAAATAACGGTAAGCTTTGTTCATTGAAATTTCATAAACACTTTTCCCTGGGACATGGAAATAGATTTAAGTTTCATATTCTTTTAGCTTAATGTCCTTGGCTCCACCCACCACATCCCTGGTTGGTGTTCTATCTGTTGGACTTTACTGAGCATCCCTCTTTCTTCAGGGACCATGACTTTCCCTCACTTTTTCTTCCTACTCACTTGGATTCTGGAAAAAGCCTCAGGCCACAAGAGCACTATACAGAAAACTTCAGGAAACACAGATATGAGATACAACTAGGGTTTGGAGAAAAACCAAGATTATTCCCCCTCTGTGTCTTCTGTTTTGCAAAAAATGGGTGTCATCCTGGACAGTTTGCCACAAAATGATGATGAGACATGATGAGCCACAAGATGAGATGTGGACTAGCTTGAAGTTGGTAGTTAAGCCCTCAGGATGGAATGCTGGTAATGTATGAGACAGTAGGAACAAGTAGGATTGACTGTTAGGATTCAGCTCCCTTGTTCCTGTGTTACGCTTCTCATCTTAGGCTTCCCAACCACCATAATTGCTCTGGAACAAGATGAGACTTGACTATGAATTAGGAATTTGAGAGAGAATCTCATAGCAGCAGAGAATTAGCTGGGGCAATAAGGTGGATATATATAAGGTTTTGCTTTTGAGTTCTCTTGGCCAAAAGTAGGTTTTACTCAGGCAAGTGCTTGACTCCTAGTCTCCTTCCAAAGCTAACTCTACTGTGAATCGGGAGGTAGGAAAGTCAAATAAACAAAGCAGTAACCGTGTTAACTTTTCTGACCAAAGGCAATCTAGGGAGAGTTAGAAGCTAAACAATATTATGGTGGAGAATGCCATAGAAGTTCCAAAAGTAGTCTATCAAAGGCTTTTGAGTAAATATTAGACTTTCAGTAAAATTTTGTGACTGCATCTCCTGATGACTAATCATTCCAAATGTGAAAACGTTTCATAGTTTTTGTTTACAGTGCAGGGCAAAGTCAAACCTGAGTTTCATACAAACACGCTCAGCAACTGCTTAATGAGATTTGACTGTACAATAGTGAAACTGAACTTCTCTTTAGTTACAGACTGGCTCTGAGACAAATTCTTTAAAATGAGTTGAAATATCAGCAGTCCCACTCAACTGAGGACATGTTTCCTAAGGTAAACGTAGGACGGTGCTCATATGGTGTGGAATGACTGAAAAGGAGTCAGCCTCTTTATGTGGTTTGCAAACTTGAGCACATCAGAATCGCCTGAAGAGCTTCTTAAAATACAGTAGACTGGGCCCCATCCTCCACATCTTCTGCTTCAATAAATCTGGAGTGGGTCACAAGAATTAGCTCTCTGTGAGTTTCTAGATGACACTGATCTACTGCCCTGGAGAACACATTTTGGGAATCATTGCTTTAGAATAATATTACCTTACTGTCTACATAATATATTTTTAGAGGATTTCAAATTTTTATGGGAATTATTGGATTGTATTATTTTTATTTTGATCATCTGCTAAAAGACATATTAACATTAGCAGCTTTTCATCCCCATAGCCAGGTTACATCCAAGTTTTTCTACGGAGTTTAAGTTGCAAGAATTTATATTTGTATGTGTAATCGTATGAGCACAAAACTATTACTAGTGTTAATTTCTAGAACAACATTTCTCAAACTGGGTCATTAAATGTATTTGAGGGAACTATTAGTCTCTTTTAGAAATACTAGCAAGGGTATAAATCAATGTAACTGATAAAGAAAACACTTGAACATTCTTTTTCATACATACATATCTCATTGTTTTAGCCAGTACAGACAGTAAAGTGGCATTTAAGAGTGTGCTTTCCAACTATTTCATGTCAAGGTACACAGAGAAATTTAAATTTATTTAGGACCGTTTTGGGGGAAGTGAATGGAGCTGCTGAGGTCAGAGGAGCTAGCCTAAGGGCTCTCACTGTCCTATCCTGACTAGCCTACAGGGAACAGAGGAAATTTCTCAATGTCTTAGAGTATTTTTATCCTATTTTGAGTGGGTCCTAGCGGGTTGGAAGCTCTTTATTAGGGTAACTCTTGTTCCAGAATTACATAATAAGGATGCCATATCTAGACTTAGGTATTTAAGATTCGATGGCCATTGCAGAAGTAATACATCACAACATGTAAAGGAGGACAATTTTTCAAGATCTCTCAGATTTTACCACCCGCCCCACATTCTGTCCTTGAAAAGTGGGAGTACCTTCCTGTCTTCATGCCCCCAGCCCTGCATCTATCCACGTGGTGTAATAAACCTTAGTCATTGGCCAGGCGTTGTGGCTCACACCTGTAATCTCAGCACTTTGGGAGGGCAAGATGGGTGGATTACAAGGTCCTGAGTTCAAGACCAGCAGGACCAACATGGTGAAACCCCTTCTCTACTAAGAACTCAAAAAATAGCGGGGCATGGTGGCACACGCCTGTAATCCCAGCTACTCAGGAAGCTGAGGCAGGAGAATCACTTGAATCCGGGAGGCAGAGGTTGCAGTGAGCCAAGATCACACCATTGCACTCTAGCCTGGGTGACAGAGTGATACTAAGTCTCAAAAAAAAAAAAAAAAAAAAAAAAAAAAAAAAAAAAAAAAAAAAACAAGCTAGTCATTGACAAGAGTGTCCTCTACTCCTTGCAAATGTTAAAAGAGAAAATAAAAGATGCAAAATATTAAACTAGTTGCTACTGTCCAATGGTGATTTTTCTCCAAATAGTTCAGTGTATAGTGTGTCTAGAAATAACTATTAATCTCTTCTCTAAGCAATATGGTTTGAGAATTGAACTGTATAGGATAACATGCATTTTCACATGAAAATATTCCAAAGTATGCATACATATTGAAGTGAAATGTTTAGTTTGCAAGTAAATTTTTATAGCAATAAAATTTAGCTAATTCAAAGGAATAACATAATTTATCTTTGATGATTTGGGAGAAATGCCAAGATTTTACATAGCCTCAAGCTAATGCTTCCTGAGTAAAAATCATAGACCAGAAACCAGTCTCCAAAGCTTTATGTTGTCTTAATATCTTTCTGTGCTCAACAATCCTGTCAGGTAGATACTCTTACTATCATCATTTCAAAAATGAAAAAAAAAAACTTGTGATACAGTAAGGTTATGTAACTTGTTCACAGTCACACAGCTTGTAGATGGCAGGGCTGTAATTCAGACCTAAAAACCAAGTAAGGCTCCTGTCATTTTTAATGGTCACCCAAACACTCCAGGGACAGCAAACAAGAAGGTGCTGATTCAAGGCATTTTTATTATCTATATTTATAAAAAATATTTAAGATGCCAGGGGTGATTACTTAAATTATGGACTACTGTGGAGCATGGAGCATGATGAAGACACCAACATCAGTTGGTATATCCATATTTATTGATGGAAAGATGGCAATGAACTGACAGTTAAAAAATAAATAAATAGATAAAGTAGAACAGGTTATCAATCAATTTACAGAATGGGTTCATATAATTAACTTATAATATAATATGAACACTTAAAATATAGTAAGTTTTTAAATAGGGATTTTCTTTCTTTTTTCTTTATTTAATTAATTAATTAATTTATTTATTTTTTGAGGCAGGGTCTTACTCTGTCACCCAGGCTGGAGTGCAGTGGTGCGATCTCGGCTCACTGCAACCTCCACCTCCCAGATTCAAGCAGTCCTCCTGCCTCAGCCCCCCAAATAGCTGGGACTACAGGCACATGCCACCACGCCTGGCTCATTTTTGTATTTTTTGTAGAGATGAGGTTTTGCCATGTTGGCCAGGCTGTTCTTGGACTCCTGAGCTCAAGCAATCTGTCCCACCTCATCTCCCCAAAGAGCAGGCATTACAGATGTAAGCCACCACACCCAGCCTGAATGGGATCATGTTAATAAAAGCATCTGATAGCTATAATGATAGTGGACAGATACAGTCAGATAGTAAGATAACACTGGATTCTTATTTTCTAAATAGGATTTATTTCTATAGTTCTATTTTTCTGAATTTTTGGTAATAGTTATGTGAATTATTTTATATTTAGGAATAAGCATAATTTTTTTAAAAAAGTGCTCCAGTCATCAGTATGCAATATTAATTGTGAACGTTTATTGAGCACTTACTATGGGCCAGGCAATGATCAGACAGTTGTTCATAGGAAATTTCATTTAATCTTCCTTTAAGAAAACAGAAATGTTGGCCCAGTGCAGTGGCTCACTCCTGTAATCCTAACACCTTGGGAGGCCGAGGCAGGTGGATCACTTGAGGTCAGGACTTCGAGACCAGCCTGGCCAACATGATAAAACCCCATCTCTACTAAAAAAAAAAAAAAAAAAAAATTAGCTAGTTGTGATGGCTCATGCCTGTAGTCGCAGCTGCACAGGGAGGCTGAGGCAGGAGAATAGCTTGAACCTGAGGGGTGGAGGTTGCAGTGAGTCGAGATCACGCCACTGCACTCCAGCCTGGGCAACACAGCCAGACTCTGTCAAAAAATAGATAAAATTGTTGAAGTAGGTATTATTAGCCTTTCCATTTTACAGATAAAGAAGCTGAGGCCTAGAGAGATTCCACAATTTCTCAGTGTTCAAATGCTAGCAGCCTGAATCCTGAGTAAATGTTCTCAGTGACCACAGTGCAAGGATCTGCAGTTCTTGGGATATGGTTCACAAAAGCCTTCTATTACAACATTTCTCCTCAGGATGCTCAGTATTATACTCTAGGTATCAGGCAGGATCTTGGAATTTTAAAATAAAATCATTCATTCAACTTGTCGCCCCCCAAATACATTAATTCTAATGACATCAATCTATATTTATACGGTATTTGAAATATTAATGATTAATAAGGATTGAACAAAAAGAAAAAAAAATAGTATGAATGAAAGAGCTCAAGTCTGGAAGCCAAAAGCAGAAAGCTGTGTCCAAGCACTTAGGAAACTAATTTGGCTGGGTTGTTTGCATCCAAACAAGGAATGTGTTCATTTACAAATGACTGGTTTCTAGTTTGTTTAACACCTAAAAATTTAAAAAATACATCTAATCCCATTTTCTGACTTCCTTCCTTTGTCTGTTACATATTTTCATGCAATAAAAATAAATGAAACTTCATTTCTGTAAGGTGTTTATCATTCAGCTCTGTCACTGACAGGCTGATATGCAAAATCTGTCTCTCACTGTGAATTTTCACTCTTCCTTTGCCCATTATGGCTCAGTGGGAGGCTGGGCTGTAATTGCAGGAAAGCTATGCGGTAACTAAAACACACTCCGGCGTCTCAGGTTCTGATAATAAGCTAACAAAATCATTCAACTTTTCTTCCTACATTTCTACAATAACAAATCCGTTTCAAAAGAAATATTCCACTCCAAAACATTTGTTAATTTATTTATTTAATTTATTTTTTCTCTGCTAAGATTTGGCTGGCTTCACTGAACTTTCTCCCTTCCTTTTCTTTTTGCACCCTGGTACTGTGGGTAAGTGGGCAACACGGAGCAGGAACCCAAGATGGACCCACACTATTCACAGAAGGTGTATGATGGACAACTAGGCCCTTATTTAAAGCATCCTAGCTTTCCCTCCATCTTTCCCTGAATCTGATTTCAATATAAATATGTAAAAAATAATAGTCATCTTTAATGCCACTGCAGGTAAAACCACTCAAAAGTACAAATTTTGTATAAAGTTTTTCAGTGATTTTTTTTTAAACGTGAAGTACTGTAGATTCTGGGAAGGTGCGCAGTGAAGCTGGCTTTGGTGGGATACAATTGTTTCAAACACTTGCCTCTGACTTCATTCTTTAATGAACATCTCTGGAATCAGTAATTACTGTGGGAACACATCTTTAGAGCTATTCTCAAAGAGCAAAATTGGCAGAGGTTGGTTTTATAAAGTTCACAAAATGAATGGTGCCTTATTGCCATAAACAAAAGGATTTTTAACAGCCAGCTTTAAAATACCGAGTGAATTACTGATAAGTGAATCAGTGAATAAAGATAAGTCTTTAATTGACAAGAAAATGAAGGATTAGTCTAATAGTGCATTATAGCAATATGCCATGAATTCAAACTTAGGCCTTCTTCTGTATTTGAACTCAGTAATTTAAAAGCTGTTTAAAAAAAATAAATAAATAAAGACTATTTCTTCTAAAGCATTTCTGCTTAAAATTTTCTAAAATGTGTGGTCCTAGTATTCAATCCCAGCATTAATCCTCCAAGTGACTATCATATCCTCATAACTGTGTACACTATTTGAGGTGACATTATAGTATAGAAAATGTTATCTATCATCTCCAAATACTTCTTATATTCAGGTATTTTACTAAGTACTTTCTACTTTCTTGTTTTCCATGTTGACTTAATTAATTTAATAAATAAGGATATAAACCCTGTGTCATAATGTTTTTGTTTTTATTTCTTCTCTCACACTCTAAAGATTTGATTACTTTTAAAAATTAGTCATATCAATATTAAGTATATTTCTTTAAAAGGGTAACAAAATACATGTTTTTCAAAAGCATTTTTTCAAACATAAGATTTTCACTATTATTAACATTAAGGGATTTAAGCTTTTTAAGACCGTTCTCAAAGTAAGATAAATCATTTATTGAACAACTACAATTGAGGTACCAGCTATACATAGTAAGACACTGAAGGAACGTTTAAAAATGAGGCATTTATTTATGTGCAGATGTCTTTTAGTTTCTTTTACTCAGCCAATATCCTTAAAATGGAAAATAAAAAGACAACAGGGAAGGGGAAAAAAAAGGAAGCAAAATAATAAAATCAACAACGGGCAGTTACTGAGTGCTTACGAGGTCCCAGCCCTGTGCTTAGCACTCAAGAGAGCTACGATTGCGTTTAGTTCCCGCTACAATTCCAGAAGGCAGTTATTATTCCCATTTTATGCACAAGAAAACTGAGAGCGTAAGATTCCCAGCAAATTCTGTGAAGTCTGGTTTTAAATCCAGGTGTATTTAACTGCCCCACTCAGTGCTAGATACTCCGCTAGGCATAACCACATGGTCACTTATTTACTGAAGAACGAAAACAAAATCTGTCTTCTCAGATTTCACATCTCACTCAGAACTCAAGGAAGACCACAACAAAGCATTGGAGTGAAGTGATTTTCCCTGGTATCTGGGAGTGTTGCTGTCATCGCTGCCACACTAACAAATAAGAAGCATTTCAAGGAGAAGACAGGTCCCAACACGAGACAGGTTTGTTGAGAAAAGGGTATCATATTCCTGATTTTGTCCTTTCTCAAAGGGTAAATGTAAACTGGAAATATCAGAACAACTAAATGTAAACAAATATTTGAGGAATTCTAAAGTTGTTCTAATAACTATGGAAAAATATTTTTTAAAACATTCATGTTAGTAAAAATACAGAATATTGTTATGGTTATTATAGCCAGAATGTATCATGGCTCCACTTTTATAAATACTATTAAAAAGTGGCATTTATATCACACTTCTTATAACATTTCAAACATCACATTTGCTGTAGTGTTTTGTCATTCTTTGTAGCACAATTTAAAATCCACTCCTAAATGGACATGTGATTTTTCTCTTCCATGTATAACTGAGAACTTTTTCCATTTAAGATAATTTGTGAAGCGACAGTAAGCTTTCACACTATGCAAACAACATATAATAATTTAACACAATCACATAACATTTAATAGGCAATAAAATATTCTAAAACTTGACCAATATTTCTAATATTTATAAATGGCAGAAGGGTGATTACCTCAGCAGGCTACATAGTACTAAAATAATTAATTCTTTCTTTTCACTGAAAATTCCAAATTTTCTTCTTAAATAAGAGATATGATAAATGCATTTCAATATAAATAACTTGTATCAAATGTGTAAGAACTTATCACAAATAAAGATAAAATATAGGCATACCTCGGAGATATTGTCAATTTGGCACCAGACAATTGCAATAAAGCAAATATCACAATAAAGCAAGTTCCATGAATGTTTCGGTTTCCCAGTGCACAAAAAAAGTTATGTTCACACTATGCTGTAGTCTATTAAGTGTGCAATAGCATTATATCTAAAAAAAAAATGCACATGCCTTAATTAAAAATATTTTATTGCTAACATATTCAAGCAATCATGTGAGCCTTCAACAAGTTATAATCTTTTTGCTGGTGAAAAAGATTGATACCAGAAGCAGTGGGTTTTGGCTTCCCTCTCCCTTCCTCTTTCCCCGTGTCATTACGGTTCCCAACCGCCCCTGACTCTTCTCTCCCACTTTTCCACCAGCCTGCACCCCTGCCGCAGCCTGGGACCTCCTCATGGGGGCCTCAGTGCTGATGGCTGCTGACTGAACAGCTTGGTGGTTGCCAAAGGTAAAGGTGTCTGTGGCAAATCCTAAAATAAGACCATGAAGTTTGCCACTTAGATTGACTCTTCTCTTCATGATAGATTTCTCTGTAATGTTTAATGTTGTTTGATAACATTATACCCACAGTGAAACTTCTTCCAAAATGAGAATTAATCCTCTTAAACTCTGTTGCTGCTTTATCAACTAAGTTTATATCATATTTTAAATCTTTTGGTGTCATTTCAGTAACGTTTACAGCATCTTTCCCAGGAGTAGATTTCATCTCAAGGAATGACTTCCTTTGCATTCATAGGAAGCAACACCTTATTCATTCAAATTGTGTCATAAAATTGTGCAATTCTGTCGCAGCTTCATGCTCCACTTCTAATTCCAGTTTTCTTGCTATTTCTACCGTATCTGCAGTTATTTCCTCCACCGAAGTTTTGAACCCCTCCAAGTCATCTATGAGGATTAGAATCAACTTCTCCCAAACTCCTGTTATGTTGATATTTTGACTTCCTACCATGAATCATGAATGTTTTTAGTGGCATCTAGAAGAGTGAATCCTTCCCAGAAGGTTTTCAATTTACTTTGCCCAGATTCATCAGAGGAATCATGATATATGCCAACTGTGGCATTGTAAAATATATTTCTTACATAATAAGATTTGAAACTTGAAATTACTCTTTCATCCATGGGCTGTAGAATGGATGTTGTGTTAGCAGGCAGGAAAATAACATTAATTTTCTCATACATCTCCATCAGAGCTCTTGGGCGACCAGGTGTATTGTCAATGAGTAGAAATATTTTGAATGGAATCTTTTCTCTGTGTGTGAGCAGTGGGTCTCGACAGTGGGCTTAACATGTTCAGGAAACCATGCTGTAAACAGATGTGCTGTCATTCAGACTTTGTTGTTCCATTTACAGAGCACAGACAGAGTGGATTTAGCGTAATTCTTAATGGCACTAAGACTTCTCAGAACGGTCAATGAGCACTGGCTTCAACTTAAAGTTACCAGCTGCATCAGTCCTTACCGAGAGGGTCACCCTGTCCTTTGAAACTTTGAAGCCGGGTATTGTCTTCTCCTCTCTAGTTATAAACATCCTAGATATCATCTTCTTCCAATAGAAGACTGTTTCATCTACATTGAAAATCTGATGTTTAATGTAGCCACCTTCAGCAATGCTCTTAGCTAGATCTTTTCGATAAGTTACTGCAGCATCTCCACTAGCACTTGCTACTTCAGCTTGCACTTTGATCTTATAAAGATGGTTTCTTGCCTTAAACCTCAGGAATCACTCTCTGCCAGCTTTCACCTTTTTTTCTGCAGTTTTTCACCTCTCTCATCCTTCAAAACGTTGAAGAGTTGGGGCCTTGCTCTAGATTAGACTTCGGTTTAAGGGAATGTTGTGCCTGGTTTGATCGATCCAGAGTACTAAAGTTCCTCCACATCAGCAATACATCTGTTTCACTTTATCATTCATGCCGTCACTGGACTATCACTTCTAACTTCTTTAAGAACTTTTTCTTTGCACTCACAACTTGGCATACTGTTTGGTCAAGAGGCCTAGCTTTCGGTCTGTTTCAGCTTTTGACATGTCTTCCTCATTAACATTAATCTAGCTTAATCTATCTCTTTAAGTGAGAGATGTGTGACTCGTCCTTTAACTCAAACACCTGGAGGTGACCGTAGGGTTATCAACTGCCCTAATTTCAATATTGTTGTGTCTCAGGGAATAGAGTGGTGCAAAGAAAGGGAAAGAGATAAGGGAATGACCAGGCTATGGAGCAATCAGAACAATTATCGATTAAGTTTGCCCTCTTACATATCTGAGGTTAGTGGTGCCCCAAACCAATTCCAATAATAATATCAAAGATCAGTTATCAAAGACCAGCATAGCAGATATAATAATAATAAAAAGGTTTGAAATATTGAGGAAATTACCACAGTGTGGCACAGAGACACAAAGTAAGCACATGTTGTTAGAAAAATAATACCGGCCGGGCGCGGTGGCTCAAGCCTGTAATCCCAGCACTTTGGGAGGCCGAGATGGGCGGATCACGAGGTCAGGAGATCGAGACCATCCTGGCTAACACGGTGAAACCTCGTCTCTACTAAAAGAATACAAAAAACTAGCCGGGCGAGGTAGCGGGCGCCTGTAGTCCCAGCTACTCGGGAGGCTGAGGCAGGAGAATGGCGTAAACCCGGGAGACGGAGCTTGCAGTGAGCTGAGATCCGGCCACTGCACTCCAGCCTGGGCGGCAGAGCGAGACTCTGTCTCAAAAAAAAAAAAAAAAAGAAAAGAAAAAAAAAGAAAAATAATACCAAGAAAGGAGGGAGGGCAGGATGGATGACTAGACGCAGCCAGGTGAAACAGCTCCCACCTAGGGACTGAGACCGATCTCTTCCTAACAGATCTGCAGAGTGAAGGCACCAAGAGTGGAGAGAAGACACAGAAGCTGAGCTGAAGGGAAAGAAAACTGGAAACCTTGCACGGGGCTCCCATGCACCGGCACTGATTCTTGGTTCACAATGGCTCCAGGGAAATGGATGAGTTGAACTAGCAAAGAACAACCCACTCTCCCCACAGGGCTCTGGGGCTCCAGCAGGAGGAGATCCCTCAACCATCATGGGCACTTGAGTTGGCAGGGAGAACTGCTTAGAGAAGTGGTAGGGGCAACAAGCCAGCTGATGTGGAGCCCAGAGAGTTTGATGGGAGAGCATCTATAACGTAGCACAGCCAGGAACAGTCATCCCCTTAGATTCAACTTGCTCCTTTAGGAGACTTCAGCCCTAGAGAAACTGTCAGACCTGAACTCTGCAGGGCAGTCTTGACCATCAGACAGAACCAGGACGACTTGAGCATGCCTTGGTTTGCTTGCCTCTTTCAGGGCCCCAGTCTGGCCATACCTCCTGGCACAGCAGTCTCGATTGCCCTGGGGACTCACAGCATAGCTTCTGTGCTGGCGGGCCATGCCTGACTGGTGGAGAGTTCCAATGGGGTGGCCCCTGCAGACACACACCAGCCCACAGGCTCCACCACCCACATACTGTAGATTCCCCCAGGCCCAAGCAGCTCCTCACATTGCTTTGCTGGCTCATGTCTGTGCGAGCAGATTTTGCTTTCCTTGCCTTGCCAGCACATGGGAGTACAGACTATCCCACCTCCCTCCACAGCCCACCATTGCAGATGGAACATTTGCAGGCACAGAGCCAGCCATCCCTGCCCCTGCCAGCTCCCTGCCCTCGCACTAACACTGAACAGACAATAGCAGAATTCTCCCCTGCCCTGAAGGATCACTCCTGCTTGCAGGGCACAGAAAAGGCACCTAGACCTGTACCGGCAGGCACCCTGTCCCCGAGCCAATACCACCTCCAGCAGAACCTTGCACACAGTCACCAGTAGGGACTCCATCCCCTCCCCAGTTGCACTGCCTTTGCCACTGTGGTAAACATCCACAGGAAGGCAGGCACTCCAATACCCACTAGTACTCTGCCACAGCTATTGCTACTGCTGCTGTGGGCATTTGCAAAGGAGGATGAATCCCGCTTTCCCCACACTTCGAAACGCTTTGGCTGACACCACTCATTGGAGTGTAGTGACCACTGGTCTTAGGACACCTCATCCCCTCCAGCGCAGTGGATTCCTAACCTCAAGGAGCTGGAGAACAAAGTCAGGGCCCAATACAAGTCCCCCAAAGTTAGCACACAGTCCAGTAGTTGGGAACTGACCACTGGCCCCCTAGAATCTTCCAGAAATGAAGCAAGTTGGCGGAATCCACCCTACACCACAATCAAACCCTCAAGATCATAAAATATAATAAAAGAAAAAGAAAATAATCCAAAGTTCAGCAGTTTCAAACACTGAGGGAGCATCATGCACCCAACACAGCAGCACCCAGATTGATAGGGCAAGTTCTTAGACACCTTCAAAGAGAATTAGACTCCCACACAATAACAGTGGGAAACTTTAACACCCCATTGACAATATTAGACAGATCATCAAGACAGAAAATTCACAAAGATATTCAGACCGGAACTCAGCACTGGATGAGATGGACCTGATAAACATCTACAGAACTCTCCATCTAAAACTACAAAATAAACATTCTACTCCTTGACACATGACACATACTCTTAACGATCACATAATTGGAAATAAAACACTCCTCAACTAATGCAAAAGAACTGAAATCATAACAATCTCTTGAACCACAGTGCAATCAAATTAGAAATCAAAGATAAGAAATTCACTCAAAACCATACAATTACATGGAAATCGAATAACCTGCTTCTGAATGACTTTTGGGAAAATAGTGAAATTAAGGCATAAATCAAGAAATTTTTGAAACCAATGAGAACAAAGATAGAACAAAGCAGAATCTCCGGGACACAGTTAAAGCGGTGTTAAGAGGAAATTTTATAGCACTAAATGCCCGTATCAAAACGTAACAAAGATTTTAAGTTAACAACCTAACATCACAAATAAAACAACTAGAGGAACAAGAGCAAACAAACCCTAAAGCTGGCAAAAGGCAAGAAATAACCAAAATCAAAGCTGAACTGAAGGACATAGACACCCAAAAAACCATTTGAAAGATCAATTAATCCAGCAGCTGTTTTAAAAAGCAAATTTATAAAATAGACTGCTAACTAGACTAATAAAGAAAAGAGAGAAAATTCAAATAAACACAATCAGAAACAACAAGGGGATATTACGACTGTCCTCACAGAAATACAAACAACCATCAGAGAACATTATGAACACCTCTATGGAAATAAACTAGAAAACCTAGAAGAAATGGATAAACTCCTGGACACATACATCCTCCCAACACTGAACCAGCAAGAAACTGAATCTCTGAACAGACCGAAAATGAGCTCTGAAATTGAATCAGTAATAAATAGCCTACCAACCAAAAGAAGCCCAGGACCAGACAGATTCACAACTGAATTCCACTAGATATACAAGGAAGACCTGGTACCGTTCCTGCTAAAACTATTTCAAAACACTGAGGAGGAGGAACTCCTCCCTAACTCGTTCTATGAGGCGAGCACCATCCTGATACCAAAACCTGGCAGAGGCATAACAAAAAAGCAAACTTCAGGCCAATAACCTTGATGAACATCAATGCAAAATCCTCCAAAAAATACTGGCAAACCAAATACAGCAGCACATCAAAAAGCTTATCCTCCATGATCAAGTAAGCTTTATCCTTGGGATACAAGGTTTTTCAACATACACAGATCAATATATATGATTCATCACATAAATGGAACTAAAGATAGAAACCACATGATTATCCCAATAGATGCAGAAAAGACTTTTGATAAAATTCAATGCCCCTCCATGTTAAAAACTCTCAGTAAACTAGGTATTAAAGGAACATACTTCAAAATAATAAGAAACATCTATGAGAAACCCATAGCAAACATCATACAGAATGGGCAAAAGCTGGAAACATTCCCCTCGAAAACGTGCACAAGATGAGGATGTCTTCTCTCATCATTCCTATTCAATATAATATTAGAAGTCCAGCCAGGGTAATCATGCAGAACAAAGAAATAAAGGGCATCTAAATAGGAAGAGAGGAAATTAAACTATCCCTGTTTTCAGATGACATACTCCTACATCTACAAAGCCCCACAGTCTCAGCACAAATACTCCTTAAACTGATAAACAATTTTAGCAAAGTCTCAGGATACAAAATCAATGTGCAAAAAGCACTAACATTTCTATACACCAACAACAGTCAAGTGGAGAACCAAATCAGAAACACAATCCCTTTCACATCTACCACAAAAAGAATAAAATATCTAGGAATACAGCTAACCAGGGAAGTGAAGGATCTCTATGAGAACTACAAAACATGTTGAAAGAAATCAGAAATGGCACAAACAAATGAAATAATCTTCCATGCTCATGGATAGGAAGAATCAGTATTGTTTAAATGGCCATACTGCCCAAAGCAATTTTTAGGTACAATCCTATTTCTATTAAACTACCATTGACATTCTTAAAAGAACCAGAAAGAACTATTTTAACATTTATATGGAACCAAAAAATAGCTCAAATAGCCAGAGCAATCCTAAGCAAAAAGAATAAAGCTGGAGGCATAACGTTACCTGACTTCAAACTACACTACAGGGCTACAGTAACCAAAGCAGCATGGTACGGTAGAAAAACACATATATAGACCAATGGAACAGAATAGAGGATGCAGAAATAAGGCCACAAACCTACAACTATCTGATCTTCAACAAACCTGATAAAAACAAGCCATTGGGAAAAAATGTCCTATTCAATAAATGGTGCTGGGATAACTGGCTAGCAATATGCAGAAGACTGAAACTAGATCCCGTCCTTAAAAACATATGTAAAAGTCAGTCGAAGATGGATTAAAGACTTAAATGTAAAACCCAAAACTATAAAAACCCTGGAAGCCAACCTAGACAATACCTTACTGAACATAGGAATGGGCAAAGATTTCATGGCGAAGATGCCAAAAGAATTGCAACAAAAGCAAAAATTGATAAACGGTGCCTAATTAAACTAAAGAGCTTCCAGGCAGCAAAGGAAACTAATCAACAGAGTGAACAGAAAACCTACAGAATGGGAGAAAATTTTACAAACTATGTATCTGACTAAGCATAGTTTTTAACACCCGGCATCTATAAGGAGCCTAAACAAATTTACAAGAAAACAAAACAAGAAATTCCATTAAAAAGTGGGCAAAGCACATGAACAGACAATTCTCAAAGGACAGCATAACATGCAGTCAGCCATCATTAAAAAACTCAACTTTGGGAGGCAGAGGCAGGTGGATCACGAAGTCAGGAGTTTGAGATCATCCTGGCCAACATGGTGAAACCCCGTCTCTACTAAAAATACAAAAGTTAGTTGGGTGTGGTGGTGTGCACCTGCAATCCCAGCTACTCGAGCAGCTGAGGCAGGAGAATCATTTGAAGCCGGAAGGAGGAGATTGCAGTGAGCAGAGATTGCACCACTGCACTCCAGCCTGGTGACAGAGCGAGACTCCATCAAAAGAAAGAAAAGAAAAGAAAGAAAGAAAGAACAAACGAACGAACGAATGAACCAACGAACGAACGAAAGAAAGAAAGAGAAAGAAAGAAAGAAAGAAATGCAAATCAAAACTACAATTAGAAACTATCCCACATGAGTCAGAATGGCTATTATTAAAGAGAAAAAAAATCACAGATGCTGACAAGGTTGTAGAGAAAAAAAGAATGCTTACACTATTGATTAAAGTGTGAATTAGTTTAGCCATTATGGAAAACAGTGTGGTGATTGTTTTAAGACCTAAAGACAGAAATATTGCTCAACCCAGCAATCCCATTACTGGGTATATACCCAAAGGAATATAAATCATTCTCTTATAAAGACACTTGCACACGTATGTTCACTGCAGCACTATTCACAATAGCAAAGACATGAAGTCAACCTAAATGCCCATCAATGGTAGACTGGATAAAGAAAATGTGGTTCATATACACCATAAAACAGAATGAGACCATGTCCTTTACACGAACACGGATAGAGCTGGAGGCCATTATCCTTAGCAAGCTAATACGGGGACAGAACACCAAATACCACATATTTTCACTTATAAGTGGGAGCTAAATGGTGAGAACACATGGACACATAGAAGGGAACAACACACACTGGGTCCTATTGGAGGACTTACTAGGCTTAATTCCTGGGTGATTAAATAATCTGTACAACAAACCCCTGTGACACAATTTGACCTAGCAAACTTCCACATGTACATGTACTCCTGAACTTAAAAGTTACATTTAAAAAAGAAGAAATGACACTACACTTGCTTGACAGAAGGTCACCACAAACCTTCAATTTGAAAAAGATGATCCACAAGATCTGCTAATTAATAGAGCAAAGTGCAATAAAACAAGAAATGCCTATATTGGAGGGGAAAAGAAAATTTCATCTTGAAGAAAGAGGTATGTTCCAAAAATGCCAAAGACATTAAGAAAATTATTTTGAATGTTGAGTAAAATGGCCTAAATACATGACACACCAAAGTAAATAGCCATTTCATGAGACAGCAGAACCCAGTTGGAAATACAAAACTTACTCAATAGGACAATAAACACAGTATACATAGAATAATCTTAATAATAAATGATCTTGATATGGTTTACGTTTTAGCTTTATACTTATCATCTCTCAAATTGAAAAACATCCTGAGTTACTAAGTAAAAAGTTTATTTGTGAAAATATTGTGTTTCTACCCCATCACTTAGTCATGGTGCTAATGGTTGTGCAAAGTAGCCAGAAGCTGGATATACGTTGAAGATTGTCCCAGAGGAATTTTCTGTTGAATTCTATCTATGTAGAATATGAGAGAGGAAGTTGTCAAGGATGATCTAAAATTTTTGAACTGAAGAACTGCAAGGAAGAAGAAGATTGCAGGGGGAATAGATTAGAGGGTGAAAATAAGGAGTTTGATTTTGTATGCTGCAAGTTTGGGTCTCTATTAGGGACCTATGGGAAGAAGTTGAGGATGTATATTCTCAACTTTGTCCATCAAGAGAGATAGATGAAAATAGAAAAGTTCCTCTGTTGTTAGTATATTTGATTCTAAAAATTTATTCCTAATTCTGTTTAACAACTACGAATTAACACTGAAATTGAGCTCTGCTCTGGCTCCCAGCTCAAAAAGCTTGTTAGTTAAACAATTGAAAAATTGAATCCTTTCAGATGAGCAAGAGAAATAAAGTGCAAATTCAGAGCTACAGAGACTGAGTATGTGTAAGTTGGGGAAGAAAAGGCAAAATTGCCTGATGGGATCAAATTTGTGTTAACCATCAGTCAGATCAGGGGTCAGCCAAGTATGACTGATGGGCCAAAGCCAGCCTAAGCCTGTATTCGTAAATAAAGTTTTATTGACCAAAATCATGCCAATTTGTTTATACATTATCTATAATGACTTTTGCTACACAATGGCAGAGTTGTTTAGGTGTCCTACAAAGCCTTAAATATTTACTATCTGACCTGTCATAGAAAAAGTTTACAGACCTCTGAACTATAATCAAAGCACTATGACGTACAGTCAGCCCTCCTTATCAGAAAGTTGTGTATTCACAAATTCAACCAACTGTGGATCAAAAACACTTGGAAAAATGAAGGCATAAAAAAAAACAATACAACAGTAAAAATAATACAAATTTTAGAAACAATACAGTACAACAACTACAATCACGCACAGAGACTTAAAGACAGAGACATGTTCTAAGAAATGTGTGCTCAGGTGATTTTGTCACAGTGAAATTATCATAGAGCGTATTAATACAAGCTTACATAGTAGCCCACTACATATCTAGGCCATATGGAATAGCCTATTTCTCACAGGCCACACACCTGTACAGCATGTTACTGTACTGAATACAATAAGCAATTGTAACACATGGTAAGGATTTGTGTATCTAAACATAGAAAACGAACAGTAAAAATAAGGTATAAAAGATACAAACAGTACACCTCTCTAGAGCACTGATGTAGTTTGGATATGTGTCCCCATCTAACTCTCATTGTAATCCCCAGTGCTGGAAGTGAGGCCTGGTGGGAAGAGTTTGGGTCATGGGGCAGGTCCCTCATGGCTTGGTGCTGTCTTTGCCACAGTAAGTGAGTTCTTGTGAGATCTGGTTGTTTAAAAGTGTGTGCACCCCCCTCTCATTCACTCTGTCTCTTTGTCTCTGTCTCTGTCTCTTTCTCTTGCTGTCTCTTTCTCCTGCTTTTGCCAAGTGACATGCCTGTTCTCCCTTGAAAGCTCCATGCAGATGCCAGCACCATGCTTCCTGTAAAGCCTGCAGAATTGTGGGCCATTTAAACCTCTTTTCTTTATAAATTACTCAGTCTCAGATATTTCCTTATAGCAATGCAAGAACAGCCTAATACAGGCATTTACCATGAATGGAGCATGCAAGCCTAGAAGTTGCTCTGTGTGAGTCAGTGAGTGAGTGGTGAGTGAATGTGAAGGCCTAGGACATTTCTGCACAGTACTGTAAACTTTGTAAACTCTGTGCACCTAGGCTACATTAAAATCATTTAATTTTTTTCTTCAACAATAAATTAAACCTAGTTTACTGTAACTCTTTTATGTTACAAACTTTTTAATTTTAAGCTTTTTTACTCTTTTGTATCAACACTTAGCTTAAAGCACAAACACATTTTATAGCCATACAAAAAATATTTTTTCTTCGCTTACTTGTTTTATGATTTTAATTTTTTATGTTTTAAATGTTTTTCTTAAAAACTAAGACATCAACAAACGCATTAGCTTAGCCCTGCACAAGGTCAGGATCATCAATATCACTCTCTTCCACCTCCATATCTTTTCTCACTGGAAGGTTTTCAGGGACAATAACACCAATGAAACTGTCATCTCCTATGGTAAGAATGCCTTCTTCTGGAATACCTCCTGAAGGACCTGTCTGAGGCTGTTTTACAGTTAACTTTTTTTTTCATTTAAGTAAAAAGAGTACACTCAAAAATAACCATAAAATGTTTAGTACTCTAAACACATAAACCAGTAACATAATCGTTTACTATCATTACTAAGTATTATGTACTGTATATAATCATATGTGTAGGTTTATTTATACCAGCATCACCACCAACATGTGAAAAATGCATATGGCTACAAGGTCACTAGAGAATAGAAATTTTTTAGCTATATTATTATCTTATGGGGCCTACATTATACATGTGGTCCGTTACTGAGTGAAAAATTTTGTGTAGCACCTGACTGTATTTATACAGTATTTACATTGTATCAGTTATTATAAGTAATCCAGAGATGATTTATGGTATATGGGAGGATGTGCATAGGTTATATACAAATACTATGCCATTTGATAGGAGGGACTTGAGCAAGCTTTATTTTGAACCTCCATTACAATCCGAAAGAAAAAGCATATATAAAAATATCTCTCACTATCACCGTATGAAGGTGATCCAATGGCTTCATCAATTTTGTTACTGTGAATACTGCACCATGAAGAGTTAAGTGATTGCCAGTAATAACATAGGCAAAGCACAATGAAGCTTCAAACTAGGTGGAATAGCTTGAGAGTCCATGCCTTTAATCCCTATTCTATATGCACATTGTTCTCTCTCCTTTTACCCAAAAGGAAAATGAGGATCAGGGACATTAAATATGTTGTTCAGTATTACGTGGGTACCAAGTAGTAAAGCTAGACTTCAAAAGCAAAGCTAACATGCCTTCCATAATCCCACATAATTATTTCACTATATTAATCCTAAGGAGATAAAGAATTTTGAAGGTTAATGGAAGAACATTATAATCATATATGGGTTAGAAAAACACACAAACCTGCAAGAAAAAGGAGCTCATTTCAGTCCCAGGAAACAGATGATTTGTCTTATCTTAAAACAATGGCAAGTGGTTTCAGTTGTTAATAATAGCAATGCATACAATAGAGTCTTTAGAGTCTTTAAATAGAGTCTTTTAAAAAACTTTATTTTTTAAAATAAGGCAAATACACAATCTGAGGAGTATCTCTGACACTATGGATGAGATCATATCTAGAGTACAATGGTGGCAGGATACTCCTTAACAAAAACAAAGCAAAAACGAGATTTCTTAGAAGTAATGTAGAAGGAGGGATTGGAATTAAGATTCACCTATGAAACAGAGAGAAGTAGAATGACATAATTTCCAATAAATGATCACAAGAACAGAAGTGACATAATGGTGTGAGCAAACTGCAAGCTCCATAGTGATCAAACCAAGGTATCTGATGTTTTCCTAATGCAGAAAACCAAAATGTCCCAAAACAAGACATGGCAGTGATAAGAGTTTTCAAACGTTTGACAATCTATTAAAGTCCAAATGCTTCTATACGTGACTCATTTGAACCTGCCTCCTTCTAGCAACTGTACAGTCAACAAATATTCACCATGTGCCTGGCCTTGTCTTTAAGATGGTTGGTGTGACACACCTCAGCCACTAGGAAAGAAGCTTCAAAAAGGTCAGAGAAAAAGCAAATGTGAAACCATGATAAAATGCTCGCACAGATTATTAAATAGCTGAATATACAATCATTAAGTTTATTAAATAAGTATATTTGAATAATAATCGCTGCTCACCCAGAGGGAAGTTGCCTGAGCTCCAGATCTTGGCTGAAGTGATCCCTACGCTGCAGAGAATTTATAGTGGAACTTGTGGGCTACCATGCTCAAATCACATGGCACGGCTACTCCTTAGTAGGCACTCCTAGTAATCAGTAGTAGGCACTCCTACTAATAATGGAGACGGTGATATAAAGACTGCCTAGGAAAGATTATGAACTTCCTAGGCAGATAGTGAAGGACATTGACAACTTTGTAAACTTGGGTAAACCTCTTAACTCCTCTTAGCCTGTTTCCTTATTTTTAATTGAGATAATGATGGGTCCTAAGTAAAAATATTTTACCATGTAATACAAAATCGTATTTCCTAGCACAAAAATATGGTTGACATATGTTTGTCAAAAAATTGGATGACATGCATCTGGGGTTCTATAAGAGGAAAAGGAAAGGGGATGTCAACTAGATCCTAGCTCACAGTGTCTCATGATCCATCATAATTACCTTTATTTGTGTTATTTAATAATCACCTGTAGACTGTTAATTCTATGCCAGGCTCTGCCCTAGGGACTTTACAGATGTTAACTCATTTTAACCTCATCAATATTTGTTTATGTGTACTACATTTTACATTTTGACACTTGACAATTGTGAGGACAATTATATCCATCCGGTATGCCAGAGACAAGAAACTACCAGGTAGTTACAAATGGATTAATTCAGCAGTCCCCAAACTTACTGGCACCCGGGATCAATTTCACGGAAGACAACTTTTCCATGCACTGGGACTGAGGGGGTGTTTTCGGGATGATTCAAGAGCATTACATTCACTGCGAACTTTATTTCTATTATTATTACATTGTAATATATAAAGAAAGAAGAATACAACTCACCTTCATGCAGAATCAGTGGGAGCCGAGCTTACTTTTCTGCAACTAGATGGTGTCATGTAGAGGTGATGGGAGACAGTGACAATCATCAAGCGTTAGATTCTCATAAGGAGTGTGCAGCCCAGATCCCGCACAGGTACGGTTCACAATCGGGTTCGCACTCCTATGAGGATCTAATGCTACCTGTGATCTGACAGGAGGCAGAGCTCACGTGGCAATGCCAGTGATGAGGAGCAGCTGTAAATACAGATGATCCTTCCTTTGCTTGCTCGCCACTCACCTCCTGCTGTGTGGCCAGTTCCTAACAGACCAAGGACCAGTACCAGTCCATGGCCCGAGGGTTGGGGACCCTGCATTACATTTCTAAATTCAAGTTTTGTGAAAATAGCTTTGGGGTCTATCATAAGGTTCTTGTTCCATAACCATCTCAAAACTAAACAGAGAGGTAGAATTTTTCCCCAATTGAAAATAGACATAATATGTATACTATCAGACTCCATAATCTGATAGATAAGTCTCTGATATTAAGGCCAGGACGCTGAATGCTGTATTATCCATTGCATCACAGACTTACATCATGTCTAAGTGAACAAAATCTAGTAGACAGGAACAGTCAATCTGGTATTTTGTTAATGGTCAATTTGAATGATCCCACAGTTAGTCTCGTAGGTTGTGGAGAAATAGACCTGGGGAAAATGAATCTGTAGGGTCCCAGAGAGACACACCATGCAATATGGCCACAAATTTACTTTGTGACTTTAGTCAGTTATCTCCAAACTTCTCTGTTCCTTCTTTTGTAAAATGAAAGTCATATGCCCAAAGACAATTTCAGGAATACAAACTGGAACAGAATTAAGAAGTCTCTGGCCTGGTGCAGTGGCTCACGCCTGTAATCCCAACACTTTGGGAGACGGAGGCCGGCAGATCATGAGGTCAGGAGATCAAGACCTTCCTGGTTAACACGGTGAAACCCTGTCTCTACTAAAAATACAAAAACTTAGCCGGGCTTGGTGGCGGCGCCTGTAGTCCCAGCTCCTCGGGAGGCTGAGGCAGGAGAATGGCATGAACACGGGAGGCGGAGCTTGCAGTGAGCCGAGATCGCGCCACTGCACTCCAGCCTGGGCGACGGAGTGAGACTCTGTTTCAAAAAAAAAAAAAAAAAAAAAAAAAGTCTCCAAACCTCTCAGTTTGTGATGACTCCTGGAGAGATGCTAGACAACATAGGATTTGCTATGCTGTGGCACAAAACAACTCCCAGATTCGAGTAGCTTGATACAGCCAATGTTTCTTTCTTTTTCATGTCACAATGAACAAATGGCTTTCCTCTCCTTTTTTACAACTCAGAGATCTCCCTGCTTCTATCTTGCAACTTGACCATTTAAAAATCTTTGTTTGCTGCTTTGCAGATGACAAAGATTACTGAAAATTTATCCTGGTTCACTTAACTCCTTTAAACTGGAAGACAAACATCCCTTGGATTTATGGCCTGCATTTGTCACGTGACCCCAACATAGCCACAGGGGATGCTTGCAAATAATGATGAACACATGGAATATTTGATTAGCACTCATGATCTCTTCCAGGACATATGAATGAATATGCTCAAAATAATATCAGTAGCCCATGCCAGTTTCAAGACCAGAACTCAGGAATTCTGGCTGCCAGTTCAATGCTCCCTTCAGATAACATGTGGGGTTAATACACTAATATCTCCAAAGGCTTTAAAATTGGCGAAGGAACAATTCTTTCTCATTATAAGAGCTTGCATTTCATAGAAATTTCTTAAAGGAAAAAATAAAACTTCTTCAACCAATATAGAAATATGTACCATTAATTAGCTCACTAGCAGGGTTACAAAAATCTGCCTACATTTCACTATTTTACACTATTCCAGAAACTGTATCCCAAAAACTGTTGTACTACGGTTCTTCTTTGAAAAGGTCTTATCAAAGCCCCAATCCAGAGTACACCTACGTGGTATTTAATCCTCTGCAAGTCAGAGTGGTTAGAGTGGAGAATCTCCTCGTGTCAATGAAATAGACTAATAAGTTGAGCCACAGAGTATGCAGATTCCTCAGAGGTATTTGAAAGGTTTCCAAAGCTTTCTAGGCTAAAATGTTGGATTTTTAAGATCCTTTCTTTAAACCCACAATGAAGGAATAAATCCCATTGTGTTTTGGTGGATGGCTGCTTTCCCTCAAGCATACTTGGCTCCAGCGGTTCACGTTAGAAGCCAGAGGTGCAATTAAGACTACTGCACATTTCAAGAAAATGTGGTTATCCAAAATCTGGGTTATAATAAAATCCTGAGTTGATCCCTTGACTTGGCCAAACATTTATTATTATTATTATTTCTTGAAGAGTAAAGCTTTTTACATAACTACAATAAAGGATAAGAGAGGACAAGAAATGGGTAGTTGTTTTTCATTTCACCATACTAGTATGTTGGGAAGATCTTTCTGCCTTAAAAAAATAAAAAATAAAAATAGTTTCCTCATCCTTTCATTAATCCAGTCAAGAAAATAAGTGGAAAAGTGCATACCTGTGGTGAATGCCATCAACACATTCCATCTCCCACAGTTATTTACTAGTTCATTTTCTGCATTTTTTGACCATTGCAACTCTTGAAGTCAACATGCAAGTAGTTTATGAGAGGCACCTCTGACATTCTAGTAAAAACGCTGGTCACTACCTCCTCATTTCTTTCAAGACAAGGAAATTCAATATAAAGACTGAGCATTTCCTGTTGAAGTTTGTTCCTCTATATGCAAAAAGCAATAGTTCTGTTAACCTATCTTCTAATGGATATCCTGAAATCTAAAATACATGTTCACTTTCTAAATAGATTGTTTCCACTTTTAAGCATTGAAAAAAGTACCATTGCGGACTCCCGGGCAAAAAGAGTTCCGGTCTGCAGCTCCCAGAGAGACCAACACAGAAGACCGGTGATTTCAGCATTTCCAACTGAGGTACCAGGTTCATTTCACTGGGACTGGTTAGACGGTGGGTGTAACCCATGGAGGGTGAGCATAAGCAGGGTGGGGTGTCGCCTCACAGGGAAAGCACAAGGGGTTGGGGAACTCCCTCCCCTACCCAAAAGAAGCCTTGAGGGAGGGTGCCAGGAGGAACGGTGCTATCTGGCCCGGATACTATGCTTTTCCCGCGGTCTTCGCAATCCACAGACCAGGAGATTCCCTCGGGTCCCACACCACGAGGGCCCTGGGTTTCAAGCACAAAACTAGGCGGCCTTTGGGCAGACACCAAGCTAGCTGCAGGAGGTTTTTTTCATACCTCAGTCAAGCCCGGAACACCAGCAAGACAGAAACATCCACTTCCCTAGAAAGGGGGCTGACACCAGGGAGCAACAAATCCCAACCCCACGGAGCCCAGCAAGCGAAGATCCACTGGCTTGAAATTCTCACTGCCAGCACAGCAGTCTGAAGTCAACCTGGGACACTAGAGTTTAGTGGGGGGGAGATGGGCCTCTGCCATTACTGAGCCTTGAGTAGGCGGTTTTCCCCTCACAGTTGATACAAAGCCTCAGGGAAGTTTGAACTGGGCAGAGGCCACCGCAGCTTGGGAAAACCACTGTAGCCAGACTGCCTCGAGGCAGGGCATCTCTGAAAGAAAGGCAGCTGCCCCAGTGAGGAGCTTACAGATAAAACTCCCATCTCCCTGGGACAAAGCACCTGGGGGAAGGGGCGGCTCTGGGTGCAGCTTCAGCAGACTTAAACGTTCCTGCCTGCTGGGCTCTGAAGACAGCAGAGGATCTCCCAGAACAGTGCTCGAGCTCTGCTAAAGGACACACTGCCTCCTCAAGTGGGTCCCTGACCCCCATGCCTCCTGACTGGGAGACATCTCCCAGCAGGGGTCGACAGACACCCCATACAGGAGAGCCCTGGTTGGCATCTGATGGGTGCCCATTTGGGACAAAGCTTCCAGAGGAAGGAGCAGGCAGCAATCTTTGCTGTTCAGCACCCTCTGCTGGTGATACCCAGGCAAACAGGGTCTGGAGTGGACCTCCAACAAATTCAAGCACACCTGCAGAAGAGGGCCCTGACTATTAAAAGAACAACTAACAAACAGAAAGCAATAGCATCAACATCAACAAAAAGGATGACCACGCAAAACTCCATCCAAAGGTCACCAACATCAAAGACTAAAGGTAGATAAACCCACGAAGATGAGGATAAACCAGCACAAAAAGGCTGAAAATTCCAAAAACCAAATGCCTCTTCTTCTCCAAAAGATCACAACTCCTTGCCAGCAAGGGGACAAAACAGGCTGGAGAATGAGTTTGATGAATTGACAGAAGTAGGCTTTGTAAGGTGGGTAATAACAAACTCCTCTGAGCTAAAGACGCATGTTCTAACCCAATGTAAGGAAGCTAAGAACCTTGATAAAAAGTTAGAGGAATTGATAACTAGAATAACCAGTTTAAAGAAGATCTAGAATGACCTGATGAAGCTGAAAAACACAGCACGAGAACATCATGAGCCATTCACAAGTATCAATAGCCAAATCAGTCAAGTGAAAGAAAGGATATCAGAGATTGAACATTGACTTAATGAAATAAAGCATGAAGACAAGATTAGAGAAGAAAGAATAAAAAGGAATGAACAAAACTTCAAAGAAATCTGGGTCTATGTGAAAAGACCAAACTTGCATTTGATTGGTGTACCTGAAAGTGACAGGGAGAATGGATCCAAGTTGGAAAACACATTTCGGGATATTATCCAGGAGAACTTTCCCAACCTAGCAAGACAGGCCAACATTCAAATTGAGTAAATACAGAAAACACCACAAAGATACTCCTTGAAAAGGGCAACCCCAAGACACATAATCATAAGATTCACCAAGGTTGAAATGAAGAAAGAATGTTAAGGGCAGCCAGAGAAAAAGGTCAGGTTACCCACAAAGGGAAGCCCATCAGACTAACAGCAAGTCTCTCTGCAGAAACCCTACAAGTCAGAAGAGAGTGGGTGCCAATATTTGGCCTTCTTTAAGAAAAGAATTTTCAACCCAGAATTTCATATCCAGCCAAACTAAGCTTCATAAGCAAAGGAGAAATAAAATTCTTTACAGACAAGCAAATGCTGAGAGATTTTGTCACCACCAGACCTTCCTTACAAGAGCTCCTGAAGGAAGCACTAAATATGGAAAGGAAAATCCGGTACCAGCCACTGCAAAAACAAACCAAAATGTAAAGACCTTCGACACTATGAGGAAACTGCATCAACTAATGGGGCAAAATAAACAGCTAGCATTATAATGACAGAATAAAATTCAAACATAACAATATTAACCTTAAATGTAAATGGGCTAAATGCCCCAATTAAAAGGCACAGACGGACAAATTAAATAGAGTTAGGACGCAGCAGTGTCCTGTATTCCAGAGACCCATCTCATGTGCAAAGACACACATGGGTTCAAAATAAAGGGATGGAGGAAGATTTACCAAGCAAATGGAAAGAAAAAAAAAAAAGCAAGGGTTGCAATCTCAGTTTCTGATAAAACAGATTTTAAACTAACCAAGATCAAAAAGACAAAGAAGGGCATTGCATAACGGTAAAGAAATTAACGCAACGAGAAGAGCTAACTATCCTAACTACATAAGCCCCCAATACAGGAATATCCAGATTCATAAAGCAAGTTCTTAGAGACCTACAAAGAGACTTAGACTCCCACACAATAATAGTGGGAGACTTTAACACCCCATTGTCAATATTAGACAGATCAATGAGGCAGAAAATGAACAGAGATATTCAGTACTTGAACTCAGCTCTGGATCAAGCAGATCTAATAGACATCTACAGAACTCTCCACCCCAAATCAACAGAATATACAGTCTTCTCAGCACCACATAGCACTTCTTCTAAAATCAACCACACAATTGTAAGTAAAATACTCCTCAGCAATTGCAAAAGAATGGAAATCATAACAAACAGTCTCTCTGATCACAGTGCAATCAAATTAGAACTCAGGATTAAGAAACTCACTCAAAACTGCACAACTACATGGAAACTGAACATTCTGCTCCTGAATGACTGGATAGATAATGAAATTAAGATAGAAATAAATAAGTTCTTTGAAACCAATGAGAAAAAAGACACAATGAACCAAAACCTCTGGGACACAACTAAAGCAATGTTTAGAGGGAAATCTATAGCACTAAATGCCCACAGGAGAAAACAGGAAAGATCTAAAATCGACACCCTAACATCACAATGAAAAGAACTAGAGAAGTAAGAGCAAACAAATTCAAAAGCTAGCAGAAGACAAGAAATAACTAAAATTGGAGCAGAACTGAAGGAGATAGAGACATGAAAAACCCTTCAAAAAATCAACGAATCCAGGAGCTGATTTTTTGAAAAGATTAACAAAACAGACCACTAGCTAGATTAATAAATAAGAAAAGAGAAGAATCAAATAGACACAGTAAAAGATGATAAAGGGGAGATCACCGCTGATCCCACATAAATACAACCTACCATCAGACAATACGATAAACACCTCTATGCAAATAAACTAAAAAGTCTAGAAGAAATGAATACATTCCTGGACACATACACCCTTCCAAGACTAAACAAGGAAGTAGTCAAATACCTGAATAGACCAATTACAAGTTCTGAAATTGAGGCAGTAATTAATAGCCTATCAACCAAAAAAGCCCAGGCCCAGATGCATTCACAGCCAAATTCTATCAGAGGTACAAAGAGAAGTTGATACCATTCCTTCTGAAACTATTTCAAACCATAGAAAAAGAGGGAATCCTCCCTAACTCAGTTTAAGAGGTAAGCATCATCCTCATACCAAAACCTAGCAGAGACACAGCAAAAAAAAAAAAGAGAATTTTAGACCAATATCCCTGATGAACATCAATGCAAAAATCCTCAATAAAATGCTGGCAAACCGAATCCAGCAGCACATCAAAAAGCTTATCCACTGTGATCAAGTGGGCTTCATCCCTGGGATGCAAGGCTGGTTCAACATATGCAAATCAATAAATGTAATCCATCACATAAACAGAACCAAAGACAAAAACCACATGATTATCTGAATAGATGCAGAAAAGGCCTTTGACAAAATTGAACAGCCCTTCATGCTAAAAACTCTCAATAAATTAGGTATTGATGGGACGTATCTCAAAATAATAAGAGCTATTTATGACAAACCCACAGCCAATATCATACTGAATGGGCAAAAACTGGAAGCATTCCCTTTGAAAACTGGCACAAGATAGGGATGCCCTCTCTCACCACTCCTATTAAACATAGTGTTGGAAGTTCTGGCCAGGGCAATCAGGCAGGAGAAAGAAATAAAGGGTATTCAAATAGGAAGAGAGGAAGTCAAATTGTCTCTGTTAGCAGATGACACGATTGTATATTTAGAATAACCCATCGTCTCAGTCCAAAGTCTCCTTAAGCAAATAAACAACTTCAGCAAAGTCTCAGGATACAAAATCCAGGTGCAAAAATCACAGTCATTCCTATACACCAATAATAGACAAACAGAGAGATAAATCATGAGTGAGCTTCCATCCACAACTGCTACAAAGAGAATAAAATACCTAGGAATCCTATTTACAAGAGATGTGAAGGACCTCTTCAAGGAGAACTACAAACCACTGCTCAAGGATATAAGAGAGGACAAAAACAAATGGAGAAACATTCCATGCTCATGGATAGGAAGAATCAATATTGTGAAAATGGCCATACTGTCCAAACTAATTCATAGATTCAATGCTATTCCCATCAAGCTATCATTGGCTTTCTTCATAGAATTAGAAATAACTACTTTAAATTTCATATGGAGCCAAAAAAGAGCCTGCCTAGCCAAGAAAATCCTAAGCAAAAAGGACAAAGTTGGAGGCTAAAGATTTAAATGTAAGACCTAAAACCATAAAAACCCTAGAAGAAAATCTAGGCAATACTATTCAGGACATAGCATGGGCAAAGGCTTCATGATTAAAACACCAAAAGTAACTGCAACGAAAGTGAAAATTGACAAATGGGGTCTAATTAAACTAAAGAGCTACTGCACAGCAAAAGAAACTATCATCAGAGTGAACAGGCAACCTACAGAATGGGAGAAAATTTTTGCAATCTATCTATCTGACCAAGGGCTAATATCCAGAATCTACAAGGAACTTCAACAACTTTACAAGAAAACAATAAACAACCCCATTAAAAGGTGGGTGAAAGACATGAACAGACACTTTTCAAAAGAAGGCATTTATGCAGCCAACAAACATAAGAAAAAAAAGCTCATCATCACTGGTCATTAGAGTAATGCAAATCAAAACCACAATGAGATACCATCTCATGCCAGTTAGAATGGTGATCATTCAAAAGGCAGGGAACAACAGATGCTGAAAAGGATGTGGAAAAATATGAACCCTTTTACACTGTTGGTGGAAGTGTCAATTAGTTCAGCCATTATGGAAGACAGTGTGGTGATTCCTCAAGGATCTAGAAGTAGAAATACCATTTGACCTATCAATCCTATTACTGGGTATATATGTTCAAAGGATTATAAATCTTTCTGCTATAAAGACACATGCACACATACATTTATTGCAGCACTATTCCAAGCAAAGACTTGGAACCAACCCAAATGCCCATCCATGATAGACTGTATAAAGAAAATGTGGCACATATATACCATGGAATACTATGCAGCCATAAAAAGAATGAGTTCATGTCCTTTGCAGGGACATGGGTGAAGTTGGAAACCATTATTCTCAGCAAACTAACACAGGAACAGGAAACCAAATGCCACATGTTCTCACTCATAATTGGGAGTTGAACAGTGAGAACATATGGGCACAGGGAGGGGAACATCACCCACCAGGGCCTGTTGGGGCATGGGGTGCAAGGGGAGGGATAATATTAGGAGAAATACCTAACGCAGATGATGGGTTGATGAGTGCAGCAAACCACCATGGTACATGTATACCTATGTAACAAACCTCCACATTCTGCACATGTATCCCAGAACTTAAAGTATAATTTTAAAAAAGAGAAAAAGAAAAAAGTACCACCACTTACTTTTGCTAATCTGAGATAATTCTGTGTCAATAAAATTGGGATTTGCTGGTAATAAAAACTCGAACTGATAAAGTTTGATCACATCTTATTTTATTTGCTTACTTACATTTCAATATCACATGGCCAAATGTAATTTCTTATTTATCTTTGAATTTTGTGTCCCTAGCACCCTGGGATCAGTTTTGAGAAAATATACTTTAATAGATTAATAGACAGTTCCTGGTCTATAGAGAAAATAATGTGTGTTCATTCAGAAGTAATACTGTAATAGTGAATGACCATGTCTACCAATATAACCAGTTCTACTTCCTTCATGATAAATTTAAATTTCTAAGGTAAAAAAAAAATTTAATTACTAGAGATATAAAGCACATATAATTATATAGCCTATATATAAACATACAGCCCATGCTAACCAAACTAAATGTTTTTAATTTGTAAATAACCAATAGAATGTTAAAGGTAGAAAGAACCATTGAGAGCTTCTAGTTCTTTCCATTTAATGAAAGGTAAGCCCAGAAAGGAAAAGATCCCAAAGGCACACAATGAATTCATAGCAGAATCTGAATCCAAACTTGGGTAGTATGAATACAAAGTCAGTGCTTTGTTTTTCATTCTATTTATTTAAATATGATAAAATATGTGAAGAATTTATTCATATGTATACCAGATGTCATTAATTTTAATTTATGTGACCACATAAGGTATTAATAAACAACTCTCAACAAATATATTTGAAGGAGTCATCAATCTTATTTAAATCTTGGATCATAATACTTGGAGAATTCAATTTTTTAAATTGTGAATATAAAATATTTGCTATGTTAGAAACAAAATTGGAAGACAATTTGGAAGAGTGGTAAATGTTAAATTCTACATTTTTGAACAAATTTATTTATCAGTTTTAAATTCTACAGACATATTTACAAGCAGAATATTCACATATTTATTAATATTTTTGTTTCATGCTGAGAATATAGAAGAGCATTATGATAATATCCTTAACTTGATACATCTAATTTTTATACATGTGGCCCATGTTTATAACTGCAATATTTTTGGCATAATCTTAAACAGATGGTGGGGTATTTAATGATGCCTCTGGGTAAAAATCAATAATATCTGAAGCCAGGCTTTATGAATTCATAGAAAGAGAAATGTACATCTTCTATCACTTCGAACACTACTTTTGAGTTTGTTTTCTATTTATCTTTATTACCCAACAAGGAATTTTTTAAAATAAGGATTAATAAAGGATTTTGTTTAGGATCAAAAAAACATTTGGAATACAAAAGGAACTTACGTCTGAGATTTTCTCTAAGGACTACAGACCACAGTTTTCTTTGTTTAGGGTGTATAATATATTTATAGCTTTATGCCACTCCTTCTACCTTTGCATATAAATTCTATGCATGATTTTCAACTCATATCCAGTGATATGATGCTGCTACGGTTTTTAAGTAATAAAGGACTTGCGACTCAGGAAAATCATTTCATTTGAACACGACCTAAGACCATGTAATACTGAAAGAAAGACTTTTACAAAAACAAATGAATTAAAATATATCTGGAATTCACCAGAATAGCTGCTTATTTTAAAATCAAATTAACAATATGCAGTTAAATATAAAAAGTTGTTGTATTTATATAATTAAATATATCTTATTATTGCTTTGGACGCATATGGAGTGATTTTCATTTTGCCATTTAAGAATACAAGATAATAACTTTTAAAAAACATAATACGAGATAGTTCAATGTATAAAAATCTCCTTGCAATGTGATTATAAAATCTTCTAAAATTACCTTTGAGTAGATGTTTTCTTTCAGTGAAGAAAACATTACACTCGTCCACACAAAAGGATTATTTTCTAACTTGGGAAACCCACATGTTTCATGAAAGTCACTAGCCTGTCTCAAGGTTTAATTGAAACCAAATGAAGTCTAGTAAAACTAATCAAAACCAAACAAGCCTTGGGCTACGTGAAGAACTTACTGCTGGCAGGTTTCACCTCGAGTTATGGCTCATGAAGATTTGGTTAGAATACTCCAAAATCAAATTTAAAATGTTGCCATGCCTTCTGAGCTAGACATAAAATTTCTCCCAGAAGTTCTATGAATAGTTAAATTACAAATGCCACCTTATTACCTCACAGTTATACTATGACCAGTAAGAAAGGCAAACGATGTTAAATCAATTAATAGAAAGTAGTGGATGATAAAGAATGAAGTTTTCCAGGTAATCAAATCTATATGTTACATTAACATCACTCATTAAACAGAAATTTCAAGAAATCTCAAAAATCTCAATGCATAATTTGCAGAAATGATGTCACAAGAGCTGAAATCTCAAAAGTAATGCATGGGTGGGACAGAAATCAGTAAAAATCAGGAGAAAAAGACAAACTAGGGTTACTGGGGGGAGTACCAGATCTGAAGCTGAACAGGGCCATGTGACTCTCAGTGTCTTGCACTTGAGTTTTGCTACTACTAAACGAGAGTAGTGTTTCTAACTCTTACCGTATACTTCTCTCAGATGTAGTCATGTAAAGAGTAATGCAAACGGAAGTTACCTTGAAAGCATAAAGCAGATACCAGCAAGTATCTGTGAACTAAGGAACAGAAAAGATGATCACTCCCAAATTACTGGTTCATTAATTACATTTTCCTCTTTGTATTTGAAGGCATACAAAGAACTGATAGAGAAGCAGTGATTTTAGTTTTGATAAATAAAAATACAAGTATTTTGATGCATTGTGCTGCATGTTAAATAATAAGAAATTTATTATCCTCTGAGTAATGCATGTCTTAAGCGAATACCTATGCAATGTTTCAACAGAATAGTAAGTAATATGACCATTTGCTGAATAGAATACAAATGTTACATATAAAAGTGATTTAAGAGACTTGGTGTTGCAATATGGAATAGGTCCAAGAACCATTTTTCATTCCCTGCACTTGAGCTCCTGCCAGGTTACTTTAAAAATTATGGAGTGTTAAAAAAACAAATTGACATAAAATAAAACAGGACTGTCCTAAGGGAAAATAATAAAATTTTCCTTTCAAGCAGTTAGATAGATAATCTACATTTTTGACAGGGAAGGAACAAAGAAATATGATTGAGACATATAGTAAAGTTTATTACCAATAATTTGATATGCTTACCCAAGCTTTCTATTTAACTGAGGACATTCTATGCTACTGTTACTTTTATTTATAATTTTAAACTGATGACAATCTAAATAATTTAATAATACATTTTATCACTTTCTTTATATTAGTATAATGCACTAATAGTTATACTATTAAGTTAGTAATTTAGTTTTGGGTAACTTAGAATATGGCCTTTAGCTAAATGCCATTGTATGCACCTTACGGCCAGACAGATTTTCACTAGTTACTTTCCAATTGCTAATGCCTTACATAAATTTAAAATTGCTAAACAGTCACTCTAATTATGTACTCAAACTCAACTGCATTTGTCCATAATAAGTTCTCTGGCATTGTGGTATGCATTGAACAAGAAAAAACAGAAAAAAAAAAATCTCCAAATAGTTCACTGGAAAGAGTACACAAAAAAACTCATAAAATGTACTCTTTTGGGTGTAAGCAGAATACTTACTTATTAACAGCCTTCATTTGATCTTAAATGAATAGATTTCAAAGTTAATGTGTTTTCTGAATTCATTGTCATTGGTGAGATTAGGCCTATCTCCCGGTGTGTACAGGGACTAAGGAAAATGATGATGTGTTGTATCCTCGTTACTCCAACAACTTCTGTTAAAGTGAAATTACACTGAAAAGAGAATATCAGGAGCTTCTCCCAATGGTAGGCTAGGTATTCAGATCAGTCCTCCTGCTAAGAACAACTAAAAATAGCTTGATAAACTATTAAAAAGAATTATTTTTTAATGTATCAAATAACTTATAAATTCAATATGAAATATGGGATGAGATCCAGGAAAGGATGAGAACTCATAAAACCACACCCGGTACTTAAGGCTACTTTTGCATTGAGGCTTCTTATCAATATAAATAAAGAGCTGAGCAACTAGTAGTGAAAATGCTTTTCAGGGGTCAAAATACAAACTGAGGTGGCCAAAATCCTCAAAGACTGGCTCTATTGGGCTTAGAAGCACTCCTAAAGCATACAAGGATTACAACTCCAAAGGATTGCTTCCTAAGAGGACAAATGAACCAGAAATAAACCACCCAATGTGCATACTTACAGCTCAGGTTTGCATTATAAAGGCCTAGAAAATGTTAAGCCTTGAAATGAGATTACAGGCATCTAAGTTTTCTAGCACCTCTAGACATGTAGCAAAACAAACCAAAATCCTCTGTGTAGAAGCATAATATTATACTGGGCCTCAATACTTTTCTAAAATGTTTTCTCTAATACAAAATGTCTAGCCTACAGTCAAAGATAACTAGGTACTCAAGAGAAAGGCACCATTTATAAAACCCAACAGAAACGTATACAAACACTCTACATATTGGAATTATCATATAATAATTGTAAAATAATCATTTTCAGAATTAAAAAAAAAATAAAAGCCAAGCTGGAAAAATATAACAGAGTATTTTCAAATGACATAGCATATTTGAAAAAGAACCAAATAGAATGTATAGAACTGAGAAGTATGGTAACCAAAATAAGAAACTGGATGGATTTGAGAACAAATTAGATCCAATTGAAGAAACCTAATGAAATGCGAAATAGTTAAGAAAAAAACCATCAAGAACATCAAAAATAAAGCTCAGAAAGACAAAACTATAAAACTGTTGGGGAAAGGATCTGATACATTAAGGATACAATAATAAAATGTAACATATATTTTATAGGAGTTTTCAGAAAGAGAGAGAAAGAACAATGTATAAGCAATATTTAAGTAGACAGTGACTGAGAATTCTCCAGAATTAAAAAATATATCAATCCACAAATTCAAAAACCTAATGAAACCCAAGCAAATAAAAAGCTGACAAATCATAGTGAAATTCAGAAAACTACAAGGAGGAAATCTTAAAGATATATCTATTTATATGATATGTTTCTATTTATGTATATAGATATATCTATTTATAAATTATATACACATGGCAAGAGGAAAGAGAGGCATAAATAAAAGACAAATTGCCTTCCAAAGATTAATGTCTGACTTATTTACTGGAATCCAGAAGACATTTGGAAGGGTTTTTTCAATGTACTAAAACAAAAAATAATTTCAACTGAGGATTTTATAAAATATCTAATGAAAAAGTCTTTCAAGAATGAAGGTGCAAGAGACATTTTCAAAGAAACAAAAACCAAGAGACTTTACAACCATCAAGCCTCTATTAAAGGAAATTCTGAATGACAGACTTCAAGCATAAGAAAAATACGGCTGACTCTTGAACAGCAGAAGTTTGAACTGTGCGGTCCACTTACAGGCAGATTTTTCGCAACAAACACAGTTGTTCCTCTTATTGACATTCCAGGGTTCCTCAGCTACAGGATTTGATTATTCTGGGATTTGGGTATCCACGTGGGGGAGAGAGGAGTGGTGTTCCTGGAACCAGTGCCCCACCAGTACCAAGGATGAATGTAATCCCGAAGCCCAAACAGAAGCTCAAGAGAGGCAAAGAGAAAGGGAGCACAAGAAAAGGGATGAAGGTGAGAATTTTATAAAAACTACCCATCAGGACTATGTTCGTTACCTAGGTGAGGAAGTAATCTGTCCACCAAACCCCAGCGACACACAGTCTACCCATGTGACTAATCTGCATAGGCACTCCCTGAATCTAAAATAAAGCTTCAAAAGGAAAAACAAAGAAAAAGAAAATAAAGGGGGATGGAAATGTGGATAAATGTGATTAAACATTGACCTTATAAAACAATAATAAAGGTGTTTTATGTAATTTATAAAAAAAATACGAAATTAGTCTCAGGTTCTTGCTTTCAAGATGACAAAGAAAAGAAGGAACCATGTCATGCCAAAAAGAGGCACAGCCACATGCAGCCTATTTGCTGCAGACGCTGCGCAATGTATACTCAAGGACAAGGCAACTAAGAAGTTCGTTATTCAAAACAGAAGAGGCTGCAGTTATCAGACGTTTCCAAAGGGAGTGTCTGCAACTCCTGTGTGCTTCCCAAGGTATATGTGAAGCTACGTTAATGGCTGAGTTGTGCCATTCATAGCAGGTTAGTTGGGAACGGATCTCATGCAGCACTGAACACACCCACCATGATTTAGACCTCCTGGTGCTGCCCCATGACCTCCAGCAAAACCCATGTAAGGAGCTGAATCCTTAAGGATTGAAGAAAAACTGTCCTCTGGAAAAAAATAAAATGGAAATTATAGTTTATATATAATTTACATATATATGTATATTTATAATTTATATATATACATATATAATATACATATGTATGAAATGAAATATTTCCATTTCACACCATATAGATGAATTCCAGACTGATTATGTATGTAAATTTAAAAGGAAGAACAATAAATGTTCTGAAAGATATAGAAGAGTATCAAAAGGACCTCAGAGTAAGAAAAGACCTCAGCCGGGTGCGGCGGCTCATGCCTGTAATCCCAGCGTTTTGGAAGGCTAAGGCAGGTGGATCGCTTGAGGTCAGGAGTTTGAGATCAGCCTGGCCAACGTGGTGAAAACTCATCTCTACAAAAAACACAAAAATTAGCCAGGAGTGGTAGCGGGCGCCTGTAATCCCAGCTACTTCGATAGCTGAGACAGGAGAATCACTTGAACTCGGGAGGCGGAGGGTTGCAGTGAGCCAGGATCATGCCACTTGCACTCCAGCCTGGGGGTGAGAGAGTGAGACTCGTCTAAAAAAAAAAAAAAAAAAAAAAAAAAAACCAAGAAAGAAAGAAAGAAAAAACTTCTTAAACATTACCAGAAAAACTAAACTAACCATTAATTTAAAAATTGAGTAACATCATTACATTAAAATTAAGTAACATTTTCCAGAAGGCGTCCTTAACAAATGAGAAGTCAAGTCTGCTGTCAGGGAGAAGATATTTGTAACTCGAATAACCAACAAAGGCTTACATCAGGAATATATAGTGAGCATCTATAAATCAATAAGGTCAGGCAACTTGATTTTGTAAAAAGGGAGAGGGGACTTGAACAGGCATTTTACAAACTGGATATCCAAATAGCCAATAAACATGCTAAAAGAAAGATACTCAACTTCACTCATAATGGGGAAAATTCTAGTTAAAGAAAGCAATGAGCTACTACACTCACCAATATATTTGGCTCATGTTGAAAAATCAATCAATAAAATTTGGCATGTAAACATTTTAAAGGGAAGAGATATTATTGAAATTCGACATCCATTTATGATTTTTTAAAAACTCAACAAATTAGAAACAAACAGGCACATTCTTCCATCCAACAAAGGGTAGCTACAAAAGGAATTTTCTGCAATTACTTAATGCTAAATCTGCAATAGTAAGACATTAAGACAAGACAAAGACATTCATACCATCACTTCTAGTCAACATGTCAGTATTGATAGCTGTCAATATTTGCAGATGATGTAGCTTTTTGAAATAGAAAATAGAAATAATCTACAAATTGATGGAATTAATAAGAGTTTAGCAAGGCCTTTTTTTATAAAACCAGTATACCATAATCAATTTTATTTTTAAACATCAGTAACAAAATATAAGGTACAACTTATCACAGTGTAAAAAAAAATTAGGCAATAAGAAGAAAAGAAAAGATATGCACTAATTCTATGGGATAAAGTTTATGGGGAGAAATTAATGATGTAAGTGGAGATATACATCATGTTTATGAATTACAGACAATATAGATAGTCCTTCACAAACTGATCTACAGACTCAATGCAATACCAACCAACATCACAACAGAATTTTTGACTATACAGCTGATTCTAAAATGGAAATGAAATTGAAAGAGCCATGAATAGCTAAGCACGCTTGCATGCAAATAAAAATGGGAGGGCTAGCTCTTCTGATATCAAAACTTACAATAAAATATATTAATATTAAGATACTGCAGTATTAGCACAGGGAACAGGACAAAGACCAAGAGAAAGCAATAAAGATCCTGGGGAACAAACTGATACATATATCGACTTTTTATTTAGGTGTCTGCATAATAATAAGGAAATAACCACCTTCTTAGGGTACACTGTTGGCACAATTTTTAGAGCTTACACTAATATTTGGGGAATTTTTTTGTGTCTTAATGAAAATGGTCTTTATAGACTCTCCTTAGCAAATGCCTATATTACAATTATGCTCCTTCTCCTAAAACAGCACTTTTGCTGTGCTGTTAAATCAGGTAAATACTCTAAGTTATAATAGCACTGTCAACAAAAATCAGGTATGTAATTTTGAAAGGGTAGAAAGTTTAGAAAGTCATGATGATGCCATCTGGTATAGATTATTGCTATAAAAGTATTTATCACTATAAAGATATTTTATAGGTGCAGCCTAAAAAATGTTCAATAAATAAAAAAACTGTTTCAAAATGATTTTATTTTTTACCCACTACCTAGATTTTTACCAAAGGAAGAGCAGCATTAAAAATTAGATGCTGTACCCCTCTTTCCAATATGTAATTGGAAAGCAGACTGAAATAATGCCTCAAGGTTAACCTTCAAAAAACCTATTTTAATGCTTTCTTTATAAAATTTTGTAATACGTTTCTTTCAAATTACTATTAGGATCATTAGTTCTTGTTAAAAATGTAATATACTGAGTGTTAAAGTGAATACAAGGTATTAAAAACAGATACATTTTTTAAAATTGTATTTTCATCATATTGACATTAATTTCCACATTTGGTGACTCAGAAACTAGTACTGTAGTTTTGAATGGAATATATGTAGTATATAATATACAATTTTGTTTCAATTTAGTCTTTTCCACTAAATTTTCATCATATTAAAATGTTAAAAAACTTGGTAAATTTTTTAAACTTAGAGAAAACTTAAAGAAACAGACTTTTTATCTTTCACATTCAGGCAGAATGTGGACTTTGACTTTACAATACAAACGGCTCAATTTTTTTAATTCATTAGATATGATCCACTTTTATCTTTTCTAAAAACAAAATACCCAGTGAACTTATCAGTTATTAAATAATTTTAATTATTTATACACTTAGCTATTAATTAAGTATATTAAAACCATATGAGGCAATAATTCTACTGAAAACTCTTGAAAATTTCTAAGTCACAATGAATATTTCTAAGTCAGATATTGTTAAGGAGTTGTTGATGTTAGAAGTGGTCACTGCAAATATATGCCCTACTTTTAGGAAAGAAATGCTGTTAGAGCTCTCTTCACGTTACAGAATTAGCACAGAAATCTGCTTCCAATTAAAGAAACTGTGGGAGAACCCAGCTGTATTTAAAATTTGGCAAATGTATTAAACTGTGCTCCAAATGCTTTGGTTTCAGCAAAGCCTATAAAGTATTTTTTCATGTCTTTTCCTCCTTAACTTTAAAACACATGTCCAGAGAATGGATCTGTCAGCCTCTCCTTCCAGCTACAATGATTAGAAAAAATTTCAATATTCAATGCCTGTAGTATTTTCTCTCTCTAACACACACAAAGGGTGGAAAAGAATATTCATGAGGTCACCTGTGTAAACCAAAGGATTTATATCTTGGTTGTCAGAGTGTTTACAAAATGATTCACTTTTACATAGAACCAAGAAACTAAGTTTTGCCAACAGCTGATGGTACTCAAATTAGGAGTGGTTTGGATTTAATCTGAAAAATAAAATCCAAGCAAACAAGAAGATTGTTTCAGGATAGTTTTAAAGTCCCCACAACTACTTTTTATGACCCATGCAATAACATTTTGAAAACTATGGTTCTACATCAATTTGGTTATGGAGAAAATGCTTTCTAGGGATACTAATTCAAATATACAAATTAGAAGGGTTTTTGAAATTAGAATGAGCAGAATGAAAACAGTATGGAAAAACCACTACAAGTAATCTAGAGGATTTAAAAAAAAAAAATGGAGATCTATCTTCAGAACTTACATCATCCATTTCCCCTTTAAAAGTAGAAGAAATCAGCATGTTTCTCTTTCATTAGCTCACTCAGTAACAATTCTTCCATGTTCAAGCTTTAGTAATAGAAAGTTCTAGAAAAGCAAGAGTTTTTAAAGTGCAAGTAGATGTCACACCTTTAAGGTCATATTTCCTAGCTGTAAAAGACCATCCATAAGCAGAAGCAATATCTTTTCTTCCTTGGAACAGATGGAGCACAAAGTAATACAATTAGAAATTACTAACACATCTATAGAACTTACTGTATGTCAAGCACTATTCAAAATATTTTACATACATAAACATATTTAATCCTTCCAACAATCCTATGAAGTAGATACTGCTGTTATATTACCAATATTCTACACACAGAGACAAATAACGGTTAGACACAGACAAATTAAGTAGAATGTGAAACCAAGCGCAGCGACTGCATTGTACAACTGGAATTCAAACCCAGGCACAAATTCTTGAGCCTTTAAACACTATATTATGATATAAGGAAGCATGACAAAATCAGGCATAAATAGATTGTTATTATTAAGCTCTTAGACCTCCAGGATATGATTTAATCTATTGGAATTTCAGTTTTTTCATGTGAAAATACCAAGTATGGCATAGAATTATTTATATTTTAAAGAATGTGAGTTCCCAAAATATATTGAATACATAGTACATATCAGTTCCTACCAATACAAATTTTTCACATGCCTATTATTCACAGCTCAGTCATAAAACAATGCAGGATCCCTGGTTTAACCTGGAGTAGTAAACATGTTTTTTCTTTTTTTCTTTTTTTTTTTTTTACCTCCTTTCCCTTTAAAAATTCTACTAAAATGTCTGTCAAAGGGTTTAAAAAAAAGAGTGAGGGTCCCGTGGAGGACAAGAAAATACCAGAGAAGAAGGCAACAAATAGGAAATTTTAATAAAATAATGAAGCTGAAAAGAAGGTAGCCAAGTGGTGAAAGGCAACATATAGAAGAAACCTCAAATCTAAACATCCAAAAGCATAAAGAACGCCAAAGGAAATCATCATAAACTACGTGCCCAAAAAAGGCTCAAAAATACAGGACAGGGTGAACCCTGAAAACAGAGAACAAATATGTGAAATAGAAAATGGGGAAACTAGTTGAAAATCTGTGCAAAAAGCAACTAGATTCTTTGGTGATCAGCTCTCACTAGTCTCTTCTTTTTCAAAAATGCAGGACTGCTCAATGGCAGGGCTGAAGTAAAAGGACACTAGACTCAGAAACAGTGCACAGAGAGGAAGCCTTGGGTGCCATCTGAAAACAGAGAAATTGAATACAACCTTATGCTGATTGGTGGACCTCCACACCACCAAACTCGCTTATTACTGGGCTCTGAGAAAAGTGGTAGCCATGCTTATTATACCAGAAAAAAATAAAACAAAATAAAGAATCATCTATTCCAACATGGACCTTCAAGGAATGTTATGTAGTTTCTGATAGTTAAATTCCAACAAAACCAATGCACCCCTGGCCAATTATTCTAAAGTAAAGATCTTAACTTAGTATTTTCAGCTGAAAAGCTGGAAAAAGCTGGTAACTATGCCACGGTAAGCATCCAGTAAAAGTTAAAAGGAGGCCGGGCGCGGTGGCTCAAGCCTGTAATCCCAGCACTTTGGGAGGCCGAGGCAGGCGGATCACAAGGTCAGGAGGTCGAGACCATCCTGGCTAACACAGTGAAACCCCGTCTCCACTTAAAAAAATACAAAAAATTAGCCGGGCGAGATGGCAGGCGCCTGTAGTCCCAGCTCGGGAGGCTGAGGCAGGAGAATGGCGTGGACCCGGGAGGCGGAGCTTGCAGTGAGCTGAGATCCGGCCACTGCACTCCAGCCTGGGCGACAGAGCGAGACTCCGTCTCAAAAAAAAAAAAAAAAAAAAAAAGTTAAAAGGAAAATTGTGTGATTATTGAGTGCATAACTTTAGGTTACTGCTGTCTAATAGAATCTTACATCAATATAGGAAAAGATGGAAATTTTTTTACATCTGTGCTGTTTGATACTATTGAGCAGTTGAACTGTGGCTACTGAAACCGAGGTTCTGAATATCAAACTTCGTTTAATTTTCATAGTTTACATCTAAGTAACCACAACTAGTTACTGCTTACCATATTAGAAAGCACAGTTGTAGTCAAGGATATTGGAAAAAGTCAAAATGGCGGTGCTTCTTGGCTGCTTGTTGCCACTTTAAAAGAGGTCTCAAAGAAATACATTTCTCAAGACTTACTGCATTTGAAAGGAGAGACAAAAGAGAATACAACTTTGCTTAAAAGTATGCCTTTCATCCTGTTACCTTCAATTTGTATTGGCTGAAGACAACTTCATTTGGGGCCTCTCTTAGAAAACTAGCCAGCTTCTGTATCTCAAACAGCAAAAGATGAGATGGGATTCCCAAGCCTCTCTCAGTCACATTGCAATTTGTTCTCACAAGGAAAGATCAATTAAAAATACTGTTCTCTGTTTCAGGTGGTTTCAGAGTGTAGCTTTCATTAAGTTGATCTTTTGAGTGTGTTACACACATCTCTTTTGTCATTTTTATTTCATTTTTAGTTTTTCCTCTCTAGATGATTTTGTTTTGATGGTTTCTGTTGAAATATATTCTATTTTATGATTTTCTCCATTTGCTATTAGAACTATTTATTGATTTTTAATTTCAGTATTGCATTTTTTCAGCTCTTGAATGTCCATCCAAATCTTTTCATAGACAGAAATTTTTTCTTTTTCTCTTTTTTCTTTTCTTTTCTTTTCTTTCTTTCTTTCTTTCCTTATTTTTATTTATTTTTTTTTGAGACAGAGTCTCACCCTGTCACCCAGGCTGGAGTGCAGTGGTGCAATCTCAGCTCACTGCAGCCTCTACCTTCTGGGTTCAAGTAATTCTCATGCCTCAGCCTCCTGAGTACCTGGGATTACAGGTGCGCACCACCATGCCTGACTAATTTTTTGTGTTTTTAGTAGAGATAGGGTTTCACCATCATATACAGCGTTTGTATATTAAAAGTCGACCTCCTTCATTTATTTTCCACCCTTTCCTCAATTTTTATTAACATTTTATGTATGTATTTATTTATTTTGAGATGGGGTATTGCTCTGTTGCCCAGGCTGGTCTGAACTCCAAGGCTTAAGTGATCCTCCCTCCTCAGCCTCCTGAGTAGTTGGGACTACAGGCATGCGTCACCATGCCTGGCTAAATTAAAAAAAAAAAATTTTGTAGAGATGGGGTCTCCATGTGTTGCCCAGGCTGATCTCAAACTCCTGGGCTCAAGCCATCCTCCTGCCTTGGCCTCACTCAAATCTCATCTTGAATTCCCACATTGTGTGAGGGACTCAGTGGGAGGCAATTGAATCATGAGGGCAGATTTTTCCCATGCCTTTTTAATGATCATGAATTATTCTCATGAGATCTGATGGTTTTAAAATGGAGAGTTTCTTTGGGAGGCCAAGGAAAGTGGATCATGACGTCAGGAGATTGAGATCATCCTGACTAACACAGTGAAACCCCACCTCAACTAAAACTACAAAAAATTAGTCATGCGTGGTGGCTGGTGCCTGTAGTCCCAGCTACTTGGGAGGCTGAGGCAGGAGAATGGCACCAACCCAGGAGGCAGAGCTTGCAGTGAGCCAAGATTGTGCCACTGCGCTCCAGCCTGGGGTGCAGAGAGCGAGACTCCCATAAAAAAATAAAAATAAAAAAATAAAAAAAGCAGGGGAGTTTCCCTGCACAAGCTCTCTTCTCTTGTCTGCTGCCATGTGAGATGTGCCTTTCATCTTCCACCATGATTGTGAGGCCTCCCCAGCCATGTGGAACTGTGAACCCAGTTAAACCTCTTTCTTTTGTAATTTGCTCAGTCTTGGATATGTCTTTATCAGCAGCATGAAAATGGACTAATACAGTCTCCAAAAGATTACAGGCATAAGCTGCCATACCTGGCCAACATTTTAAGTATAATTAAAATAATTATATGTTCTTAATTAATTTCAAGTTCTTGTTTGTTACCTCCAATATCTAGATCATCTGTGGGTCTGCTTGGATCATTTTTTTTTCTCTTTATCGTCAGTCATATTTTCCTGCCTTTTTACATATCTAGTAATTGTTATTATATGTTGGAAATTGTCATGAAAGAACCACAGAGGCTCCATATGATGTTATCTTCCATTAGAGAGGGTTCCCCATTTCCTTTGTTAGAGAAATGTAAGAAGGAACTGATGATCACAACTAATTAGAGACTGAACACTTTTGGGATTTGGTAATAGTTTTGCTAAGACTCTGTTTACATCTGATTAAATCCTACTCCTCAGCCATGGTGTCCTGAGCTTTTGACAAATAGTTTACCAAGTACTCTTCTCTTCATCCCTGGAAGATTTTAAGATCAAGCTCTGCTGTCACAGGTTCCAAGGTCAGCTCTTCAGCCACTTGACCTTCAATCCTGGCACTTCTATTCAGAGGGAGATTAGCTGTGTGCTTGAGTAAGCCACTCTCGCTTTTTGGTGATTTTTTTTCCCTTAATATTCACAGATCTGTAGAAAATTTTGTTTTCCCTTTTGATCTGGCTCCTTGACCTCTTGAGTAGCCCCAGAACTCAGCCATGTGTTAGAATCCTCTCAAGTTTATAACTTGTCAGTCAGCTTTCCATGACAAGTAACAGCTTTGTTGATTTCTTGTTCCTTAATCGTAGCCTTAGCTGGCATTGAGCTTATTCTCTGCCCTGATTCAGAATTGGCCAACGCCTCTAGGAAGTTTTAAGCAGCTGGTGATCTTCAGATCACTTCGGAATTGTTCTGCCCTCTCTGATGTTGAGTCCTCACTGTTGTATTATATCTTTACAAATGTTATTTTTGCAATTTGTCATTCTTTTCCTGGTAGCTGTAATGTCAGCTGTGCATTGGTAGCTGGACAGGACTAGTGAATAAACAAGAGATTTCAGACTTAATATCTATGGTTAAATAAAATCTTTGCTTGTGCTTACCTGCACATAGATCTGACTGAAACTATTACATTTTGATGGAAATTGCCTTTTCAAAGAAACCACAAGGGAAATTTTCGAAAAGCCTGTGTCTTTTAAACTTTCAAAGCAATCTCTAGGTCTCTAAATCTGTACTAGCAGGAAATGGACTGTGAAATTTGTCTTTTCCAAAGAAGGGGATATATTCTAACACTCACCTAACAGGAATCCATAAAGACTAGTAGAATAAACAAACAAACAAACAAAAACTTCCCAAATGGAAAATCCAGGAGCCATGGAGAAAACTAAAACAAAAGAGTTACCCCACAAAGGCAGAATAATGATGGTCAGTTTAGGAAGAGCTAGAACTGACTGCTCAGCAAGACTTGATAACTCTAATGAACCAACGACTTTAGTTTGTATCATATTCTTGGTTTTTCTGAAAAGAAGTCTCTTTGTGGTATTCTGTCCCACTATAAAAGTGACTGTGTGTAAGTCAGGGGAGGAGTGATTAATTACTCACCTTTTAGTTTATACATTGCCAGATAACAGTTAGATTTAACTGGCCCAAAAGAGAGAATTGTACATTCTTGGACCTGTATCAAGTAATATAAAAATATTTTGGATTACTGTATGTCCAAAAGTATGTTTTAAATGTATCAAAAAATAAATAAATGACTCATTTGTGTATGAGTGATCAGGCTAGGAGATAATGGTATTCATCAACCAATACCCATTCACTCATTCTACTCTTTTAGTAACAGAACCCCTAAATATTTATTGAATGCAGGGCAGCTAGGAAAAGCTATGCAGATAAGGAACAGCCTCCTGGATGTGGGGCAGAAGAGGTTTGTGTCACTGCTGGTAACTTTGACTTCTTCCTCCCTTCCCTTGGGTTGGACTGTGGTTGTAGGGATGAGTTTGACTATTCAGACAAGGAAAACACTTGGTGAAGCAACAACATAGAAGAAATTTGGGATCTTGGATGACCTCAAGGGGCAGAGCTTCCCTCTCTGTCCCTTCCCTCCTCCGTCCCATGTAGCCACAGCAGGTTTTCATCTTGCACTTTTACATGAGGGAGACATAAGATTTGTTTAATCCATCACCCCTTTATTCTCTTTTAAAATAATGTAAGCCAATATTCCACTTAATATGTAAGCTTTGTAGAATTATGTCTTGTTAAGGTATGTGTGATTTATTTTGATATAAACCAAAATTATGTTTTATAAGAAAATAAATGCTGGCCTGAAATAATTTTGAAGGCATCAAATATTTCTCAATTAATTCTAATTATATTAATGCTATTTTGCTAGACTAAATATTAATATGCTGTGTATGCACAGACATAATTCACAAAGCACTTTCACACATGCCTACATTAATGTACATAGTATTATTTATTAAGAATTATATTCATGGTTATACTAAAGACTGATAATCTTGCAAGTATTGTTGACTGCAGAATACCTAAGCTTCAATTGCCTGCAAAGGTAATAGGATGGTAGTGGAAAGAGCCCAAGACTTGGAAGGGGAAGCACTGGGTGATTCCTCAGTCCACCTGTGCCACTTCCATCAGCTGTGTGGCTAAAGTAAGTCATAGAATCTCTTTGAACCACAGTCTTATTATCTACATATCGAAGATAATAATCTCCCATTTATTTCACAGGGTGAAATCAATCAGGTTCCAATGAAATAATATATATGAAAGTAATTTATAAAGTGTTGCTAATTAAACATGTAAATATCAGAAGAGAAATGAATAATAACTCAATAGACAGTAAGCCTTTCAAGAAGAAGCTACTTCTAGAGCAGAAATAAAAATTAATCTGTAGCAGAAAAAGAGCAAAAACAAGGGGTAAAAAAGCTAGCTGTAAGAGTGAAAAGTAGCTGTCTAAATTCAGATAAAAGATTAAAAAAATAAAAATTCCAAAAGTAACATTTAACTGCATGAAATCAAGCAGCTCTTGTTTCTTAAAATAACGTTGATCAGAAATTCTAATTGATATCATTGACTATCAATTAAATATTTCAAGATTTTGAAAATATTTAAATACTTTCAAGATTTAGGACTTGTTGGGAGCTGTAAGAGACACTTGGCAACTTATGAGAAGAATTAAGTTAGAAAACAACTATTCTGCAGCTAAAAATGTTAATTAGCCAAGGTAATTTTAGGTTTAGAGACTTAGACACTTCAGATTTTTTTCCTCACTATAAAAGCAATGGAATACTATGAAACAAATACAAAATATATGAACATGAAGAGAATACAGCCTTAGAATGTGGGCAGTTGTTACGAAAAGAATATTTTACAGTAGCCACACAATCCACTTAATAGAAATAAGAACCACAATGAAAATTGGAGATAAGGAAACAAAAGCAAAGTTAAGACTCTATTTGGTTCCTTACTAAAGTGAAACATGTAGATTGCATTTAAAAACAAAAAAGTGGAGGGGCGGAGCAAGATGGCTGAATAGGAACAGCTCCAGTCTCCCAGCGCGAGCGACACAGAAGACTGGTGATTTCTGCATTTTCAACTGAGGTACTGGGGTCACCTCACTAGGGAGTGCCGGACAATTGGCGCTGGTCAGCTGCTGCAGCCCGACCAGCAAGAGCTGAAGCAGGGCGAGGCATCGCCTCACCTGGGAAGCACAAAGGGGAAGGGAATCCCTTTTCCTAGACAGGGAACTGAGACACACAACACCTGGAAAATCGGGTGACTCCCACCCCAATACTGCGCTTTAAGCAAACGGGCACACCAGGAGAATATATCCCACACCTGGCCGGGAGGGTCCCACGCCCACGGAGCCTCCTTCATTCCTAACACAGCAGTCTGTGATCTAACAGCAAGGCAGCAGCGAGGCTGGGCGAGGGGCGCCCACCATTGCTGAGGCTTAAGTAGGTAAAAAAAGCTGCTGGGAAGCTCGAACTGGGTGGAGCTCACAGCAGCTCAAGGAAACCTGCCTGTCTCTGTAGACTCCACCTCTGGGGACAGGGCACAGTTAACAACAACAACAACAAAAGTAACATGAACCTCTGCAGACGCAAACGACTCTGTCTGACAGCTTTGAAGAGAGCAGTGGATCTCCCAACACGGAGGTTGAGATCTGAGAAGGGACAGACTGCCTGCTCAAGTGGGTCCATGACCCCTGAGTAGCCTAACTGGGAAGACATTCCCCTACTAGGAGCAGTCTGACACCCCACACCTCACAGGGTGGAGTACACCCCTGAGAGGAAGCTTCCAAAGTAAGAATCAGACAGGTACACTTGCTGTTCAGCAATATTCTATCTTCTGCAACCTCTGCCCTCTGCTGCTGATACCCAGGCAAACAGGGTCTGGAGTGGACCTCAAGCAATCTCCAACAGACCTATAGCTGAGGGTCCTCACTGTTAGAAGGAAAACTATCAAACAGGAAGGACACCTATACCAAAACCCCATCAGTACGTCACCATCATAAAGACGAGAGGCAGATAAAACCACAAAGATGGGGAAGAAGCAGGGCAGAAAAGCTGGAAATTCAAAAAATAAGAGTGCAGTCTCCCCCTGCAAAGGAGCGCAGCCCATCACCAGCAACGGATCAAAGCTGGTCAGAGAATGACTTTGACGAGATGAGAGAAGAAGGCTTCAGTCCATCAAACTTCTCAGAGCTAAAGGAGGAATTATGTACCCAGCACAAAGAAACTAAAAATCTTGAAAAAAGAGTGGAAGAATTGACAGCTAGACTAATTAATGCAGAGAAGGTCATAAACGAAATGACAGAGATGAAAACCATGACAAGAGAAATACGTGACAAATGCACAAGCTTCAGTAACCGACTCGATCAACTGGAAGAAAGAGGATCAGCGATTGAGGATCAAATGAATGAAATGAAGCGAGAAGAGAAACCAAAAGAAAAAAGAAGAAAAAGAAATGAACAAAGCCTGCAAGAAGTATGGGATTATGTAAAAAGACCAAATCTACGTCTGATTGGAGTGCCTGAAAGTGAGGGGGAAAATGGAACCAAGTTGGAAAACACTCTTCAGGATATCATCCAGGAGAACTTCCCCAACCTAGTAGGGCAGGCCAACATTCAAATTCAGAAAATACAGAGAACACCACAAAGATACTCCTCGAGACGAGCAGCTCCAAGACACATAATTGCCAGATTCACCAAAGTTGAAATGAAGGAAAGAATCTTAAGGGCAGCCAGAGAGAAAGGTCGGGTTACCCACAAAGGGAAGCCCATCAGACTAACAGCAGATCTCTCGGCAGAAACTCTCCAAGCCAGAAGAGAGTGGGGGCCAATATTCAACATTCTTAAAGAAAAGAATTTTAAACCCAGAATTTCATATCCAGCCAAACTAAGTTTCATAAGTGAAGGAGAAATAAAATCCTTTACAGATAAGCAAATGCTTAGAGATTTTGTCACTACCAGGCCTGCCTTACAAGAGACCCTGAAGGAAGCCCTAAACATGGAAAGGAACAACCGGTACCAGCCATTGCAAAAACATGCCAAAATGTAAAGACCATCGAGGCTAGGAAGAAACTGCATCAACTAACGAGCAAAATAACCAGTTAATATCATAATGGCAGGATCAAGTTCACACATAACAATATTAACTTTAAATGTAAATGGACTAAATGCTCCAATTAAAAGACACAGACTGTCAAACTGGATAAAGAGTCAAGACCCATCAGTCTGCTGTATTCAGGAGACCCATCTCACATGCAGAGACATACATAGGCTCAAAATAAAGGGATGGAGGAAGATCTACCAAACAAATGGAGAACAAAAAAAGCAGGGGTTGCAATCCTAGTCTGTGATAAAACAGACTTTAAACCATCAAAGATCAAAAGAGACAAAGAAGGCCATTACATAATGGTAAAGGGGTCAATTCAACAGGAAGAGCTAACTATCCTAAATATATATGCACCCAATAGAGGAGCACCCAGATTCATAAAGCAAGTCCTTAGAGACTTACAAAGAGACTTAGACTCCCATACAATAATAATGGGAGACTTCAACACTCCACTGTCAACATTAGACAGATCAACGAGACAGAAAGTTAACAAGGATATCCAGGAATTGAACTCATCTCTGCACCAAGCGGACCTAATAGACATCTATACAACTCTCCACCCCAAATCAACAGAATATACATTCTTCTCAGCACCACATTGCACTTATTCCAAAATTGACCACATAATTGGAAGTAAAGCACTCCTCAGCAAATGTAAAAGAACAGATATTATAACAAACTGTCTCTCAGACCACAGATGCAATCAAACTAGAACTCAGGACTAAGAAACTCAATCAAAACCGCTCAACTACATGGAAACTGAACAACCTGCTCCTGAATGACTAGTGGGTATATAACGAAATGAAGGCAGAAATAAAGATGTTCTTTGAAACCAATGGAATCAAGGATACAACATACCAGAATCTCTGCGACACATTTAAATCAGTGTGTAGAGGGAAATTTATAGCACTAAATGTCCACAAGAGAAAGCAGGAAAGATCTAAAATTGACACTTTAACATCACAATTAAAAGAACTAGAGAGGCAAGAGCAAACACTAGCAGAAGGCAAGAAATAACTAAGATCAGAGCAGAACTGAAGGAGATAGAGACACAAAAAACCCTCCAAAAAATCAATGAATCCAGGAGTTGGTTTTTTGAAAAGATCAACAAAATTGACAAACCGCTAGCAAGACTAATAAAGAAGAAAAGAGAGAGGAATCAAATAGACGCAATAAAAAATGATAAAGGGGATATCACCACCAACCCCACAGAAATACAAACTACCATCAGAGAATACTATAAACACCTCTACGCAAATCAACTAGAAAATCTAGAAGAAATGGATAATTTCCTAGACACTTACCCTCTTCCAAGACTAAACCAGGAAGAAGTGGAATCCTGAATAGACCAATAGCAGGCTCTGAAATTGAGGCAATATTTAATAGCCTACCCACCAAAAAAAGTCCAGGACCAGATGGATTCACAGCTGAATTCTACCAGAGGTACAAGGAGGAACTGGTACCATTCCTTCTGAAACTATTCCAATCAATAGAAAAAGAGGGAATCTTCCCTAACTCATTTTATGAGGCCAACATCATCCTGATACCAAAGCCTGGCAGAGACACAACAAAAAAAGAGAATTTTAGACTGATATCCCTGATGAACATCGATGCAAAAATCCTCAATAAAATACTGGCAAACTGGATTCAGCAGCACATCAAAAAGCTTATCCACCATGATCAAGTGGGCTTCATCCCTGGGATGCAAGGTTGGTTCAACATTCGCAAATCAATAAACTTAATCCAGCATGTAAACAGAACCAAAGACAAGAACCACATGATTATCTCAATAGATGCAGAAAAGGCTTTTGACAAAATTCAACAGCGCTTCATGTTAAAAACGCTCAATAAATTCGGTATTGATGAAACGTACCTCAAAATAATAAGAGCTATTTATGACAAACCCACAGTCAATATCATACTGAATGGGCAAAAACTGGAAAAATTCCCTTTGAAAACTGGCACAAGACAGGGATGCCCTCTCTCACCACTCCTATTCAACATAGTGTTGGAAGTTCTGGCTAGGGCAATCAGGCAAGAGAAAGAAATAAAGGGTATCCAGTTAGGAAAAGAAGAAGTCAAATTGTCCCTGTTTGCAGACGACATGATTGTATATTTAGAAAACCCCATTGTCTCAGCCCAAAATCTCCTTAAGCTGATAAGCAACTTCAGCAAAGTCTCAGGATACAAAATCAATGTGCAAAAATTACAAGCATTCTTATACACCAGTAACAGACAAACAGAGAGCCAAATCAGGAATGAACTTCCATTCACAATTGCTTCAAAGAGAATCAAATACCTAGGAATCCAACTTACAAGGGATGTCAAGGACCTCTTCAAGGAGAACTACAAACCACTGCTCAGTGAAATAAAAGAGGACACCAACAAATGGAAGAACATACCATGCTCATGGATAGGAAGAATCAATATCGTGAAAATGGCCATACTGCCCAAGGTTATTTATAGATTCAATGCCATTCCCATCAAGCTACCAATGAGTTTCTTCACAGAACTGGAAAAAATGGCTTTAAAGTTCATATGGAACGAAAAAAGAGCCCGCATTGCCAAGACAATCCTAAGTCAAAAGGACAAAGCTGGAGGCATCACACTACCTGACTTCAAACTATACTACAAGGCTACAGTAACCAAAACAGCATGGTACTGGTACCAAAACAGAGCTATAGACCAATGGAACAGAACAGAGTCCTCAGAAATAATACCACACATGTACAGCCATCTGATCTTTGACAAACCTGAGAGAAACAAGAAATGGGGAAAGGATTCCCTATTTAATAAATGGTGCTGGGAAAATTGGCTAGCCATAAGTAGAAAGCTGAAACCGGATCCTTTCCTTACTCCTCATACAAAGATTAATTCAAGATGGATTAGAGACTTAAATGTTAGACCCAATACCATAAAAACCCTAGAAGAAAACCTAGGTAGTACCATTCAGGACATAGGCATGGGCAAGGACTTCATGTCTAAAACACCAAAAGCAACGGCAGCAAAAGCCAAAATTGACAAATGGGATCTAATTAAGCTAAAGAGCTTCTGCACAGCAAAAGAAACTACCATCAGAGTGAACAGGCAACCTACAGAATGGGAGAAAATTTTTGCAATCTACTCATCCGACAAAGGGCTAATATCCAGAATCTACAAAGAACTCAAACAAATATACAAGAAAAAAACAAACAACCCCATCAAAAAGTGGGTAAAGGATATGAACAGACATTTCTCAAAAGAAGACATTCATACAGCCAGCAGACACATGAAAAAATGCTCATCATCACTCACCATCAGAGAAATGCAAATCAAAACCACAATGAGATACCATCTCACACCAGTTAGAATGGCAATCATTAAAAAGTCAGGAAACAACAGGTGTTGGAGAGGATGTGGAGAAATAGGTACACTTTTATACTGTTGGTGGGATTGTAAACTAGTTCAACCATTATGGAAAACAGTATGGCAATTCCTCAAGGATCTAGAACTAGATGTACCATATGACCCAGCCATCCCACTACTGGGTATATACCCAAAGGATTATAAATCATGCTGCTATAAAGACACATGCACACGTATGTTTATTGCGGCACTATTCACAATAGCAAAGACTTGGAATCAACCCAAATGTCCATCTGTGACAGACTGGATTAAGAAAATGTGGCACATATACACCATGGAATACTATGCAGCCATAAAAAAGGATGAGTTTGCGTCCTTTGTAGGGACATGGATGCAGCTAGAAACCATCATTCTTAGCAAACTATCACAAGAAGAGAAAACCAAACACCGCATGTTCTCACTCATAGGTGGGAACTGAACAATGAGATCACGTGGACCCGGGAAGGGGAACATCACACACTGGGGCCTATCATGGGGAGGGGGGAGGGAGGAGGGATTGCATTGGGAGTTATAACTGATATAAATGATGAATTGATGGGTGCTGACGAGTTGATGGGTGTAGCACACTAACATGGCACAAGTATACATATGTAACAAACCTGCACATTATGCACATGTACCCTAGAACTTAAAGTATAATAAAAAAAAAAATTTTTTTAAGTATAAATTGGATGTATGAAAATGTCTCTCTTAAAAATTGCCCCAAGATACTATCTCACAAAAATATATCTTTATTACATTAAAATGTTAATCCAAATAATGAAATTGAACACTAATGGCAGAAATAAAATGCAGAGAAATTACTTTTCCAAGTACATTTTTCTAAGTATGTAATTATTATTGATCTTTTATAATACTTTAAAAACAGTAAGGTTTAATCCACAACACAAAGAAAGTCTTTGCATATTTATTTTCAATCCTTTTGTTCCCTAAAACAGTCTTTATATCCAATAATCAATTTGCTTTCAGATAATTGTGTCATGTTAGAGTAAATATATCATTAGATCTTAAAACTTATTCATTTACTCATTTACTCTTGAATTTAATTATAGTTTATGCAGTTAAGTTTGATTTCTTCCATGGAAAATAATATTAATAAAAAATAAGAAATCATTTTTCCTTGCAAATATTTCTAACTCTTCAAAACTAAAGTGTTTTAAAATTAAATTTTTAAAAATTGAACCCTGAACAACTACATTTACATTGTCACAAACAACCCTATCATATTTCCTAAAACACATCATGCCTTTACTGATTCCACTGGAAATGTTTCAGTGATATGACTAGGGTGGTCAGTCTGTTTATCCTCATGTCGTAAGAATTTTTCCTTTCTTAGCTGTTTTTCTTTCGAAAAAAAGTGGTGCAACATGTGAATAGTAAGAAAGAACAAAATAGGAATACATTTTCTCATGAATGCAAACTTCTGTTTTTATCTAATAAGTTATATCCAATTCTTTAGAAAATCCCCTTAGCTCCTCTTTCAAAATATACGCAAATTTAATCGTGTCTCATAAACTTCACACCACCACCATAAAACATATGGCTGTTCCATGACACCAGCGTGATTTGCCTGATATTGCCTTAGTTTGCTAGGGCTGCCATAATAAAATACCACAGACGAGGTGAATGAAATCAATCTATTTTCTCACAGTCACTGAAGCTGGAAGTTCAAGACCAAGGTGTTGGCAGAGTTGGGTTCTTCTCAGGCCTCTCTCTCTGGCTCACAGATGGCCAACCCTCACATGGTCATTTCTGTATGTGTGTGCCCCTCTGATGTCTCTTCTGTGTGTCTGAATCTCTTCTTACAAGGACACCAGTCAGATTGGATTAGGGCCAATCCTAAGGGCCTCATTTTAACTTAATTGTCTCTTTAAATTAATATCTCTAAATGCAGTCTCATTCCGACGTACTAGGGATTAGGGTTTTAACATATGAATTTGGTTAGGGGCTAGTGAAACAATTGAGTCCAAAACACACATATATAAAAATATATATGTTTATATACAGTTGATTCTCATTAGTTGCTGTAGTCGTGTACTAAAAAGTATTGCAAATGCTGGATGAACAAATATAGAACCATTGCTTCTAGGGAAAATACAGGGTTAGGTTTCAGTAGTTGGTTACATTTTTGTCAAGCAATCAATTCATAACCTTGTTTTATGCGTGCTTCTGTTTAAAGACACCTTAGTTAATATATATTTCTCACAAATAATTCATGCATGGCCTTTGAATGATTTAAAGCCTGAGCTTTAGAGGCCATTTGTATTATATAGGTTTGTTTGCTGATGCCATCATAAAACAAGCAGTCTCATCAGCGTTGTGAACCTTTTATTTCACATGACCCTTTTATTGCATAACACAAAGCAGGTATTTTTTAATTCTTAAGCCTTCTTATCTGCAGAACCTGAATCTCATGCAAGTTTAACATTTTCTGAAATCTGAGTCAGCCAGCACTAGCCCAGAAGAATTTAACATTCTCCTGACCCTGGGTAATGCAATAATAAATTTTGATGGCCTTTATTTAGCCTCACAACAATGTTGTTCCATATGCTTTTCTACTAGTCATCATCTTATGAATTCACAAATTTAGTTTTTTTTCCATAGCTTCACTACATAATATAAGTGTTAATTTATCACTTACGTGGTCTGATGTGCATATTAGTGAATTTCCTCTATTTTTTGGAGACACTGCATTGTTGATTCATTAACATTAAACTCATAATCAACAGTTCTATCACTCGTATCTGAATGAAATTGACCTAACACACACACTTTCTCTGTAAGGCACATCACAGCTTCTTGCATTCAGCAGCACTAGACAGCACTTCAGCACTTTGGGTCAGGGCGATTTTAAACAACTAAAGCCCATGAAAATGCAAAAAAAAAAAAAAAAAAAAAAAAATGTGGCACCGGATAGATTGTGATAAGGACACTTGTTTACTGCACGAGAGCTAAAACCAGAAAGCAGGGCAGAGAATCACTTTGTTTGAACATGTGCATTGTGTATCTCACATTTTTCAACACTTTGTACACGCATGTATTGTAATGCATATATGAGGTATAGATTTGGGGGTTACTGCCAAGTAGGGAAATTCACAAATATGAAACTTGCAAATATTGACAATCAATTGTGTGAGTGTGTCTCTCCCTAGTTTTACCCTCACTTCTGCTTCTGTGGTCTACACTCAATGCAACAGACAGAATGACTCTTCTAAAATATGTCGGATAATGTCACTTCTTCAGATCCTCAGAATAAAAGTCAATGTGCTGACAGTGGTCTACAGGACTCTCCACAGTTTGACCCTGGCTATTTCTTTGAGTCCATCTCGGCAGCTCTTCCTCACAACCATGTTGGCCATTTTGCTGTTACTTAAACTTGCCAAGCCCTCTTTGGTGTCAGGGCCTGCCCTTGCTATTCTCTTTCACGCAAAGCCTTTCTCCGGAGAACTGCATCACTCTCCCACCTCTGTTAAGTCTCTACTCAAGTGTTTCCAAACCAACCTGTTTGAAATAGCCCTTCATTTCAATCCCTTTTCTCTCTTTCTTGCTCAATTTTTCTCCATTGTACTTATCAGCATATCTCTTTATATGTTTTACTGGTACATATGGTGATCATCGTTCTTCCTCCTGTTTGCTTCATAAGGGCAAAGAGCTTTTTCTTATTTGTATTCACAGTGTCTAGAATATTGTGAAATCTCAGTAAATATTTGTTGAACAAATTATTGAAAGAAAGAGATGTATTATTTAAGTTAAAAGTGAATGGAAGAAGAAATACAACCTTGTAGAAAATATGCAAACACTCATAAATTTTGTCCAAATTCACCTTGTGTTTTAAGGTTTGTTTAGATCAATCCCTTTCTGGTTAAGATGTAAAATTGAAAAGTCAGAAAAAAATGGCCAAAATAAACTTAGTGAATTGGTGGAAATGTTTTGGTTTGACTTTCTAACTGAATACGAATGAATTCAGATTTTACTTGAATACGCTATGGTTGGAATGTGTCCCCCAAAGTTCCCATGTTGTACAGTGAATCCCCAGTGCAAAAGTGTTGGGAGGTGAGGCTTTTAATTGGTAATTAGGTCATGAGCGCTCTTCCCTCATGAATAGATTAATGCCCTTATCATGGGATTGGATCCGCTATCACAGGAGTGAGTTCCTGATAAAAGGATGAGTTTGGCCTCCTTCCTCTCTCTCATGAGCACTTGTGCTCTTCGGCTGTTCTGCCTTCCACCATGAGATAACACAGCAAGAAGGCCCTCCCCAATGCCAACACCTGGCTATTGGACTCCCACCCTCCAGATTGTAAAAAACAAATGTCTTTCCTTTATATGTTACCCAGTCTTTGATATTCTGTTATAGCAACACAAAACAGGCTAAGACAACATGTATTCCCCCATCTTCCCTTTCTTTTCTGTTGTTTTAGAAAGATAACACCTTGCAAAGGTCTTTGTTTTAAAACCAGTAAATCAAACAAAGAATCTCCCAGTTTGTAGCTATAACTGATAAACACAATACTATTTTTAACTAATCAAAACACAAATCTGTAATGAATTAATTCCCTAGACTTTAGAAAAAAATATTTTGCAAAGATGGTTCCTAGAATAAGATATCTATTATGGTTTATCCTGATATTGTACTTCCAAAAACCATCAAGTTAAACAAAACAACTGTAGTGTCTCTTCAATAAAATTGATAAATGTGTCTCAGCCAACCACTCTCTTCAATCTCATTCTGCTTTCTCTATTTCTGATCCTGTAAGAATCATGGCAATCTCTTTGCTTGATCTCTATTTGAAAAAAAACAAAATGAGGTTCTATTTTATAAATTTAAAACAAAAAATAGAGTACGCTGAAAAGTGCTTCATGCAAAAGAGCATATTTAAAGGGGTTCTTAATCATATGCTTGTAGGAACTTAATCTGAAAACCAACGTCTATATCTGATATTGTTTGGTCAATATATAAGAGACTGATAGACTAAATTCCCAAGGTCCAATTGTTTTAACTAAAGTCTCAGTTTGGGAAAGCAACAAAGTTAGCAGATTATCTTCTTCATTTTTATGTCGTTTTCCCCTCCTTTTACAGTTTAGTGATTTCCAAGATCACTAGATATTTCTGGTCTAGCATAATAAAACTTTATTTTATTTTACTAGAAGGAGAGGGGTGGAGGTTCTAAGGCAAAGAGTGAGGTTTATTTTCATTGTATGTCTGATTATTCATGTATTAATTTTTCAATAATAAAATAATTAGAAAATAAATAAGGCTATGAGGTTAGGTGCCTTGGGATTTTCAGTTAATAATCAATTGCTGTATGATAAGAAAGTGAGTAAAAGTTTTGAAAGAAAAAATATATTTTCAATATTTTTGTTTCATGTTGGTGTAAAGAAATGCAACTGATTTTTCTATGTTGATTTTGAATTCTGCAAATCTACTGAATTCATGTATTAGTTCTAACAGTTTTTTGTGGAATCATCAAAGATTTCTACCTACAGGGCTATGTTGTCTGCTAAAAGGGATAATTTTGCTTCTTCCTTTTCACTTTGGACAAGATTGGAAAAATTCGTATTGTTAAAATATTGGTACTACCTAGGACTATCTACAGGTTCAATACAATCTCTATCAAAGTTTCCATAATATTTTTCACAGAAATAGAAAAAGATGCTAATATTGTATAGAAGTGCAAAAGACATTGAATAGCCAAAGCAAACTTGAGAAATAAAAACAAAGTTGGAGGCATTAAACTGCCTGATTTTAAATTATATTACAAAACTATAGTATGTAAAACAGTATGGGCTGGGCACAGTGGCTCACGTCTGTAATCCCAACATTCTGGGAGGCCAAGGTGGGCATTTTGCCTGAGGCCAGGAGTTCAAGACCAGCCTGGCCAACATAGTGAAACCGTCAGGGTCATCTACTAAAAATACAAAAATTAGCCAGCCTGGTGGCACACACCTGTAGTCCCAGCTACTCAGGAGGCTGAGGCAGGAGACTCTCTTGAACCCAGGAGGCAGAGGTTGCAGTGAGCTGAGATTGCATCATTGCACTCCAGCCTGGGTGACAGAGCAAGACTCCATCTAGAAAAAAAAAAAAAAAACACAGTATGGTGCTGGCATAAAAGCAGGCACACAGATCAATGGACAGCATACAGAGTGAAAAAATAAACCCAAGCAACATATGATTAACTAATTTTTGACAAGACGACATGATAGGAAAAGGATAGTTTCTTCAATAGATAGTGATGAAAAAACTGGATATCCACATGCAAAGCACTAAAATTGGACCCTTATATTATATCATATACAAAAAATCAAATCAACATAAATAACAGATCTAAATGTAAAACCTGAAATTATAAAACAAGAAGAAAATCAGGAAAAAGCTCCTTGTGATTGGCCTTGGCAACAACTTTTTGAATATTACACCAAAAGCTTAGGCAACAAAAACAAACAAAACAAGACAAAACGGGTAGGATGGCATCAAACTAAAAAGCTCTTCTGTATGGCAAAGTAAATAACTTAAAAAATGAAAAGGTAGCCTACAGATTGGGAGAAAATATCTGTTAAAGGGTTAATATCCAAAATTTAAAAAGAACTCACACAACTCAATTAAAAAAATGGGCAAAGGACCTGAATAAACATTTATTCAAAGAAGACATTCAGATGATCAACAAATATATGAAAAGGTGTTCAACATCACTAATCATCAGGGCAATGCAAATCAAAATCACAATGAGATGTCACCTTACACCTGTCACTGTTGGAGAAAATATAAATTGGTGTAGCCATTTTGGAAAACAGTATGAAGATTTCTGAAGAAGTCAGAAAGAAAACCACCATATGATCCAATAATCCCTCTGCCGGGAATATACTCAAATAAATGAATACTCAGTATCTTGTAGAGGACACCTGCACTTCCATGTTTATCATAGCACTATTCACAATAGCCAAAATACAGAAATAACCTAAGTGTCCATGGACAGATGAATATATTAAAAAATTGTGATGCACACAGAGACACACACAGAATTGAATATTATTTCATCTTAAAAAGGGGGATCTTGCCAGGTTTGTGACAACATGGACAAACCTGAAGGATACTATGCTACATTAAATATGTCAGACACAGAAAGAAACATATTGCATGATGTCACTTACATGCAGAATCTTTTTTAAGTCGATGACATAAAAACAGAGTAGAATGGTGGTTATCAGGGAGGAGGTTAGGGAGGAATGGGGAGATGTAGATCAAAGGGTACAAAATTACAGTTATGTGGGGTGAATGAAGATAGAGATGCAGTGTACAGAATGAGAACTACAGTTAACAATATCGTATTTTGAAAACTGGCTAAAAGAGATTTTAGATGTTCTTCATACACATCCCCCCAACACTGCACGGTAATTATATGAGATAATGAATATGTTATTTGTTTGATGTAGTAATGCTTTCATTATATATATATCTCTTCAAAACATTATGTTATAAACTTTATATAATAAAAAAGAAGGGCAAGTGAGAAAGGAGAACTTAAATTCATAAGACATTTAATGTATACAAGGGATCATTTTACTAACTTATTTTATTTAATCCTAATAGCATTTCAAGCTTATGGTATGACTCCACTTTTAAAAGAGAGAAAAAATGCTGTAGCAAATATACACAAGGGAATCACACAGAAGTTCATTCACTCAGTGGGAATACTACTTTATACCAGTAAATGTATAAATGACAGAATGGTCATTCTTATGTACAAATGGCTGAGCGATGAATGTATAAATGTCTAGAGGATCATTCCTATGAGTGTGGGATTTTGATAGGCAGTCAGTGAAACATTTCTGGTGTCTGCTGCCAGATTTAGTCTTCCATTTTGATACATTTAAGAACTCATTAGTCTCATGAATTAGAGTAGAGAAGAGTGTAAAGAAGACAACAAGGGAAATCAAAAATTGCTTATCTGACAAAAGAGTTGGGGATTACTTAGATTCAACAGTCATAAAAATGACCCAATCTAACAAGATAAAATTTCATGGAAAAAAGTAAAATTGAGCTATTAGAATTTAAAAAATAAAATTTCAAGTATGCAGAAAGGCACAGTTGAGTAAGTACCAATGACAAGGTTTTTAGTAAATTTCAAGTTCATTATTGGCCAATAATGTGATGTGTGGATAAAAGGGCAGCAACATCTAGTGAACACTTCAAGCCACGCAAGTAAAGATGGAGTGGCCACAACAAAGAAGGTAAAAACTTCATGTTCATAGGCCTTAGTAAATCACAAATAAAATATCTGTTCCATTTGGAGAGATTTTGACAAATTGGAATGATCTTTGCTGCTATGTAAAAGATTCATACATTCTAAGAATTGTCAATATTTATGATTTCTGAGCTTTCTTGCAACTCATAATCATTTGAAACTTTCACCCTATGCAAAATTATCTTTTGTTACTATTATGATCATCAAAATTTAAAGTATTACTTCTATAACTGTAACCTAATGGTCTTTACTTAATGCCTTATCAGTTTCAACCTGCTCTTCAATTGCTCTGGCTCTATATGAGATATAAGAAAGGAAAATCTCACAACCTGATAATCTGTACAAATGAATTTGGGGAGAAGACTTGTCTTAAAGCTTACATATCAGTTAATCTGAAGAAGATGAATGATGACACTTGACAAATATGAGACCAATATGAAATTTTTTTAATGTTATATAGGATTATTATAGATAAAATATTAAAGAGAAACTAAAGTTTCATCTTCAAGCTTGTATAATGAAACAATATTGAAATAACAATACAAAATCTCCTTCAATTGAGTCTTTGCTCAGATGTCACCTACCCTGACCACCTTATTTAAAACTACAGATATACTTTCCACTTCTTCCTTCTTAGCTCTTACTACCTTTCACATGATATATTATGTACTTATTATTTTCTATTTATTGCTTATTGTCTGTCTTATTTCACTAGCTTGTAAATTCCATGAGGGCATTGTCTGTTTACCAATGACTCTCAAGCACATATGAATGAATAAATATATAGTATTACCTTATAGTTTCCTAAATGCTATAATTATTGTATTTGTTAAAGTTCAGTTTCAGAGAAAAGAATCCACGGTTGGTATTTTCAGCCCCAACTTAGGTATCACAGGATGTTAAATGACTTACAGAATCACTGGGAGAAATGAACAAAAATATTCTAGGCAGAACTGTCAGGAAAAACTCCTAAAGTCACAATTCAGAAGTGCACCATGGAGGAAACTACTGCCTCTTCTATGATAGAAAGCTGTCTGGAAAATTGGAAAGTTTCAGTATAACAGCTTGCTTCAGGATCACAACATCACTGACATAATTTGTTACCCACCAAGATTAGTAAACTGACAGCACAGCACCATTAGCAACAGGAAGCTACTTCTACTATTTCTGGATTCAGAAATGTCTCATGTTTTCTAGATTATACACATACCTTTCAAGAGGAATTAACATAGTTGTAGGGAACAGCCAGCAACTCATTCTGTCTCTCTGAATTTGTAATATTGCTCACTTTTTTCTACTTATATGTTCTGTTTGTCTTTGCCAAAGACTGACTTCTCTGTCTCCAGTCCACCTATAAGAAACTAGAGCTTTTGCCCAGGATAAATAAGCCACAAGACAAAGTCTCAAAAAATTTTTAAAAATCTAAATCATATCAAGTATCTTCTCAGATCACAATGGAACAAAATAGAAATTAATAACATGATGAAATTTTGAAACTGTACAAATGTGTGTAAATTAAGCAACATAATCCTCAACAACAATTGATCAATGAAGAAATTAAGAAGGAAATTAAAAATTTTTTAAAACACATGGAAACACAACATACCAAAACCTATGAGATGCAACAAAAGCAATGCTTCGAGGGAAGTTTGTAGCAATAAACACCTACATCAATAAAGTAGACAGATTTCAAATAAACAACCTAAACTTGCACCTCAAGAAGCTAGAAAAGCAAGAATAAAACTAATCTCAAAATTAGTAGAAGAAAAGAAATAATAAAGATCAGAGCAGAACTAAACAAAATACAGACTAAAAAAAAAAGAAAAGATAAAGTGGAAAGTTGTTTTTTAAAAAAGGTAAATAAAATTGATAAACTGCTAGCTAGACTAAGAGAAAGAAGATTCAAATAAGGTCAGAAACAAAAAGTACAGTACATCTGATACCACAGAAATAGGAAATATTATTAGAGACTATTATAAACAACTATATGGCAACAAACTGGAAAACCTAGAGGAAATGAATGCGCTCCTAAACACATAGAACCTACCAATATTGAACCAGGAAGAAACAGAAAACCTGAACAAACCATTAATGAGTAGCAAGATTGAATGAGTAATAGTCTCCCAACAAAGAAAAGCCCACGACTGATGGCTTTATTGCTGAATTCCCTCTATGCGGCCAATATTAGCCTGAAAACAAAATCAGACAAAGACACACACATGTAAAAAATCACAGGCCAATATCCTTGATGAATATAGATGCAAAAATCCTAAACAAAATACTAGCAAACTAAATCTTTCAACATGTTAAAAAGATAATGCACCAAATTCTAGAGGGATTTATCCCAGGGATGCAAGGATGATTCAACATAGGCACATGAATAAATCTGATACATCAAATCAATAAAATAAAGGACAAAAACATATGATCATCCCAACAGATGCAGGAAAAAGCATTTGACAAAATTAAACATAAATTCCTGATAAAAACTTTCAATAAATTAAGCATAGAAGGAAAATATCTCAACATAATAAAGGCCATATATGAAGAACCCATAGCTAACATTATGCTGAATAGGAAAAAGCCAAAAGCCTTTCCTCAAGAACTGGAAACAAAATAAGAATGCACACTTTAACCACTCCTATTCAATGTAGTACTGAAAGTCTTAGAGCAATCAAGCAAGAGAAAAATAAAAAAGAATCCAAATTGGAAAAGAGGAAGTCAAAGTGTCCCTCTTTGCAGACAACATGATCTTATATCTAGAAAAACCTGAAGACTGCACAAAACCCCTTAGAACTGATAACAAAATCAGTACAATTCTAGGACACAAAATCAAAACACAAAAATCAGTAGGATTCCTTAAAATCAATAATAAACTAGCTGAAAAAGAATCTGGAAGGCAATCTCATTTATAATAGCTACCAAAAAAATACCTAGGAATACATTTATCCAAGAAGATGAGAGGCCTCTATCAGAAGAAGTAGAAAACACTGACGAAAGTGATTGAAGAGGACACAAACAGATGGAAAGATAACCCATGATTATGGACCACAATAATTAATATCATGAAAATGACAATCCTACCCAAAGCAATCTAGAGATTCAATTCAATTCCTATTAAAATACCAATGATATTCTTCACAGAAATAGAGAAAACAATCCTAAAATGTGCACGTAACTGCAAAAGACCCTCAACAGCCAAAGCAACCGTAAGCAAGAAGAACATAGCTAAAGGCTTTATGCTATCTGTAGGGTGGGAGAAAATATTTGCAAACTGTGTGTCCAACAAGGGACTAATATCAAGAATATGCAAAGAACTCAAATAATTCAACAGCAAAAAGTAAACAAATAATCCTACTACAAAGTGGGCAAAGGATCTGAGTGGACATTTCTCAAAAGATGACCTAAAGATGGCCAATAGGCATATGAAAAAATGCTCAATGTTTCTAATCATCAGAGAACTGCAAATAGAATGGCTACCAAAAGGACAAAAAATAATAATAATAAATAACAAATGCTGGCAAGATTTAGAGAAAAGGCAGCTCTTATATACTGAGCATATATTATACTCTTATTCAACTGTTTTTTCTTAAGATTAGGTGTTGCCTTGTCCTTTTTCTAAGTGACTTTATCCAAGATTACCTCCTGACATTAAGTGACCAAGGTTTTTACATGATTCCCAGGATAGTGTTAACAACATACTCTAGCACAGCTGGTCAGGTCAGGGAAGGATCGCAAATATAAAGATCATAACTGGAACAAACAATTATCATCTCCATATCTTGCTGAGAAAGAAAAATAATACCATCACCACCAAATAAAAGTTTAAAGGCTGGGCAGGAAATAGATAAGGATGCAATAAATTATTTTAATTTACATGGATAATTTTTAAAATAACTGTTTTCAAGAATTCTTTCAAATTTCCATATTTTAAAAATCTCTTCATTGCAGCTTAGTCAATTCCTAACTAGTAAATCATTGTAAGAAGAACACGTCATCCATATCATATATGAGTTCAAGATTTAATAGAAAAATGCAAAGACTGGACCCCAACTACTATCAATTTTTGAGTCTGTTTTCCTTTTGTTTTTTTAATTATAAAAAAGCACTAAGAACCCTATTCTTCCTTTAAATAAGTTTAGAAGAGACACTAACCACAGCTGATATTAAGAAACACAAATAAGAGATGACTTTAGGAAATCTATTAATCACCATACCTGATATATGTCGATATCTGAATATTAGAACAATGCACTTTTGCCTCATTCAAATCCTGGTATAAAGTTGGACTGTATAAAGTCTCACAAATAGTCAACACATGAAACTACTTGGTTTTGGTGCTTGAGACTAATATAAATTTTATCCAACACTGAAAGCTGAAAGGCTCAATAGCCAGCTCAAATACCCGAGAAAGGAAGTTTATCAATGCAATCCCACACCAATTACATATGCTAGGTGGTTTTATTAACCATCATAATGAATCTCCCTTAAGGCTGACTCCTGCATGCCCCCAAATTAAATGGATCCTACCTGTGCAGCTCAGATTCCCATTTCATCAGTTTTCTAAACATCCTCCAAACACCTAAAGCTTTTAGGTACTGAGTGCCTACTTAATGGATTCTACAATGATGAATCTTGTCTAGTAAATGAAAATGTATCTCTGCCTAAAGCCAAACATATCAGAACAAAATGAATGTAATGTTCTATCTTAAACAAAGCAACACATAAATTTTTTAATGTGGTTTGTTTTACTATGTTGTGTAGTATATGTTAAAATGTGCAATATGTGAAATTCTATCACTGAAACAGCTACTATTATTCATTTCAAAGGAAAATTATTATGCGTGACTTTTAGTTAACACATAAAATCACATCAATAAATAGAAATAGAAAATAGTTTCTTAGATTGCTTTTCCTACAGAAAACTATTTTATTGGAAACTCCTGAGGGTGAAACACTTATATAGCATTCTTTCATAAAGATTATTTTAGCTTATGGCTTCTTAACATAGCATTCTTTTATAAAGGTTATTTTAGCTTATGGCTTCTTAGCAACAAATATATCCTGAGTACCTATTCTGTACTGGAAAAAATTCTAAATGTTGGCCATAAGTACCCAAATAGGACAAACATATTCCTGGTTCCATGTAATGGGGAGTACTCATACATATATTATACATCTATGTCACATAGGTACATGGATATGTGTGTGTAGAAAAGGTAGGTATTTCTGTGAAACTTTTAGGCAGGTGTGCGTATGTGCACTGTTTGATAACACAAATATCTTACTATGATGATAGCCAAAAATACACCAAATCTGATGATCTAGTAAATGAATGTGGCTAGAGAATATTTTCAGGAACATAACCATGAAGATTAGAAATATTAAGGATTTGAGATAGCCACCAAATATGTTTAAGCAACAGAGATGCTCAAATTTTCATTCGTAAAACATCTTTTAAACAGTGTGTGGTGAATCAACAATAGGGAACCAGAACACAAGTGGAGACACCAATCAGGAGGTTGTAGTTCAGGCTGGGAATGATAGAAGCTAGGAGAGAAAGCAGAGGCAGAGAGGGGTGGAAGCACTGCAGATACATCAGCGAGCTTGAGATGAAAAGACTTTTTAAGAGACACACCAAAGTGTACATACACACAAACACACACACACAGCCCAGAAAGTAAAGGAGAGAGGAAAGCAGAAAATTAGAAAGGAAAAAAGGAAAACATGGCATATCTCAAGCATCATCATACTTCCCAAATTTGTTTAGGATATATCATCGCCAAAGTCATGCACAGTAAAGGCCCCTGGTTATGGAGGCGTAATGTTAATGTTCATCACTAGCTATGGAATAAGCACAGTAAGAGACTTCTTTTTATTTATGCCAGAAATTACTTATTTTGAATCACAATGAAAAGTATTTATCCCTCCATCCTATGTAAAAATGGTGGCAACCACAGTTTTTGTTGTAGCTCTCTCCATCACAGTAAAAAATGTTGTTCCCGGGAGGTTAGAAGGAAACAATGGCAATGTGAATCACCATTGTCACTTCCACAGTTATTGATATCCTTACTACAGACAACCGCATCACAACTCAGGAACACACTGGACAAAGCCCAAAGCTGCTTCTTTTCTATTACATTTAAAAAGAGAATCCAAAAAAGTACAAGGACCCAGACTTTACTAACTGGAAAGAAGATGAGCATTAGGAGGATTGATCACTCCAAGAATTGAGCCTAAAAGATATAAACCAGTTCTTTTTCTTAAAGACAATTCATTGACTTTAGAATTTGAGATGGAGAGATGGCACATTTGGGAAAATATAAGCATGCTAATCACTATAACAATTCTAATGAAAAGTAATATATGTGCAAAAAACATTTTCAATCATATACAACTAAACTATGTGTACCAGATGTTTTAGCCAAGAGGGTTACTAAATTTGTTTGTTCATGAGTGGCTAAAATAAAGGCACAGTAGATAGTGATTCAGACTGGATTCTGGAGACAAGCTCTCTGGGTCAAACTTCTGATCAGTTGTTTAACTTCAGGCAAGTTACTTCATGTTTCTAAGCCTCAGTTTCCTTATCATTTTTCCATCACAATTTGTTGTGAGAACTAAATGAGGTTCAATCATAAAAACATAGTCTAGAGTTTGGTACTTACTAAACACTCAGTAACAGTTATTAGTAGAAATATAGCTATTACTATTGGAAAAGAATGTGACATTTGTTCATTCAACAAATATTTATCAAGAATTTACTACTAGAAATAAGGTTAATGTGATGGTTAATTTTACATGTCAACTTGACTGGGTTAAGAGATACCCAGGTAGCTGGTAAAATATTATTTCCAGTGTGTCTGTGAGGGTGTTTCTTGAAGAGCTTCTCGTTTGAATCAGTAGACTAAGTAGAGAAGATCTGCCCCTACCAATATGGATATGCATCATCCAATCCTTTGTAGGCCCAGATAGAACAAAATAAGCAGAGGAAGGGAAGAATTTAGCTCTCTTTCCTTAAGCTGGGACATCCAGGTTATGCTGTCCTTGGGCATCGGAGCTTCTGATTCTCAGGCCTTTGGGCATGGAACTTATACTAAGGAGGCCCCTGGTTCTCAGTCATTTGGCCTTGGACTAAGATTTACATAATCAGTCCCTCCAACTCAAGTTGAATTACAACAATGACTTTCCTAGTTCTCCAGGTTGCAGATGAAACATCATGGAACTTCGCCTCCATAACTGTGTGAGCCAATTTCCATAATACATTTCATTTTATCTTTTTTTTTTTTTTTGAGACAGGAGTTTCACTCTGTCACCCAGGCTGGAGTGCAATGGCATGATCTCAGCTCACTGCAACCTCTGCCTCCCAGGTTCAAGTGATTCTCCTGCTTCAGCCTCATGAGTAGCTGGGATTACAGGCATGCACCACCACGCCTGCCTAATTTTTGGTAGAGATTCAGTTTCACCATGTTGGTCAGGCTGGTCTCTAACTCCTGACCTCATGATCCTCCTACCTCGGCCTCCCAAAGTGCTGGGATTACAGGTGTGAGCCACTGCAGCTGGCTCATTTTGTCTTCTATCTATCTATCTATCATCTATCTATCTATCTATCTATCTATCTATCTATCTATCTATCTATCTATCTTACTGCTATCTATCATATTGATTCTGTTTCTAAGGAAAGCACTAATACAGCTCAAAAATATTTTTACATTTTAAAAACATTCAGACTGCAAGTGGAATGGTGCCTCCACTTTGTCCTCCAGCTGAGGCAGCTGTGACCCCATGGCAGGCAAACCCAGTGGCCTCAGCTGTGAGCACAGCAGTGGGAGCACCCCCTTCTGGAGACCACCACATTATCTCTTCCCAAGTCTTCACCATGGTGACCTACAGACAGACCTAAGTGTGGCCAGTGTATTCCTCCATCGTATGCTGACTTTGGCATAGCTGTCAGAGATACTTTCCACACAGGAGTTGGCTCAGGGTTGGTGAAACTGGATGTGAAAAAGAAAAAGTCATGCAGTGGCATGGAATTCTCAACATCTGCTTCATCTAACACAGACACTGGTAAAATTACTGGGATGTTGGAGGCCAGATATAAATGGTGTGATATGATATTACTTTTACAGAAAAGTAGAACACTCTGGGAACAGAAATCACAGTTAAAGACCAGGTGTTTCAAGGTTGAAACTGACATTAGATACTACCTTCTCACCAAACACAGGAGAGAAAAGTGATAAGATCAAGTCCTCCTGTTACAAGGAGAATGTATACACTTTGGTTGTGCTGTTGACTTTCATTTTTCAGGATTTGAAATCCATGGTTTGGCTGTCTTTGGTGATGAGGCTGGCTTGCTGGGTACCAGATGACCTTTGACAGTGTCAAAGCTGACAAGGAATAACTTCTCAGTGGGCTTTATAGGACTGGAGACTTCCAACTACGCATGCATGTCAGTGATGGGACAGAATTTGGAGAATGAATTTATCAGAAAGAATGTGAAAATCTTGACACTTTAGTGCATCTTACTTGGACATCAGGTACCAAGTGAACTCACTTTTCATATTTCAGCTAAGTATCGGTTGGATCCCACTGCTTCCATTTCTGCAAAAGTCAACAACTCTAGTTAATTGGAGTGAGCTACACTCAGACACTGAGCTGAACAAATACTATCAACTCTGGGAGATAGGAAGAACATTAATATGGGAAGCCACAAACTTGGGCTTGCCTGGAGTTAGGAGCTTAATCCAGCTGAAAGAAACCTTCAGGATATCAGAAGATTCGACCTTAGTATATTTTCAAAGTGACCAGCAGGGCTCCCCACCACCCAACAGAAAAAAGTCATCACAACTAAGAAACATCTAAACAAGAGCTGTATTTTAAATATTTAGACAGTTACTTGATCGCTGGTTTATAGATGAATTGATTATCTATCTAGATACCAATGCTGCAATTGTACAGTCACATATACATTATTTAAAGATATGTAGGCCTGGTGCAGTGACTCATGCCTGTAATCCCAGCACTGTGGGAGGCCAAGGCAGGCAGATCTCTTGGGGCCAGGAGTTCAAGACCAGCTGGCCAACATAGCAAAACCCTGTCTCTACTAAAAATTACAAAAATTAGCCAGGCATGGTGGCATGTGCTGTAGTCCCAGCTACTTGGGAGGCTGAGGCACAAGAATCGCTTGAACCAGGGAGGTGGAGGTTGCAGTGAGCTGAGATTGCGCCACTGCACTCCAGCCTGGGTGACAAAGTGAAACTCTGTGTCAAATAAATAAATAAATAAATATTTAGGCCAAGCGCAATGGCTCATGCCTGTAATCTCGTCACTTTGGGAGACCAACATAGGTGGATCATCTGAGGCCAGGAGTTGGAGATAGCCTGACTTTAGTAGAGTCAATCAGTCTCTACCAAAACTGTAAAAATTAGCCAGACATTACAGGTGGTGTGCACCTGTAATCCAAACTACTCAAGAGGCTGAGGCAAAAGAGTCACTTGAATCTGGGAAGCAGAGGTTGCAGTAAGCCAAGATTAGGGATAAGATTAATAGCTGATTACACATTGCAGACAAAGAAGGTCAATGAAATTGAAGACTATTATATAGAAATTATTCAACATAAAGCAAGCATAGAGAGGAAAAAGTCTGGGAACTAAAGTGAACAGAAAATACGTGACCTGTAAGACAATATTGTATAGTCTAACTTACATATACTTGGAGTACCAAAAGGAGAAGAGTTAGAAGGAACAAAAAACAGATTTTTGAAGAAATAAAGGCTAAGAAATTATCAAACTACAGATCCAAGCAGTTCAACAAGTCCCAAGCAGAATGAAACTAAAGAAAAGCACATTGAGACATTACAAAATTAAATTGCTGAAAATTACTGCTAAAGTTAACATCTTAAAAGCAGTCAGAAGAAAAAAAGACACATTACATACTGAAGAACAAAGATAAGAATTACGGCAGACTCCTCAGAAAGTACTTAAAACTAACACAATAAAGAAAAATCTTTAAAATACTGAATGAGAAAAAGAAACTACCAACCTACAAGTTTTACCTAGTGAAATTTTTTCAAAACTGAGGGGAAATTAACACTTTCTTTTTCAGAAAAACAACCACTGAGAGAATTAACCCTCAATGGAGCTGCACTACAAGAAATGTCAAAGGACATCCTTTAGACAGAAGGAAAATAAAATCAGACAAAAATCTGTATCTGTACAAATGAAGGAAGAGCACTAGAAATGGAAATAAAGTGGGTAAATGTAAACATTTTTAATCTATAAAATTAATTGTGTGCTTTAAAAATATATTGTGGTGTTTGTAGTATACAGAGAAATAAAATTTTCACCACGAATAGTAGAAATGATGGAAAGTTTGAAAATAGAGTATATTGTTATAAGGTTCTTACTGTACACATGAACTGGTATAATATTATCAGGAAAAGTACAATTGCAAGGTAAAGATGTATAGTATAAACCCTAGAGTATCCAATAAAAAACACAAAAGTAAAACTAATGGTAAAAATAAAATAAATTTTAAAATCTTAATCAAAAATAAAGAAGGGAAAAAGAAAAAAAAGGAACAGGAATGGATGAGACAAGTAGAAAAAAACTGCAATATCATAAATGTGAACACAACTATACTGAAAATAATGATACATTTAAATTGTCTGAACATCTCAATTAAAAACATTTAAATTGTCTGAAAATTTAATGAAAAAGCAGAGCTTGTCAGATTGAATCAAAAAGTAATACCTAAGACATTATCTAGAAAAAACCTATTTTAAATATAAAGACATATAGGTTAAAAGCAAAAGGATTAAAATAAATACACAAAGCAAACATTTTTAAAAAGAAGCTAGAGTGCTCATATTTACATAAGACAAAGTAGAGTTTATAACAAGAAATGTAACATAAGGGGTACAAACTTTAAGTTATAAGATGAATAATTTCAACAAATCTAATATACGGCTTGGATGGTAATAGATGTGTTAACTAATTTCATTGTGGTAATCACTATATCATGTATACATTTATAATCATTGTGTTGTACACTTTGAATATTTATGATCTTGGTTGATTAAATACTTTTTTAAAGAGAATGATATTCATAATTTTGAGGGGATCAATTCATCAGTATACATAAAAAATCTAAATGTGGGTACACTAATGCCAGAGGTTTAAAATTGATAGAAATTGAAAAAGAACTACACATATCCAAAATCATAATTGAAGATATGAACACTTCTCCCTCAGTAATTGATAGAAAGAGAAGGCAGAAAATTAGCAAGGGTATAAAATGCCTGAACACAAAGACTGACCAATCTCAATAAATTTAAGAAAATTGAAACCATGTGAAGTTCTGTGGTCACTAAAGAATTAATCTAAAAATCAATAATATTTGGAAAATCATCAGGTCTGAAAATTAAACAACACATCTATAAATAAACCATAGGTAAGAATAAATTAGATAAAATTTAAGCTAAATAAAACATGCTGTATGAAATTTGTAGAATGCAGCTAAAGCAGTGCTTTAAGGGAACTATATAGCATTAATAAAGATCTAAAAATCAGTGAGCTAAGATTTCACTGTAAGAAACAAAAATAGAAAAATTAAACCTGACATAATTAGAAGGAAGAAAATAATAAAGTTGAGTGAAAAAATCAAGAAAAAGAGAAAAAAAAGTAAAGCAACGAAACTAAAATTTGGTTTCTTGAACAGAGGAAAAAAATGCTAAAGCATTAATTGGACTAATCAGAAAATAAAAGAAAACACATAAATAACCAACATCAATAATGAAAAAATGGACATAAATACAGATTTTACAGACATCAAAATGATTAAAAGGTAATATTATGAGCAAACTATAGGCTTATTGAAATCTTGGATGTAATGGGCTAACTCCTTGAAATACATACACTGACAAAGGATTCCTCAACAAGTCACAGATAACTGGATAGATAGCCTTACAACTACTAAATGAATTGAATTTATAATTGATATTCTTCTTACAAAGAAAGCTCCATGCCTAGATGACTACTGGTGAATTCTAAACATTTAAGGAAAAATAATATCAATTTTGCACACATGGTTCCAAAAAATAAAAATAAAATACTTCTCAACTTACTTTATCAGTCCAAATTGGCTGATTTGAAAACCAACCAAAGGCAATATTTGAATAAATGAATAAACACATAAATACATGCATACATATTTACATGAAAAGGACCTATAAGCCACCTAAACATAGTTGTAAAAATCCCAAACAAAATTTTAGTAAACAATATCCAAAAATGCAAAAAAAGAAAAAACAATAGCACATTATCTCAGCCCTATGAAGATTGATTTAATATCCAGTAATCAATATAATCCACCATATTATTATACAAATGGGAAAAACATATGCTCATCTCAACAGATAAAGAATAAAGCATTTGATAAATTCACAATTGAATCATAATAAAATGTACCTGCAAACTATGAATGGAAAGAAACTTCTTCAACCTGATAAAAACATCCACCAAAACTGGCTAACATCATTTTTGTGAAAGACTGAATGATTTCCTCTAAGATCAGGGGCAATGTGAAGATATTTGTTCTTACCAGGTTTTTTCAAAATTATATTGGGAGTCCCAATTCGTGCAATAGGGCAAAAATAATATGATTAAAAGTAAGATAAATAAATAAAATGTTGTACATGTTGGAAAGGAAAAAATGAAACATATTATTTACAGATGAGATGACCATTTATGTTGAAAATGCAAAGACACCCATAAAAAGTGTTACTGGAACTGAGCATAGTAAAGCCATAGAATCCAAGATGAAAACACAAAAATCAGTTATGTTTCTATATAGTAGTAAGGCTCAACTAAATTTTAAATTAAAATGTCTTTTAAAATAGAATGAACAAACATGAAGCCTATAGGGATAGTATACTTACTAAGCTTCATGGTAGACCTGCATATTAAAATCTCCAAAATATTGCTTGGTAGAATTAAGGGACAGCTAAAAAAAAAAAAAAAAAAAAAAAAAAAAAAAAAAAAAAAAAAAGCGCGAGAGGGATATCATGTCCATGAATTACAAGATACAACACTAGAAAAGGTTTTAATTTTCTCCATATATATCTATGGCTTTATGAAATCCCAATGAAAAGTTCAGCAAGCGTTTATGCAGAAATTAACAAGGTGATTCTAAAATTAAATGGCAAGATCCAAAATAGGCTTAATCTCTTAAAAGAATAGTGTTGGAAATTTTACACCACTTGATTCTAAGATGTATTATAAAGCTAGAATTATCAAAGTAATGTGGTGTAACAATTGACATAAGATCAATACAACAGAATAGGTAGTCCACAGATATTATCCATTTATGTATTTATTTTGATTTGATTTGATTTTTTTATTTTTTGAGACAGAGTCTCACTCTGTCACCCAGGCTAGAGTACAGAGGCACCATCTCGGCTCACTGCAGCCTCTCCCTCCTGGGTTGGTTCAAGCGATTCTCGTGCCTCAACCTTCTGAGTAGCTGGGATTACAGGCATGTACCACCAGGCCTGGCTAATTTTTTGTATTTTTAGTAGAGATGGGGTTTCACCATGTTGGCCAGGCTGGTCTTGAACTCCTGATCTCAAATGATCTTCCTGCCTCGGCTTCCCATCAATTTATTTTTTGAAAAACATGTCTAGGTTATGCAACAAAGGACGCATAGTCATTTCAACAAAGAATAGTCTAATGAGTATTTATGCACAAATACAACGAACATTGACCCCGACTTCACAACATATACATAAATTAACCTGAAATGGTTCATAGAACTAAACATAATAGATTATACAACATGTTGAAGGAAATATAAGAGAAGGTCTTGGTGACGTTGGCTTAGGCAAAAAATCCTTGGACAGGACACAAAAAGTGCAAATTACGAAATATCAATTGTTAAACTGGATGTCATCAATATTAAAGGTTTTCCTTTTTCAAAAAACACTGTTAAGGTAATAAAAAGTCATGCCACAGACCAGGAACAACAGCCACAGACATATATATGACAAAAGATTTAAGTCATATATATTTAAAGAATTCTTAAAACCCAACAGAAAGAAAAAAGATGCAGTAAAAATGGGCATCCTGAAGAAGATACTCAAATGGGCAATAAGCATGAGGAAACATGCTGAAAGTATTAGTCTAGAAAGTATTAGCCTAGATGACACTGGTGAATTCTAGCAACAATTTAAGGAAAAATAATATCAATTTTGCACACATGCTTCCAAAAAGTAGAAAATAAAATACTTCTCAACCTACTTTATCAGTCTAAATTACCCGATTTGAAAACCAAACAAATGCAAATTAAAGCTACAATGAGATACCACTACATACGCATTTTAGAAGGGATACTTTTTTTTTAATGACCGATACCAGTGGTTGGTGAGGTGTGGAGCAAGTGGTACGTGGTTGAGGGAATTGCAAATGGAAGCCAATTTAAAGAAAAAACACCTTGTAAGTTACTTAAAAAGTTTAGCATAAACTTAACACGCAACCCAGCAATCCCATTTCTACACAAGTAGCTATGATAAGTAAGAGCTTTATCCACAAAAGCCTTATGCTGTAATGTTCACAGAACGTTATACATAACAGTCCCAAACTGGAAGCCATCTCAATGTCCACCCACTTGTCATATATGCAGTTAATACAGGAGACTGCTCAGCAGTAAATCAGATGAGCTACTGATACCCTCAAGGATCTGAGTAAATCTCAAAAGCATTATGCTAAGTAGAAAAAGCCAGACACAAAAGTCTGTACACTGTGTTCTTCCATTTACATGAAATTCCAGAAAATGCAAAACGGTAATGACAGAATGCAAATCAGTAGTTGCAGAAGCTGAGGGTGGGTGGAGCTGATTGATCACAAAGGGACTCAAGGGAACTTTCTGGGTTATCGAAATGTTTTCCATCATGATTATGATGTTGGCTACATGACTATATGTATTTGCCAAGGATGCAAATTGTACACTTAAAATTTGAGTATTTTTATTATACATAAACATGAAAATAGAGTTTATTTTTAAAATATTTACTAAGACAATTCTAGTTAATCCTTGCAGTCCCTTTATATGTTAAATTACTATCATTACATAATAAGAGAAGCAAGGTTTAACCGTGGTTATATGGCTGCTAAGTGGTGAAAACAGAGCTATTCCCTTAAATATGTTTCTTACTCCTGCACTGTAATCTAAATCAAATGCCTAAATTAAGTTAATGCCATCTATATCCATTGATATAAGGAGCCAAAAAAAGACCAGTGATTCAATTAAGATAAGCTCTAACTCTAATGTCCTCCTTCTTCAATAAACCATATTAGCTCTACCATCTTAATCATTTTACATCATTTACATACAAATAAAAAAATCTATATGTATATAGATAGTAAGTTCCAGGAAATTGGTACAATACATAAACAATATGTTGCAACCTTCCAAATTTCTCTAATTTTACTACAAATATAATCTGTACCAAGGTTTCTTCTTTTTTTCTTTCAATTTTATATTTGATAAATTTAAAAAATTTTGTTTGGCTTTCTCTTTTCATACAAATCAGAAATGTGTTTTAATTATTTTCTGAAGTATAAAACAAAGGGAATAATTTTCCTTTCTTATAAATCCAGTTAAGTTTATTAAAAGATGACATAGGAATGTTTTAGCACAAAGAAAACAGAATTTGTTTGTAACATGATGTTCCTTCCTAGTCTCAATAAACAGGCCAATAAAAGGTATTTTTTAGTGTTTTTAACATTTGCCCCACAAATTCCATTTATTAGAATTACATTCTTGAAGTTAACCTGTCAATCTAAAGTATTCAACTCTTAGAAGAGCAGGCTATTTGCTTCCCAGGAAAGCTAAGCTGTACTGTTATCTGAAGTGTCAGAGCAAAGAATTTCAAAGGGAGACAGCTGCAGAATCCATTTCAGAGCTCCTTGATCTCTGGATTGGAGCGTATACATACACTTCTAAATTGTCTAAAGGGAAATTTAGAGTTTACCTTTGGAATATTTAAAGGTGATTTGTTCTGATAAAGGTGATATCGGGAAGCTGTTAATCCAAGAGATAATGTCTATTTAATGTGGGTAAATGCTGACATGTTAAACTTCAACCCAAATTTGTTTTGACAAATATTTGTTCAACATATGCTATTATATAGAAACTACATAAAACTATGTTTACCAAAGTGTCCATCTTGTTGGGGACAAATGCTAAAATATGTAAAAATAATATGATATGATGTCTGCATTTACTTCAAAATAACAGAGGGGGAAAATTAGATGGGGCTATGGATAGGACAGAACTCACAACTGGTTGATGTCTATTTGGATTGGTTAATAGCTGCAGGGTAGTTTGATATACTATTATGTAATTTTGGTATTTTTCAAAATTCTCCGTAATAAAACATAAAATACCAACACAATTAATACAACTGAAAGCTGCCTTTGAAAACCACTGCTTATGCTGAAATGACAAACACAGTTATGTCCTAAAGCTCTTTGGCAAATTAATTATTGAAAACCAGGCTGCACTTTTCATTTGCTTTAATGTTTTACATACATGATGATTAGGTTCCTGAGTCCATCCACAGAAACCTAGAAATGTTTATTTTAGATGTACTCATCACAACGCTTTCACTAAGTTATGGATTCAAAAATATTTTGTGGGCCGATCCCATTACATGGGGATGTGGTAGCTAACATCCTCATACAATGATACTTTCATGCCGTGTTATGTTCCACAGAACTGAAAAACAAAAAAGAAATTTAGTTGCACCAGATATGTGTTTTCCAAACTGTCATTGATCCTTCTAGCCTCATGGACACATGATACAAGATATCAGCTAATTCAGTGTAATATGTGAATGAAAAGATACACTATTAAGAATTGTAATGAGGCCGGGCGCGGTGGCTCAAGCCTGTAATCCCAGCACTTTGGGAGGCCGAGACGTGCGGATCACGAGGTCAGGAGATCGAGACCATCCTGGCTAACACAGTGAAACCCAGTCTCTACTAAAAAATGCAAAAAACTAGCCGGGCGAGGTGGCGGGCGCCTGTAGTCCCAGCTACTCGGGAGGCTGAGGCAGGAGAACGGCGGGAACCCGGGAGGCGGAGCTTGCAGGGAGCCGAGATAGCGCCACTGCACTCCAGCCTGGGTGACAGAGCGAGACTCTGTCTCAAAATAAAATAAAATAAAATAAAATAAAATAAAAAGAAGAAGAAGAAGAATTGTAATGAAACAAAAGATATAAACTGAGACTGCCCCAAATAAACCAGGACCTGTCATCACCATATCTACAAGGCGAATATTTACATGTTCTAATGCTGAAAGAGTTAACGTGTCACAGAAACTTAATGATAATTTGCTAGTTCCACAACACTATTACTTTACAAATAAAATCTGAGAACTCTAAGATTGTACATTGATTTTTTAAAATCACAAACTACAAAATATTACTGCCTGCCTTTTTCCTTCTCTTACTATATGGATTTATAGCTTACATTTGCCTACAGATTCTATATGTTCTAAATGATTTCTCGTACTTTAGGCCGGTTAAAAATGATTTGGATGATAATCTCAATTCATATCTTTTGTACTGTTTACCAAATCTCATACTATTTTCCTTCTCCTTACTACAAGGAAAGAGTTAATTTCTTAGCCCCTAAACAGTTAAGTGGCACCATGTGACTAATTCTGGCTCATGAAATGTGACTAATTCTGGCTCACAAAATTTAGCCTCACCAGATACATGTTTTCCAAACTGTCCCTGATCAGTCTGGTCACATGAACATATGATACAAGATATCATCCAATTCTGTGTAGTATTTGAATGAACAGTTAAGTAATGAACACTTAAGTAATGGCTCATCTCACTACTTGCTTGAAAGAATGTCAACTATGGCAAAGACTAGCTAAGTCAGAAAAATAAAATTAAATTATAAAACCAAACTTCAGGGCCGGGCGCGGTGGCTCAAGCCTGTAATCCCAGCACTTTGGGAGGCCGAGACGGGTGGATCACGAGGTCAGGAGATCGAGACCATCCTGGCCAACAGGGTGAAACCCGGTCTCTACTAAAAAATACAAAAAATTAGCCAGGCGTGGTGGCGGCGCCTGTGGTCCCAGCTACTCAGGAGGCTGAGGCAGGAGAATGGCGGGAACCCGGGAGGCGGAGCTTGCAGGGAGCCGAGATTGCACCACTGCACTCCAGCCTGGGTGACAGAGCGAAACTCCGTCTCAAAACAAACAAACAAACAAACAAACAAACAAACAAACTTCATATATTTTCTATGGTAGTCAGGAGAGTCCAGGTTATGCAATGGTAACAAATGGATCTTGAAATTGCAGTGATTTATGTCATAAAAATCTTTCCTCTTCACTTAGTACTCAGTGTATTTCACTTCATCCTTCACTTTATATGGCTCCTTTCCAAGCAGAGTCTTAGAAATCCAGGTTGTTTCCATGCAGGGGCTTGGCCATCTCAGGACACAAGCCAGAGTCGGTGAAGTGACTCTGATGCCTTCTGATCAAATTTCATGAGCCAGAATTAGTCACATGCTGCCACCTAACTGTTTAGGGGCTAAGAAATCTACTCTTTGTTTGTACTCAGGAGAAGGAAAATAAGATGGGATTTGGTGAACATGAGCTAATCTTTCAGAAAGACATAGGAGGTTTTCAACCAACAAGCCAGTCTTTCTATACTTTAAACAATGTGATACAGTAATATTTGTATGACTAATGGCTGCTGCCCTCCAACACAGCACGATGATGTTTGAAATACCACAAATGAAATAAATGATTTCCAGAGAACAAGCTTAGCACAAATGTTTTTTTTTTTTTTTTTTTTTTTTTTGAGACGGAGTCTTGCTCTGTCGCCCAGGCTGGAGTGCAGTGGCCGGATCTCAGCTCACTGCAAGCTCCGCCTCCCGGGTTTACGCCATTCTTCTGCCTCAGCCTCCGGAGTAGCTGGGACCACAGGCGCCCGGCACCTCGCCCGGCTAGTTTTTTGTATTTTTAGTAGAGACGGGCTTTCACCATGTTAGCCAGGATGGTCTCGATCTCCTGACCTCGTGATCCGCCCGTCTCGGCCTCCCAAAGTGCTGGGATTACAGGCTTGAGCCACCGCGCCCGGCCAGCACAAATGTTTTCAATAGCCCATTCTGATTAGAAGAATTCATGAAATTGTTCTAAACAGAATGTCTTAAATTATAATATCATCTCTCTTTCTGGTGTCGTATATTGAGATAAGCAAAACTTTCATCACAGCCCTCTCTGAAATAAACTACATTCTGAGGAATGGTACCAGTGAGTCTGGCTCCTCTTCCTCAGGTTAAATGTTTCAGTCACTTAATTTGTTTTCATTACAAATTTGTACTGAGGGCAACAAAATAGAAAGGGCTTTAGAATCTATGATTCACTGTATTAACTATACTCATTTAAAGTGATAGAGGACTAATGTGGGAGAAAATGTATTTAAAATCTGAAAATATGATGACTTAAAGAATTTGGGATAATAATTTTGATGGAAAGATAACGACTTCCAATTCATTTGGTGGCATGTGAATTATTACAAAGAGTGATAATTAAAAGACTTAGTCTACTACTTATACATAACAGATTGTGACTAATCATCTCTAAAGTTCTAATTTTGGAATTTTCTCTGATATTTACAATGTAATACAGGCCAGTCACTTAATTTCTTTTCTAGCTTTATACTGTCTTTAATAATGAAAGTAATACTCTTTTCCACAATGCATTAGAAATAGATAGTATCTCGTGGATAAAATTGAACCAGTGAGGTAGGAATTTGAGTTTAAAGTTAGCTTTCGTCTTTAATTTCTCTTTTTATTTTCTTCTAAGGACTACATAATTGGCAGTTCATACAACTCTAAATACCTGTGCCTCACAGCTCCTTCCTAGGAAAGTTGCTGCAGACAATTCTTTTTCACTAGACAAGTCTTGTGTCCCAGGACTCTGGCTTGAAGATCAGACTTAGTTCTCAAGGTAAAGATGATTGTGTGGTCAGGTAATCATATCATGGAGCATTTGAACTGGGGTCACTTTGAGAGTAAAATGGGGAGCTAGAGCTATCACTAGCTTCACCTGGAAAACAGGCATAAACTTTGACCTTTTTTTTTTTTGAGACGGTGTCTCGCTCTGTCACCCAGGCTGGAGTGCAGTGGCCGGATCTCGGCTCACTGTAAGCTCTGCCTCCCGGGTTCCCGCCATTCTCCTGCCCTCAGCCTCCCGAGTAGCTGGGACTACAGGCGCCGCCACCTCGCCCTGCTAGTTTTTTTGTATTTTTTTTTGGTAGAGACGGTGTTTCACCGGGTTAGCCAGGATGGTCTCAATCTCCTGACCTCGTGATCCACCCGTCTCGGCCTCCCAAAGTGCTGGGATTACAGGCTTGAGCCACCGCGCCCGGCCTAACTTTGACCATTTATGTTGACTATTTGATATGGTTTGGCTGCGTCTCCATCCAAATCTCACCTTGAATTGTAGCTTCCATAATTCCCAAGTGCTGTGGAGGGACCCGACGGGAGGTAACTGAATCATAGGGGTGAGTCTTTCCTGTGCCATTCTCATGATAGCGAATAAGTCTCATGGGATCTGATGGTTTTATAAAGAGGAGTTCCCTTGCACACTCTCCCTTGCCTGCTACCATATAGGACACCCCTTTGCTCTTCCTTCATCTTCCACCATGATCGTGAGGCCTCCCCAGCCATGCGGAACTGTGCATCTATTCAACCTCTTTCCTTGATAAATTACCCGGTCTCAGGTATATCTTTTTAGCAGCATGAGATGGACTAATACACTATTTAAAGAATAAGCTGTCCTCAGTGGGATCTAACCAACTCAGGGGACTTAGCAAGAGACAGACCTTAAGGGGTGATCTCTGTACAACTACAACAAATTGACTCAACCAGTTCTTCTTTCCTGGGGAGTATAAATAAGTAGTATCCAAAAAGAGGAGCTGAGGCAACTTCTGGGAGGCAACTTCGTTGTTGGCATGAGGGCACCAGAGCTGTTGGGTTCCAGGAGGACCTGCTGAATCCCAAAGGAAGGTGTTGCTCTGTGCCTCCACGAAGTTACTATACCTTTAACCTTAGGGTTATGAAGCAGCTTCCTGAGATACCTCACTTCCCTAGTTATCCTTATCACAAATTCCCATCATCTAATATAATTTGAAAGCATCCCCTCTCTGCAAAGTTAAGAGTATACACAATGCAGACTATCATTGGAATTTCATTGCTGTGGAAGGGAGTGGGTGTTATGGGATAGAGAAACGAATGACCAGGTCACTGTAACTTTTGGGTAAAAAATTAGACTTCCAGTGAAGCTGTAAAATCAAGACTGTATGAATAATAAATTTAGATGCTCATGAAAATGTGTTCATTTGAACATTATGCAATTTTAAAAAAATTCTATAATCAGAGCAAGTAATATTTTTTTACCATGCACCATAAAGACTGGACTAACCAATAGTAATGTCTTGAAAACAGAATACCAAGTGAAAATTCAGAGGTTGAAAAAGAATTTTAAGTTTAAAATATAAGACAATAGAATTCTTCTAAAATTTGTGTAAGTAGTCCAAATATGTGCTTTTAAATATTAGACTAAAGATTGTCAATATCAAAGATTTGATCTACTGCCATCTAGTGGAAGTTTAATTTGTATTAATTTATTAATGGCTGAACAAAAGAAGCGAAACCAAAACAAAACGAAAACAACAACAAAAACAGTCTAGCTTTCAAACGCTAGGCAATGTAAACAATTATCTACTCTAGTGGCTTTATTCTCATGGAATTATGAGGCTGTAATGAGGGCGTCTTAGGCATCACCTAAAGTGCATGAGAAGTAAAAGAATACAGCTCTGAGGTTCCCAACCCTAATCCAAACAGGGTCGTTGCACTTTCTAAACATATTTTGGGATTCTGAGTCTATTTTATTTAAGAAAGAATTCTACTTTTAAAAAAGTTGTTGAAAGTCCTGATCTGGTCTCCTTTCCATCATATAAATTGATAAACCAATAAACACTGGTTTTCCATTGTCACACAAAGGACTAGTGGCATAGCTAGCAATAGAAATGAGATCATCTGATTCCTATTCTCATTGAAGTAATTTTGGAGTAACAAATAGACTTCAAGTCCAGTGATCTTTCTTCAATAGCACAAAGAGCTTATTTCCTTTAAAAATGGATTATTTCCTTGATCGTTATTTAAAATACTTTGACCCAACTACCTCCTCTGCACCATTAGAACCCTGAGTGGGAACAGAATCTCAAAATAAATAAATGGAAATGAGATCATGGGTGTAAATGGTAATTATATTCAGTCAAAAACACCTTTAGAGTTAGTTTAGAGCTCCCTAAAAATAACAATTAAAAAACAGCTTATGGAGGATATTTCCTCTCTTCTCCTTTAAATTTATGTGATATTCAAGGTCGACAAAGTACTTTTGGGAAAAAAAAAAAAAACTATAGCTTTTTAACATCATTTTATATTTTGTGAAACATAAAATTATCAATTCTGCTGGAGTGCAAAGAAGTTACCCTACTTGTCCCAAGTGAGTTTGAGTCTTTTCCCAGCTCTCCTGACTTCCTGTCCAGCAACAGAATGGATAAGTAAGAGATACAAGAGGAAACAGGTTTATGGGAGGTGGCTATTATTGTTTTCTTCATCTGTTTGCTTAGGATGAGTGAAAGTTGGTCATTTTTGAGTGTTGGGAAGGAACAGCTTGTTGAAAGGAAGGTGATGATACAGGAGAAGGATCATCGATGGAAAAATTCCATGAGGATTTAAGAGAGGGTATAACCCAGAGTATGTGTGGAGGGAAGAGATACTACTTCCCAGGAACAAGAAAGGGCATCCGCATCTATGGCAGCATTGTCACTTTGACATATCTCACTTCAATGTACCACAAAACATTTTTATGAAATGACATTGACGTATTCATATTCACTTCTACATATATCCTATATCGCCTCATATAATTTGTGAAGTTGTAATTCAAAAATATCTAGGTTTTTAAATGCTGTCTTATCAATTCTTTCTTCCTTTATTTTTCATCTAAATGTACATCCCTTATATCATACCACATAATATTTTCTCTCTTCATGTTTAAAAACAAGATATAAAATTATTTATATAGTGAAACTTCAATATTATTCAAAAGACATAAGTATTTTTAGAATTTGTGCAACTATGGTAATTTATAAAGAGCAAAATAACTAAATATGTCAATTTTCTTTCATATAACTCTTAAATTTTTCAAATTTAGAGCAGAGAAAATATTTTTATAATCAAAACTTTAAAAATTCAAATTTTAAAAAATCTTGTTTTTTTCTGAGTCTATCACAAACTGCTGTGTAAATCTGATCAAGTTGAACACCATTTCTTTACACATTTCCTGGGCACATTTAGAAAATAAAGGAATTAAACAGTTATTTTAAGTCTATGTCAAACTCCAAACAGGCCTGGTTTTATGATATAATTGTTCTCATTTTAAATATGTACTCAACATATAAATTGCTTAAATATGTATTTTTAATATATAAATTGCTTATTATTTTTATGCACATAAGTCATTTACAATTTTAAAATATTTGTGGACTTTATGAAAAGCCAAATAACAAGAGAAGGTGCTTCCACAGGCGAGAAATCACTTAAAAATCTCCAGGATACATTTAAAAAGATAAATTTTATATACATAAGCAAAAATGACAATAACCTGTTCTCAGAGAGAAAAAAAAAGCTTCCAAAAACAAATAAGGTAATAAATTTTCCATGTACATTTGTGTGTTAGCTAGAACATAAGAAGATCTCAAGGTATTAGAAATTTGGATTTCTGAGCTGCTTCTTGACTAAATAGAAACATAAAAATCATGGGCAACTGGCACCATCAACTCCAGGAGGGCCTAAGATGTCAGGTAAGCTATTGAGTGAGAGAAAGAAAAACGTACCAGTAGGAATTCATGGTATAAAGTTAGCCTACATCATGGAGCAGTCGAATGAAAACAGGCTGAGTTTTAAATGAAGCCTTCCTTTTGTCAAAGCAATTTGTATGAGAGAGTAAAATGTCATTGGTATAACTTAATAAATACGTGTTATTACCCTATAAAGGACCTCAGAACACAACAAGCTTTATGAGCACATCAGACTTTGTCTATTTGCTTTACTGCTGTGTCCCTCAGTGCTTGTAGCAATGATTGCCACATAGTGCTCAACCAGTATTTGTTAAATGAATTGACATGCTGGACTTCTTCCTGCTGTTAGTCTAGACTAGAGTACTAATGAAATCTGATGCTCAAATCAGTGAGTTTAGATCAACAATTACTCATTGCTTGTCTAACACATATCAACAAAATTATCTATCCCTGAAGTGACCACATTTGCAAAACCTAAACTCACATTGCACAATCTGCAAAATACAAATACTTTCATGATAAGAACAGATTCGCATATCTGAAAATATAATTTTTACCAAAACATTCAGAAATTAACTTTATATTATAGAAAGGCCACATAATTTCTAATGAAAAATGGGTCACTGTTGAAAATGAAAGAGGGCACCATCAATAATTACCCTGGTACAGTAGGCATAAACTAGACATACCCCTGGAGAAACGGGTTATATGGCATCTCCAACAGCCCCCATGCTGAAGCCTATCCCTAGAGAAGTGATATGTTAAAAACCCACTTTCTCAGCCCTAGAAAAATCAAGTAACTAACAAAGAGAAACAAAATAAAATAAAGAAAATAAAATACGTTTAAAAATTTTTAAAGACTCCTAGACCATCATGCCAGGAAGGTAATAGAAAAGCTTAACTCCACTGCAAAATGAATATCTTGTAAGAACTGAAAAGCTAAATAGATCTTATTGCACTGTAATGACATGCAAGATTATCTCCATTGACGTTTAATAGGATGTTAGCTAATTGCTGTTAAATAAAAGGAGAAACAGGGATTATTAAAAGGCAATGTTACTGTAAGATACCCAAACAGAATGTGTAATTTCTCTGCTTTACTATTTATATACATAGTTTAAACAACTGGTACACCTACAAAATATCATGGCAAAATTTATTTGATTGTCATCTTCATTATTAGCACCATGAGAAAGCATGGATAAAACTTGAAGGGAGTAATAACAAATTGTAATAGATTAGATGAAATTGTAAAAGCATCATAAAATTGACACATAGGTGTTCAAATATGATGCTATTTATAGTATATTATTTTTCACCTTAATGAGACACCTGAAAATTAGTTACATTGTTACTATTAATCTAAAAATCTTCATGCCTTTGAACAGCCCTCTGCCTCAATCACTGGAAACCCTTACTGAGGCTCTTCACTACCCACTCACAGGTGGGGAAAGACAGAGATAGAGATGGAGGTGGAGAGAGGGAGAGAGTTCATGAACCTCTTTTTAAAATGAAACTATTTTTAGTCTCAATCATTCCCAGGTTAAGTTGAGAAAGAATTCTGATTTAATTAACTTGCATTCACAATTCCCTGAAATCATTCGAACTAACGGGGGTATTAATGAGAAACGTTTTTAAAGAATCTTGTCATTCTCTATTCTATAGAATACATCATACTAGAGTTTGTCTCCTCAGAAGCTTGCATTTTATTGAAGTCCTGTTGCTCTCACTGACATTGAAACACACACTTGAACAGACTTCACAAAACCTACAGAAGAGAAAACCTAACAGTACTCCACAGGTCCTCTTATTTAGCCCACACAATTATCTTTCCAGTAAGTCATTACTATCCCCATTTCATAATAAGAAAACTGAGGCTTGGAGCACTTACAAAGGGTTTTAGGTCAGGTCTTCGGATTAGAATCTATTATTTTCTTCCTGAGTACAATGGATTTTTTTTTTTTTTTTTTTTTTTTTTTGAGGCGGAGTCTCGCTCTGTCCCCCAGGCTGGAGTGCAGTGGCCAGATCTCAGCTCACTGCAAGCTCCGCCTCCCGGGTTTACGCCATTCTCCTGCCTCAGCCTCCCGAGTAGCTGGGACTACAGTCGCCCGCCATCTCGCCCGTCTAGTTTTTTTTTTTTTTTTTTTTTTTTTTTGTATTTTTTAGTAGAGACAGGGTTTCACCATGTTAGCCAGGATGTTCTCGATCTCCTGACCTCGTGATCCGCCCGTCTCGGCCTCCCAAAGTGCTGGGATTACAGGCTTGAGCCACCGCGCCCGGCCAACAATGGATATTGTTAAAGGAAAGTCTGTGTATCAAGTATCTGATTCTTGAACATTAGACACTTGCACTGTGGATTAATTGTCTTTACAGAATGCCACTAACTAGGAACCTAACCTCTGATCATTCTAGGGTATCATGGTCTAAAATATTAGCTCTACCATGGAGCTTTGCAAAAATCAGAATAAATGGTTTCACGCATTTTTTACATGTGACTTAGGACATTTGTATTTTCTGATATATACACCGAGCAATGAAGGAAAAAGTAGAATCAATGAATTGAATATTATTAGTTGCCTGAAATTGTAAACTTATACGGATATTATTAAAATAACAGTCTTTTTAAACAACTTTTTAAATGAAACCAAATTTGATGGGATAAAACTGATGATTATAATAATGGTTGACAACTTGTTCAAATAAAAGAAAAACCTGGTTAAAGAGGTGGAGTAAAATTAAACTTTAAAAGTATTTATGCAAGCATAAATACATCTCTGGTATAGCACTTTACACTGTATTAATATTTATTTAAATGTATACACACACATACTCTCTAACTACTATTCTATACTTTGAAGAGTAAAGAACATGAATTTACACATCTTTATAATATCATCCTTTGCAAAAATGCACTAGAATCCTCACAGTCTTTTAAAGTAGGCACTACTGCACAGATGAGGAAACTGGGGCCTGAGGAAGTTATGTAACTTGTCCAAGGTCATGTATCTACTCAGTCATGAAGTTCAGAATCAGATCCAGGCATTTATCCAGAGATTTTATGCTCCTAACCACTTCTCATAGTGCCTCATGGAGTGAAGTGATCACTAAGTAGTCACTGACATTATTATCTCTAGTTTTCACTGTGTAAAAATTAACATTCTGAAAATAAATGTTTTAAGTACTTTACCGGTACTTAAGTACTATACTTTAAGTGCTTTCTCAGTAAGTTCATAAGCAATGAAAGGAACTGCTATGTTAACTTTGAATCTTTCCCACAAAGGTAATTATTAGTAATGCGAACATCAAGGAATCTTGGGAGAAAAAATAATATCAAATTCTAACTGTACCAGAGATTAGTGTAAGGCACAGGCAAAATCAGAATATGATCCTTAAACCTGCTATTGAGGTCTTTACACCACATCCATGGGCCTAGGGGCCCCCAGACACAGAGATGATAGTCCTCCTTCACCCTGCTTTCCTTAAACCTTCCAAGGAGCACTGTATTGAGTTCTAGGTATCAGGATCATAGAAGAGGCACAGACACAGTGGAGTGCCGTGGAGTGGAGTTTCATTCAAATAAGAATCACAGGGGTCAAAACTTTTGCTTTTCTGACTTTTTTGAAAAGAGGGTACCATAAATTATGTAACCAAACTAAACACTTCAATTATACATGAACATATATTGACATAGTGTTTTCATTACAAACATTAATAACAATGTTGAAGTTGGAGCTCACAAGAGGCTCGTTTTATTGCCTGCACAGTTTCTGGCATATGGTAAGTGCACAACATTGTTCGAGAAAGAAATAGAAAATTGAGAAAAAAACTGGACAATGTTTCATCAGGAAGGTAAGAAACTACACAATTCTGTTTTCTCCTCTCCCTTCCCCAAATTAAGCTGATTCTCTGAAAGTCAACAACTTGTCAGCTATGCCCTCTAGTCTTGACCTCTATAGATAAAAACTAGAATATCTAGCATTAGGCATAAAACGTATTACTACATATTCAGTAACTGTAAGATTCTTTTGACATCCTGTGGATTGCCGTGGGTTGTAGATACAAGATGTGTAACCAAGAGTGAGAAACTGAACTACCTTAAATGTCTGGATAGTCAGGGTCTAAATGAGCCAAAGTGACATTCTGCAACTGTCAAATTAATAAGAATTAATTTTCTCACAAAATAGGTGATATATTTAATAAGTAAAATATCTAGGAAAAAGAGGAAATGGAAACATTTAGTCTAATACTTATTTTTAGTAATTCAGACTTACAAAGACATTTTAGTAGTAACATGATCTTACATTTATCTGGTATGTCACTGTTTAGAAATTGTTTTGGTGTGTGTTACCTAAATGATCTGATTGGGTGCAGAAATACCAAAATATAAAGAAAATATTAATGTAGATATTATTGCAAAGTCAATAGCTTTCAAACTGAGCTATAAAATACTAAGATAAAAATATATGTAAACATTTAAAAAACTGAACCAGATACACCATTTATGAATGCAATATATATAAAAAATCTGTTTCTACAGCAAACAGTAAAATCACAGGTACTGATTCTTCAGTTTGGAGTGCCTAGGAATGCATGCTCTCAAGTCAGAATCCTTCGTTCAAATCCCTCTTTTGCTGCTTGCTAGTCATGTGACTTTGAGGCGTGGCTTCGCCTTTTTGAAACTCAATTTTCTCATTTTTGTAAAATGAGGATAGTAATAATACCAAAGGATTGATTTGAGAATTGAATGAAAGAACATGTGCATAGTACATAGTGTAGCATACAACATATAGTGCAAATATTAGGCCCCAGCAAATATTAACCACTAACTCATAGCCTTTTGTTCCTCCTCTTGGTTCAGCAACCAGTTACAGAGCGACCTCACTGATTAATAACAAGATGTGTTATCTTCAGTTCATGGAAATCCTCAGTAAACACCTAAATATACTGATACTGCTTTTAAATCATGTTGTAAGGGCTAAGCAGGAAAAAAAGGCAGAACATGCAAATGTTTTAGGCCAGTTTTATCTATTTCTTTGCCATCTTACAAATAAGCAATTCTTAATCACAAACTTACTAGTTTTGCTGTATAAGTCTAGGCCCTAATATTTACTCCCACTTTCCTAATTCAATCATTTTGGAATAAGGATCATGCAATTATGATATCAATAAGTACCAGTATGGGAGGGGGTGTTTCATTATTTCTATCTTGTTTATCGTTACTTTAATAAACTTAGAAAAATAAAATAGTATTCAAATGCAAATGGCTGTTAGTTACCACGTCTCAAATTATGATGTGAAGTAATATTTTCTTTAAGATGCTTTACATTTTCTCAGTCACTCTCTGAACTCTTAACTGGAATTTTCTAAATAGAAGATGCTGAACAGAGTCCTACTCTTTTTATTGTCTTTGAGAAATGAGAAACATTCGTTTCTACGTGGGTACAATTCATCTCTCAGTATTTATAAGATCCAGAATTATATTTTTAAATAATTGGCTAAATGCAAATATCTCATCGTTGGGTAACTGGACACTTAAGCAGAATAAAAATGATTAAGAATAACAGTATAACTCATTGGTTAAAAAAGGTTCAAACTGACCCACCCAAATCTATTTAACCAATCCTGCCATTAAGATACAATATCTGCGTTGGCCGAATTCAAAGCTAGCAAAGTGAACCCAGATATCATTTTCATTTCTACTTCATCATAACCATAATTATTTTTAAAGAATACTAATACAAATGATTATTTATTGGAGCCAATCGTATTATTGTAGGATAGTGGAAAAATACAGCTCAATAAGTTCCAGTCTCCCTTTTTTCCTATGATATGTGAATTCTATATACAGTATTGGATTACATAAGTGAGTGTAATTTAATTTATGCTAGTACTATAAAATTGTATAATCCTATCTTGCTAGTTTTTAACATGAAGGTTATTTGGTAGAGTAAAAAAATACTGACCCAGTCTTTCTGAATTCTTGATACAAGTCTCAGCTGTTCCGGGAACTTGAAAGTATGCACTTTTGAGCAAGATAATTTTCCTCTCTAATACTTTTACAAAATAAAGACTTCAGATGATTTCAAGCTCTGAAATTTCTATTTTTCCACATATAAAAGTAAAGATATATATATTTTCTAATTATTTCACTCTCTTCTCATAAAATGTAGCGAAAAATAGTTTAAAATATATTTTTAAATCTAAAAACAATTTTCAAACATTAACAAAAGTATCATTGTTTGCCAAAACATTAATTTCCCCTTAGCAGTAGTACAATAACCAAAAGTATAAACTTAAAGAGATAACTAACATAAAATCAATTCTGTTTTGGCATTATGTTATCAGATTATATCAAAAACATCTAGAAATCACTCAAGATTATTGTACTAGTTTACAGATTTAAAATGCATACATTAATGATAACACTGACGTAGGATTCTATATTTCCTGATTTATTATGCTTTGTAAAGCATTTCAACATTCCATGTTAATTGCTTACCTTTTCCAAGTAATTTTTCGTATCATTAACAGTAGAGCTGGATACTGTAATTTGCTTATCATGGTTGCTTGAATCTACATAAATTTCACCTATTTTTAAGTTTTTAAACACCAATTAAGTTGGCTTAATTTTATATTTAATAAACAAAATGACTTGCGTTTCCTTATGACTGGCTATTTAAGAAAAATAATACAGAGACCATTTAATCTGAGCTTTATTATGAAGGGCCAGTGAAATAAAAGACTTAACATTGATGAGGTAAAGCTGACATCAACTGGTACATAGTGGTAATAGTTGACAACAATAATCGTAACCCTAAAATTTGTATGACCCTCCCTCTGCAATCTGTAATGTACTTATAATTCATTAATTAAAACATGGATTTAAACCTTAGGAGCATCATTCATTATTCTTAGAGCTGGAGGTGGAAGAATTCAATGTGGTCTCTGTCCCCAAGGGGCTTTCAGTCTACTGGCAAAGATATACACACATGTGGCCCTACAGCAATACTGACTGGCACACAGGCAATAAAATAGGTGAAAAGGGGTGGAGAAGTGAGAGATTCTGGTCATGGTGATTTGGAAAAATTTCACAGAAGAGGAGGCATTTAACCTGGTCCTTGAAGCAAAAAAGGATCTAGACTCTTAAAAAATGGGAAGGCATTTCACACAAAGAGAAAATCTCTATACTGGCATTGTCTTTAATTTTTGAATGTAGGAGAAAATGGAAAGAAATTAAGTGACCTGATCAAGGTGATAACAAGAGAAAGAATCAGAGGTACACTATAATTTTCAACTCCGGGGTCAGAATGGTTCCTGCGATATTACATTGCTTCCTTCTCGAAGTGAGACAATTTCTCTGCTTTCACAGTCACCTTCGCCCCCCGTTTATTTCTCCACGTTGCTGCGCCCTTTACAGGACCTTGCTAGGATGTCCACAGAAAAACACGGAGGCAGCCACATCTTCATAAAACACATTACATTTCGGCTGTGTCTAAAAATCAAATGAACACATGTAGGTATATTTTTGGCCCCCTTTCCTCACCATTCTCCATCATTTCAAAGGAATGGGAATTTGCGCTGTCGCCACATGGCACACCCAATAAAATGTTGATCCATTCCTTTAAACCTTCCATTTTTCTACTTCAGTTTGTCAAGTGTTCCCAATTCCAAGAAATCATAATTCACACTGTGCGGGAGGTTGCAGATTTTTGGCTCTGGAGGTTGTGCAGATGTTATTCCTTAAGGAAGACGATCGTGATTGCCTATGTGAGTAATGACTGTGAGTCGGCTAGAAGCCAAAAGTTCTCTTATAGCGGAATGTATAAACCATTCTCCTACTGAAAGAAGGCCCCCAGTAGGATAATATATTATTACACATGATTCAAATTACAGGATCTGCAGCAGGGGAGCTCGTGACTGATTCAGGACAAGTCGCCCCCTGAATACTGATGATGGGATGATGGAATGCCTCATGAATTAAAAGGGCCATGGTTTCCCATCTAAATCCTTCATATGCTTTAAAAAGTGACTATGCCTATCATTGCACTCTCTAAGCTTCTTAAACGAATCATGCACTATTATGAAGCCCTTGTCAATATTTTTTAAATTCCATGTTTTTGAATAATTATATTCAAAACATCTTTTTAAAAGAAAGACCACGAAGCTTCACCTTCTCTGCTAGAAAACGGTGTGCCTTTAACGCAAATATGCAATAAAGATATGACTTAATAGAAATTGCATTGAAGTGTGACCCAGTTTTGCTCTCTGGGATTTTATAAAGCAACCTGAAATCTTCACATGCCACATGTTCCAGCCTCTTTAAGTTATCTATAGAACAAATGACTTTATCCCTGACAGCTAAATACAAATGTGCAAGGCAAAATTGTATTTCCAAAGGTTTTCTGCAGATAAATGAACTCGTTTGTGAACATTATTTCATTTGATCTACTTTGGTTATGTAACAATCCCATAAATTTGCTAAAGGCATTACACTGCGAATGGAGACCAGGCATTTTTATAGAAACACTAAGGCAAATGTTAAATATTATACATTTTAAAAAACAAACTGTATTACTGCAATAAATTCTGAAATAATATGTAAGCTGGTCCCTTAACTTCTTTTCAAGCTGGTTCTTGTATTCAGTTTTTCTAGTAAATGGATGCAAATCAGGTGCATTGTGCTGGGGTGGGAAGGGGGAGATTTGTCCAGAAATGACCTCAGTTCTATTCATTAATAAAATGACAATGTTGGCCAAGAGCAGTGGAGAATGAAATATAACAAGAGTGAACTTTCCTCCATGTGACAGATGCACATAAGTGCTTTTTGGATAAAGCACTGTATGTAAAATGGCCACTGCAGCATAAAATCTGGAAACGTTAAAGGATGTTCTAAGACACAGATTGTTTGAAAAACCTGCAACTTCCATGGCAATGCACCCCCTTATTATCTGTTACCTTGTGCAATTCTGAACCCCAACTTGGAGAAGCATGTATTCATTCATAAGAAGAGGGATCAGACAATATAAACAGAGATTTAATGTTATTAAGAATTTTTTTTTTTTTTAAGAAAGAGAAGATAATTTTTGCAAGTTAAAAACAAAATAGAATTGTAACCAGAATCACTTTCAGTGACGGCAGACACCAATGGGGTAAAAAAAAAAAAAAAAGGTAAAAGCCATCGGACAGAATGTAGCCACATTTTTGCATAGCGGTTTAAATTATGCCAGCAGAATAATTAATGGAAGGACCTAATATGGAATGGGGAGGGGTGACAGGAAAGGGGGAAGGCTATGTTAAACAAAGTTCATTACTGCATGATGTAAATGAGTTTCTCACCAGTGATGTCACTGATTGGCTGAGCTGCAGAGCTGGCTTCGAGCATGGCCGGATTGGCTGCTAGCTCTTCTGGTGCCTGCCTGCTCGGGCAGCGGTTGAACCAGATACTTTCTGTCTCTCTTGTTGTCGTTTGAAGCAAATCTTGTTCAGCCCAGCTGTGTCTCCATAGTAGTGGCACCCTAAGAGAGAGTCTCCCTCCTGCTTCCCACAGCTCGTCTGTGAGGAGGTCGCTGCTGTGAAATACCAGCCCTTGGCACCAAGCCCAGACAGCGTTCTCAGATCCATCTATAACACACATACAAAAAGAAAAATAGGAAAAAAAGCAGTTCTTTCATCTGAATTGCATCCTAAGGAGGATTAAGAAGGCTTCTATTGCTACTGATTTGTGTTCCTTCAATTTGATGGTTAAAATAGTCTTTGAAATACAGTATCTTCTCATCTGCAGTAGAACACCATTGGTTAAAATTGGTTAAAAAGACGGGGGGAACCCCCCTCTCCCATGTTCACCTTGATTACAGAAAAATAATTCTTCATTTTCTTCCTAAGCACCGTAACTGATGTTTTTGGTTCCCTACCAGAATTTTAAACTCTCACCAGATTTCTAATTGCAGCCGAGTCATTATTTTTCAGGTTAAGACAAGGGATCTTAATTAGCATTCTTTTTTAGCTATGCGAAATGAGACAGGGCATGAAACAGAAACGATCTATGGAGAGGCAGAGAGAGAGAAAGAAAAAAAATCTGTGCAGCTTTTACAGTTGAGCTGACACCCCCTCCTTCCCCGCTCTCCCTCCACCCGCCTTGCAAAAAAGAATGCAGTCATATGAACTTTACCAGACAATGGAGTACCTACAGGCTCTCCCCTAGACAAGTCCTTTATAACCAGCCAGTGCTATGTGCTGCAGACAGTGGCCAATCGGCAAGCTCCTTTCTGCAGCCGGGACACAATAGGTGCATTGGCCACACTGTCCTCCTAGACCCTGACAGCAGTTCAGGTTCATTTATTGTACACTGGAAGGCACATACGTCTTTAATATTCACTGCGAAATTATCAGTGTGACTGCCTTTATTTCACCATAATTACATCAACCTAATTACCGCGCCCAAGCTGCAATAGCACTGTTTGCACAGAGTGGTGCATAGCCATGCATGCCGTAAAAATATGCATGAACATGCTTGCTTATTTCAATAATAAAATCCACCAATTTTCTTCCCACAGCTTCCTCCAGAATACTTCAGTGGAATATAGCCATCGCTTTTCCCCTTCAAAAGAAAAAAAGCATGTGTGAGTGTATAATATATATATATACACACACACACATACATATACAAATAATACATATTATTTAAACATTTTCCTCGTCATTTATTGGAGTGAAGTATGGGAGTAGAATCTATTCACTACATACAAGGTCATTAAAGACCTAAGGCATTTCCCCCCCTATTACCAGGCATCAGAGTGAAGGAGTAAGTGAATCTGTACGAATCATTATAGCCATGACTACAAGCCGATTTATTCAGAGTCTAACTGTCATGCATATCTGCATATGCCTAATTTATGCATTTTCATATTACATAATTATGTCATGCCTTGAAACATTGACTCAAAATTCTTGAAAAATTAAATCCTAGCTTTTTGTGTATTAGTTCAGCAGAGTTAGGCACGGTCTGTGGTAGAAACTGTCTGCTTTTTTATTTTATTTTATGCATGTTGCATTTACATATTCATGAACACAAAAGCTCTTATGACCGCTGACTCTGCAGCAGGGGATGAAAAGGCACGATCCCGCATACAGACGTATTAATTTCTAGGGGAAGAATGGCAGCCTATGATGACCAGAAAGAGAAGATGTTTGGGGGTTTCATTTGGGGGTTACCTCATTATATAATAAATGTCGCTAACCCGCCAACGAATGTTGAAGTATAATAAACTTGGAAAGTAAAGCCAATTTGTATTATTCGTGGTCATTCATCCACACTGTAAAAAAAAAAAAAAAAAAAAAAAATAAGCATTTTGAAATGCAGACTTCTGACTCAGGTCTTTGCAGGTAAAATAAAGGGGGTGTGCTCAGAAGCTGCTCATTATTTCATAATTTACATATCTCTTGCTCCAAATCAGAATGCTAAGCTTTAAGATTTGATTACTTTCTAAGTCAGAATTTTACCAGCATTTACCTATATCTGTTGGTGTATTTTGATTTCTAGCTCACGATTCTGTAATCAGGAATGGAATTCATCATGAACGTAGGCACCTTAGGAGAAACAGTAACCTATTTATACTCATAGAGCTTATGTATATAACCTATACTCATTCCACAGAGAAAGAATCCCAACCAGTTTTTATAAATTTATATTTTGTAGTCCTGGTTTTAAATATATGTGAAATTTGTATCATAACATGCATTCAAGTTGCTTTTGAATTTTATTAGCATTTTAAAAGAAAAGCATAGCTCTTCTATCTATACTTTCCAAAAATCAAGTTTTAATAGGAGGGATGGGGAAGGCAAATTCCTGACTAAACCAAAAGATCATAGGCTCAATCATAAACACACAAATAATATAAGAAAATACAACATTTTTATTCCTGAACTGCTACACACATTGAAATCAAAATACCTGAAATCAAATATGTAAATTAGTTACTTGATAGATAATGTGAAATCCTTTTTTCTCTAAGGGAATGCAGGTAATTTCAGAAAAAAGCGAAACTTATGCAACTGCTTGCCTTGCATTTTTGATGATTTTCCTATTAAAGGCAAATTTGTCTAAATATTTGAATTAATCATACAAATTTACTAGTAATCAAATTAAATTATGTAGACCTCATTCCTCTCTCCCCCGTTCACACACACATATATATACACATATGTGCACACACATATGCATATATGTCATATGTGTAAATACACACATGTATAAAATTGTGGCTGTACTTTTTATTTCATAAGAATGTGCAACTTTTCTACCCACTCATCTCAATTCTTCGATCTGACACTGAACAAGAAAAAGCTTAGGAAAATCAAAGAGGTCATACTTAACTGTGAGTTGACCATTTTGCTAAGTAAAAATCAAAACAGAGTTCAAACTGCCATAATATCACATAGATTTAGATCCCACTAACACATAGGGTGTGTTTGGAAACTACTGTTATTCAAAGAATTTTACGGAATATATTAATTTCATAAACAAGATTAGTGGATGATTCATATCTGACTTGCTTAACAAAATAGTATTTGAAAACAAACACTAAAAATAACGGAGGCCTTTCTTAAGTACTACAATTCATTAAACCAGACAAGCTAGGCTTCCTACTTAGAAACACTCTGCCATTGAGTTACTAGACATACTTGAAAAAAAAATGCATTTCTTATGGTATTCTACTATCCAGTTTTTACTAGCCCTCTCAGACTCCAAACACAAATCGCAATGATGAGATTTTAATAGACTACTCAAATTTGAAATAATTTTGCAATAAAATTGCATTTGGAATCACTTTACTAGATAAGTTAAACAAAAAGGAGACCTTAGAAATTTAAACCATCAATTTTATACAGGACATCCAAAGAAAATTAGTAACTAGTTAGTGTATTTCCACCCTATCATGCTGCCATCCTTTATTAAAATACGATTCTGATCCGCTGCTGCCAGGATATTTTTAATTGGTTGAGTTTTACTATAGATAAGGAATTTATGACCTCCTCCCATAAGATCAAAGACATGCATTTATAAAATAACTGTATGGAGAATATGAGCATCATCTGTGTTCCCAGGATGAAGGAAAGCAAACTTCTTTACAAAGATCAAAAGCCCAACCTGAGATGTAAAATCATGATGATCTCACCAAAAGAGTGAAGTCTGCACAAATTGGCTGTAAGAATGTGAAATAGCAGCCAATCGCATTAACTTTATGAATAATACAATGCATTGTATAAGAACAGTGAACTTGAAAAGAGACATAAAAATAATAAAAAGCAACTTGTCTGTCTGCTCATTGACTTATTCTTAGAAAAAAAAAACTTAGTTTTAATAAGTTTGGAAAACATTCATCAACATGAAGAGACCACTGTTTATTCCCTGTCTACAAAATGACAAGCATTCAGATGACAGAACAAGATGCAGCTCATCATCATAATTGGCCCTAAATATCTGACTGCTTTTTGCACACAAACTTATAGATTAAAAATTCAGTGTTTATGCTTTGGATTTCAAATACACAACCCTTGAACTCTTTAATAATCTTTATAGGATGTGAAAAACATAAGAATTTTAAAAGTGCCATTGATGGTTCAATTAGTCTACATTCTAATACCAAAAAACACTTTTCAGTGCATAGTCATGGTTGATCTTGTTTATATTGACCTCCAAAAGGTGAGCAGTTTATCCCTGTGGGAAAACATGGCACCTCAATTTTTAAAACTGGCTTCTCTTGCAAAGTTCCCAAGCTGTTTTAATGGTATTATTTATTAAAGATACAATTACTTCATAAAGATAACATAACAAATCATGACATCTAAATACCCAAAAGAAAAGAAAATCTTCAAGCAGATTAACCAGCTAACAAGAAATATTTTATTAGAAAAAAACAGCCACAGGTTTCAGCAACTTTTAACTTGAATCTGATGGTCTATAATTACTATGATTTCTTTTCCTATATACAAGAAACAGCAGAGAACTTTAGAAAGAAAAATGAAAACCTTTCATCAGAGAAGTTGCCACCAAGTATCTAGGACTATCTCTTTGTCTCTGAGTAATGATTCTCATGCAAATAAAAATTGTTTTTAATATCCAGATGAATTAGAAAGAAATACTCTCTGTGACCAGGCACGGTGGCTCATGCCTGCAATCCCAGCACTTTGGGAGGCTAAGGCAGGTGGATCACGTGAGGTCAGGACTTCGAGACCAACCTGACCAACATGGTGAAACCCTGTCTCTACCAAAAATACAAAAATTAGCCAGGCATAATGGCACACACCTGTAATCCCAGCTACTAGGGAGGCTGAGGCATGAGAATCTCTTAAACCTGGGAGACAGGGGTTTCAGTGAGCCAAGATCACAGCACTATACTCCAGCCTGGGCAACAGAGTAAAACAAGGAAGGAAGGAGGGAAGGGAAAGGAAGAGAAGGGGAGGAGAGGGAGGGGAGGGGAGGGGGAGGGGAGGGGGAAAGAAAAGAAAGAGAGAAAGAAAGAAAAGAAAAGAAAAGAAAGAGAGAAAGAGAGAGAGAGAGAAGAAGAAAGAAAGAAAGAAAGAAAGAAAGAAAGAAAGAAAGAAAGAAAGAAAGAAAGAAAGAAAGAAAGAAAGAAAGAAAGAAAGAAAGAAAGAAAGAAAGAAGAAAGAAGAAAGAAGAAGAAGGAAGGAAGGAAGGAAGGAAGGAAGGAAGGAAGGAAGGAAGGAAGGAAGGAAGGAAGGAAGGAAGGAAGGAAGGAAGGAAGGAAGGAAGGAAGAAGGAAGAGAGGAAGGAGGGGGAAGGAGGAAGGAAGGAAGGAAGGAAGGAAGGAAGAAAAAGAAAGAGATGCTCTACTCAAGCTCAAGCCACAGACTAAGTTCAGAATTATATTAAGCAGTAGCTATTAAATTAATGATTAACAAGAAAGTTGTTAGTTTGTATTTCACAATCTGCATGCAGCAGAGAAAAAAAAAAAAATTGTTCACTCTACACCACAGATGTGCAAAGGAAACATGGCTTCTTCATTTTCTAAAAGTAAGCTAATTTCCATTATATGCTCTACCTCACTGGGTACTTAGGGATAAGAAGAAATTAAATTTGCCAATTAATTTATCTCATTGCTTTTTGCTTTCAACAGCCTCTTTTGAGTTATTTCCTCTTAAGTGACAGAGAGATGGTTCTCCAAAATTTTCCACATCCTGATCCCTCGAAACTACACATGTTACATCATGTAGCAAAGGAAAATTAAGGGTCCTGATGGAATTAAGGTTGCTAATCAGTTGACATTAAAATAAAGAGATTTTCCTAGATTATCTAAATGGATGAACTATGATAAAAGTATTGTTTTGGTGGGAAACTGGTGAAAGTACTAAATTCAGGTAGACCAGAAAGTCAGAGATGATATCATGAAATGTAGGATAATCTCTAAAATAATAATGTAACAGTTTATTACTATGAGGCTAATAACAAGATAAACAAAATTTAAAAATTGATTAATCCAAAGAAAAGCAAAAGAAGAAATAATGGGTGGAACAACTAAAAGACAATCATAAGAGTGTTGATTTAAAGCCGTTTTTATCAGTAACCACATTAAATATATTCATAAATATTCAACTCAAAGATTTTTAGACTGAGTATAAAAACATATTAGCTGTGTGCTGTTTATGAGACAAACTTTAAATATAAGTATAGAGACCGATTGAAAGTAAAAAAGATGAAGAAAAAAATCCCCAAACACTACATTTAAGAAAAAGAAACAGGTTACAATGATATGAGACAAAGAATTGAAGGAAAAAAAATGATAGAAAACAAACAGGGCATTTTGTAACAACAAATACGTCAATTAAATAGGAAGATATAACAGTTTACATTTATATTAATCTACTATCATAATTTTATAATATTTTAGAAAAAGTTGGACATCTCCTAGAAGGATTATTTTAAGAACAAAATTAACCAATATGACGTTATCACCTTTTTATAATTACATGCAGAATATTATTTTCACAAATACTTAATTGAAAAAGATGTTGGACCATAATGCAAGCATCAGCAAATTTCAAAGGATTGTAATTATACCATATATTTTATCGGACCAAAGTAGAATTAAAAAGATAAACAGTTATAAAGATAAATCAAAAGTAAAACTATAAAGATAATTTGAAAATAACAGTTATAAAGATAACTCAAAAATGTCTACATAATTGAAAGTTATGTAACATATTGTAACTAACCCATGTGTCAAAGAAGAAAACAAAATGAAAATTAGAAAATGTTTTTAGCTGCATAGTAATAAAATACAACCTGCCAAATCTGTGAAATGCGTGTAACTGTAACAGTGATTTAAAAAATATTTATAGCATTAAACGTATATATTTTTGAAACACTAAAATTTAAGCTTTTATTCTAAGAAGCTAGAAAAATAAAAACAAGTTAATTCCCATGAAAGTAAAAGAAAAAATGAATATTAACTGCAGAAATCAATGAAACAAAAAGCAGTCATAAAATAGAGAAACTCAATAAAGAAAAACAGTGGTCCTTTGAGAATAATTTAAAATAATAAATTTCTAACCAACATATGTCATGAAAACAGAGCAAGATAATACCAACATCAGTAATGAAAAAAGAGAACATGGCTACAGACATTAAAGGCATTGAAAAGGTGCATAGAGGATATTAGAAAGAGCATTGCACCAGCAACTAGAAAACCTACGTGAAATGGATTAATTCCGTAAAAAATACAACTTACCAAAATTGGCACACCAGAAAACAAAAAACATGAATAATCACATATTCAACCTGAATTAAGCACCTCCCTAGAAAGAAAACTCCATGACCAAATGGCTTTACTGGTAAAATTTTTCAAAAATTTAAGATAGTCACAATACCAATCGCATACCAAAACATTCAGAAACCAGAGAATGATGGAACAATTGCAAACATTTTGAGTCTGGCTTAACATTGATAACAAAGCCTGATAAAAATTTTACACACAAAAAATGAAAACTACAGAACAATATTTTCATAAATATCTAAGCAGAATTTCTGAACAAAAATTCGTGCATGGAATTCATGTATATATAAAAGAATAAAACATCCTGACCAAGTAGAGTTTATTCTAGGACTGAAATGTTCTCATTTTTTAAAACCATCAGTATAATTCATCGTATTAAATAATGAAGAAGCAAAACTATGCAACCTTCCTAATAGATGCAGAAAATGTATTTGATTAACTTTAACATCTGTTCAAGATAAAAACTCTTACCAAACCAGTAAAATGAAGATACTTTCTTAGCTTACAAAAGATAGACAGATAAATAGATAGACAGACAGATAGATTCTTAAAAGTAAAATATTGAATATTTTTCCCCTTAGTTCAGAAACAAGACAATAATCTCCACTACTGTCACTTATGCTCAGCATTGTGCAGTTCTTAACATGTAGGAAAAGTCAAGAAAAATGATATAAATACATCAAAGTTTCATGTAAAATTGTCAATATTTGGAGATGACTTGATATCGCATAACGGAAATCCGAAACACACAAATCAATTATTAGAATTAATAAGTAAATGTATCAGAATATAAAGTCTAACTACAAAAATCAATTGTAGTTTTATATACCAAAACCAATTAAAATATCAAAATTTTAAAATTCCCTTTTAGCAATACCATAACAATAAAATATTAGGCAATAAATCAACAAAAAGTGCAAGACAGATTACTGTAAAATATTACTGAAAGAAATTTTAAAGAACCTAATAAATCAAGATACATGTCATGTTTGCAGATTCTAATTTTTCATATTAGAATCACATCAGTTCTGTCCAATTGATCAATAAATTCTATCAAATCAAAATCAAAACCACCACACGTTTTGGTGAAAATTAATAGTTGATTCCAAAATTTATACATAAAAGCAAAAGGCTTAGAAGAGCCAAGATAATATCAAGACTTCTATATAAGATATCAAGGATTACTATGAAATTAAACTAATTAAGACTGTATTGTATTTGTGCAAGGGCAGACAAAAAAACAGCACAAAAGAGAATAGTGTTCTAAAGCAGATCCACTCATAAACAATTATATGATAATATACTTTAAATATTATTTTTTCTCTTTTTTCAGAAGTTTTCCAGTGATTATGTTAAACAATTAGATATATATGGTTTTTAACAGCCTGTATAAAAATTAATTTATAGTGACTTATAGACCCAAAATTGAAAGAAAAAATAAGAAAGCTTCTATTTAAAAAACCTAGGACAGTTTTTTTATAAGCTTGGGGTAGACATATGTTTAAGAAACAGCAAAAAGTGACTAGCCATATGGTTAATAAAAGAATAATAAATTACACTGTATAAAATTAGAAAGTTATATTCATCAAAAGTCACCATTTAATAGAGTAAAAAGGCAAGTGCAAAAGATTGATTGCATTAATGTCCCCAGTTTTTCATGCTTTTTCATGCAACTTTCAATTCCTCTTATTAAAGAGGTAGAGGTTTTACTCCAACCCTTAATTTTGTATCAACTTTCTGATTTGCTTTGGCCAATGGGATGTTAACAGAGGACAGACAGTTAAAGAAAGCTGAAAGAGCTGACCATTTCTGCTTCAGCTCTTGTTCATCGCCATGATTATAAGAAAATACTCAAACTTGATTTCTGGAAGATGAAGCATGTGGAGTACAGCTAAACTGCTTCAGTTTCACCAGATACGGCCATGCTAGATCAGTCAATAGGCAGCCAACCCAGACATGTCAATGAGTCCAGCTAGTAATGGTAGAGCAGCTTGTTTTCGCACCGATGACTGCAAATGCACAAGAGAGCATGAAACCATCTGAAACTTAGAGAATCTCAAGTTAAATAAGTGCTATTGCTCTATGACCCTGGATATTTTTTATTGTCTGTTTTTGACAATATTATGAACTTATATAGCAAGAAATATATTGCAAGAAGGTTCAGTCCACGCAATATATACAAAGAGGTCACATCCAAAATATATAAAGAATTCCTACAAATAAGTAAAGAAAAAAATGTAGGCAACTCAGTTAAAAATGAGAAATAGAAATCAGCAATTCATCAAGGATATAAAAATTTAAGCTACAATTAGATACGACTACACAGCTTACAAAATTGCAAAACTTCAGAAGATTAACATTACTGATAGCAGCAGTGGCCCATATGAAGCCTCTGCTGCAAAGATGCTGGCTGCAGCAGGGAGAGGCACGGCTGGGGCTGCGTGCTCGAGTAGAGCTGGTGGGAGCTGGGAACAGGTGGGAGTTTCTCCCCCTTCTAAGTTGGTGGGGTGGGAGCCCGCCCACCTGGGCATGGCTGCAGCCACTTAACCATGGCTTCAGACCTAGGCATCCTATGCTTTTAGGGCCCAGGAAGCCCCCATGCCCCTGCAGGCTTGGAAGTGCCTGCTCCCACTGCCTGGCATCTCCCCACTCCTGGCACCCACTCTGATATCAAGCAAAGTTGTGGCCAAGCCTGGGCACTGTCATGACCCAGCCAGGCATGCACATGCTTAGGGTGGCATTGACATGCCAGCCCCCAGCCACCTAGGCCCTCTCTGGACTTTGGGCACTGAAGAGCATGGGAAGGAGGCCGAAGTGGGGCTTTGGGCGACTTGGCAAGGGCACAAACAGCCTGGGCATCGTGAATGGCAGCAGGAGGCAGACAGGTTCCTGGACAGAAATGGGCAGATCCCCAGTAAAACCCCACCTTCAAGCCAGGGATGGCCTAAAGCCTGGGGGCTAAGCTGCCAGTTCTGCAGACCAGAGTGAAAACTTAAGGTGCTTTCTCCAGGCCTGCCCATGGCCACTCATGAACCAATCAACATGCACTTCCTCCCCCTCTGAAGCCCATAAAAACTCTGGACTCAGCCAGACTCAGGCAAACAATGAGATGGCCTGCCTACAGATAGGAGCTACACACTCCAGGTTTCCTCTCTGCTGAGGGCTGCAGAAACATCAGGACAACCTGCCTGGGGATAGAAGCCACCCACTCCAGGTCTCCTCTCCACTGAGGGCTGCAGAGACATCAGGACGACCTGCCTGCAGATAGGAGCTACCCTTTCTGGGTCTCCTCTCCATTGAGGGCTGCACTCATCAGGACAACCTGCCTGTGGAAAGGAGACACCCACTTGGGATCTCCTGAGAGCTGTACTGTTGCTCAAATAAAGCACATCTTTGCCTTGTTCACCCTCCAGTTGTCTGTGTACCTCGTTCCTCCTGGATGCAGGACAAGAACTCAGGATCCATCAAATGGCAGGACAGAATGAGCTGTAACACAAGAAGGGCTGAAACATGCCCCTCACTTGCCATGTTACAGGTGATGAGGAGGAGAGGAGAGGGAAGAGCTTCGGCCTTTCAGGGAGCCCAGACTTAGGAGCTCCCTGAGCCAGGGCTATAACCCCCTATTTGGGGCTTTGTGGTTCCTGGTGTCTCCAAGCTTCCAGGTGCCATCATGTTCCCCAGTGCCTACAGTGGAAGCCTCTTGTGGTACACCTGGTCCAGCTGCAACAGGGAGCCAGAGCCCATGACAGCGCCTGAAGCTGCCCACCCCACAGCAGCTCACATGCCTAGCTGTATGCAGTGGCTGGACTCTGCATTCACTCACTCACGTATCACTCACTTCTCTGTGCCTGGCTTGCCCTTGGCAGACATGGAATCTCTGCCAGTAGCAAAAGTCAAGCACAGCCTACCAGGCTGAGTGGGCAGAATGAGCCCAGTGGGCTCAAGCAAAATGTGGGCAAAGGTGCCACTGGCCACAGAGGTGTCCGACTGGCAAAGCAACAACCCAGGAAGCCCGTGACAATATCAAGTGTTTTCAATAAAGTGAATCAATCAAGCCTCTTGTACTTTGCTAATTTGGCTATAAATTAGTACACCCACTCTTTGCCAAGATCAAATAAATCTGAATATATATACACCAAATGATCCAATAATTCTACCTCAAGGCATACAGTCAAGCAAAACAGAACTGTATTTCTACCAAAAGACATGTATAGGAATATTTGGGAAATAGTCCAAAAGTGCATCAATGATAGAATGGACAAAATAATTGCACACATAATAAAAATGGGTGAACGATTTCCACGTTAAACAACACAAACAAAATGTTGAGCCGTAGGAGTCAGTCACAAAAATATATATACCATATGATTCCATTCATATGACACTTAAGAACAAGCATAACTCATATATAGTGATGGAGGTCAGAATAGTATCTGCCTTTGTTGGGGAGAAGAATATTAACTAAAAAGGAGCACAAGAGAATCTTCTGGGTTCACAAAACCCAGATTTTATATCTGAATCTGGGTGGCAGTTACACAAGTGTGTACATGTGTGAGTTTTTGTCAAGATGTACATTTAAGATTTTGACAGTCTACTGTATATATGTTACAATCTAATATAAACTTTAAAAAAAATCTAGTGGAAGATGTTTCATCAAAATGAAAGAAAAAAATGCAAAAGAGGGAGACATGAGATGCCAGTGTCATGGAACTCAATATAGAAGAGAATTGAAGGAAATCACCATTTCCTTCCAAGGTAAAGGGAGATTCCAGAACGTTTGTACTCTAGACATGGAGAGGCGGCTTGTCCAGATGGCAGCAGTGTGACCCAACAGGTAAAGATCATGGCAGAGATGCCTCTTGCCATTGTCTTGTTTTCTTGTACTGAGGAATTAATGTCAGCTTGAACCTTGTCTTTTTATGGGTTGATGAAGAGTCTGCTTTCCTTTTTGTGACCTGTTGCCTGATCACCATCCTCAGTTTACTCCACACAAGTGTCCTGCCTTGACGTTCTCCTGAGAACTGAAACAGTCCTTTCTGAGCTATGAATAAATTATGGTACCCACTCCCCTAGTTCATATTCCTGAACAGATGGTCGATACCTGGGCCATGAGTAGCTTTTTCCAAAATGAGTAAAATAATCTCTAATGTTTTAAAGTTGCCAATATTACATATAATAAAACACAATCCTAACTTACATAATCTTAATATTAGTCAAAAAAAACTTGTCAATAATACATATTAAATGAAGTACCATCTGTAGCAACACTACCATTCACAAGTGCATTTTGACATAAAATTTAATAAATCATGTATAATACTTTTCTCTTTTTACTTAATGTTTTCCATGAAATAGAACGAGATTTTGAGCACATTGGTTTTTTCACAATATTTACAAGATTATACCATTTCGATCTCTGTGCAAATGACACTTAGCAATCAAACAATGTCATAAAGGAAATAAGATAGTTATCCATACACAAAAACGTTGACAAAATCCCCTTAAAAAGCAGAGCACAGAATAATAAGTATAATTCTGTGTACAAGTGTGCACGCACACATGCATGAATACTACATTTATAATCAGAATTTTAAAATATCTGGGAAGATACCAAGCAATGTGTTAAGACTTACTACTCCTTATTAAATGGGTTGGGAAAGGAAATGGGGACCTTTTCTCTTAGCTGTATTTTTAATAACAAATATAACTACATAAAATGTTAAAAAGAAATGACACCAAGCATATGCATCATTTAGCAAAATGATGCCAAGTGTACAGATACTCAGGAACATTTGGCTCATGTTTTTCCCACATTCTTCCAGATGGTGAAGACCATGTAGACACTTCCTCAGTTAATATTTAATGAGTGTTTACATTTGTGGCATCTTTCTTCAATATGGAGTTACAGAGATTAAAGAACTTCTCCACATTACATTCATTTCTTTCTTGAAAAATTAACTGTATATTTCTGAGGTGAAAATTCAATTAAAAAATAGCAAAGTAATGCAGTAAGAAAAGCACAGGCTTGGGAGAAAGCACAGGTTTCAATCTTGGCTTTTCTGCTTTGATATGAAATTTATTCATTTATAAAACAGAGATCAATCATCAAACCTATTTTAGAATGTTGTCACAATGATGAAATAAAGTAACATGTTAAAATATACTCCTTGGTGTATAGCCCCCAGAAATGTACTCGATGCATGTCATCTTCCTCAGTCTCTCTGATAATATCCTAATCTAAATAGCACTTAGAATAAAATCATTTTTTGTGTAGTCCCAGCTACTCGGGAGGCTGAGACAGGAGAATTGCTTGAACCTGGGAGGTGGAGGTTGCAGCGAGCTGAGATCACGCCACTGCACTTCAGCCTGGGCGACAGAGCGAGACTCCGTCTCAAAAAAAAAAAAAAATGATTTTTTGCTGTTTATATGATGCAGAATTTTGAAGATCAATGTACCCTGGTGGTGGGGAGGTATTTTTTAAAAAAACTGAGAAAACTTTAAAATTCTTTTAGCATTAAAAATACATATGAGATAAACTGGTCCCTGCTGTGAATTCTTCTAAGGCAGATATAGTTCAGGAAGCAGATGCAAATCTGGCTCTTACATTGACAGCCTCCCACCAATCTTATGGAAAACATGTGATTCTCAGCTGAATCCACAAGGTAGAGTCTGGCTAAAGGTTATCTTACAACTCTGAATTTTGAGAGCGATGTTAACTCTTCCAGGACTTTTTTAAAACTGTTTATCTTGGTAAGAGGTTGTTGATATTAGCATCCATCCAAGTGTCTCAATCGAAAGCCACCACTATACAATCATTTGTTCTTTTTTCAAACCACCCAACTCTGGCCCGCAGTGGATAAAGCTTGCAGCATTATATATAAAGCAGTTATATATGACAATTATTCAATTCAGTTCTGCTTCGCCTGCTGGGACTTGGGTTCCTACCCTTGGCAGATAGGAAAGGGGCCATGGTTGTGGGCAGCAGCAATCCAGGCTACTTGCCTGCTGTGATGAGGAATGGCAGCCCTGAACTTTCCTCTTTGTTGAACCCTTACCTTTCTTCTTCACTGGGATTTGCCTAAAACAGGACTTACTCAAGTTCATTAAAGCCTGTCTCTGTCTAGAAGACCTCTTCTCCAAAGGAGAACACAGCTGCTTTACTCTCCCTGCAATCAGAAAATTGGTGTTTGATCAGCTAAATTAACTTTTCTTTCAGCTACTTCTTTCAGGAGGTATCTCTACATTAAGACTCTCAAAAAGCAAAATCTCTGCATACATAACTGGAGCCTCTCTCAGATGACTTCATGAATCGCAACACAGACTTTGCTCCCTTAGGAGCCAGTGGAAACTGTATCTTTTCCTAAACCATGGTTCAAAGAATGGCCCTCAGCGTTGCCAGTGTCTTCTAAGCAAGGACACTTCAATTAATCTCAGTTCTAGTACAATTGGAAGAAAAATACTACATTTTCAGGTGTATTGATGTGCTGTCATCAGATAATGAAAACTATGTAACCAAAGATTTTTTCTCTTTTTGCCTGTAATGCCAGAAAATGTGAAGCAAAATTTGTTGCACAAGTGTTATAAACTGTGCTATCTCTGCTTCCATTAGAGGGATTTTTTTTCTCTCCCATAAATGTTTCCTCTTATTCAGTGCTTTAACCTCTAATCTCTCAAGACTTTTTGTTTTAACAGGTTGGTGGATGTATCATTAGTTTCCCATTGCTGCTGTAACAAATGTTTGCAAATTTATTGGCTTAAAACAAGCCAAATTTATCATCTTACAGTTCTGGAAGTGAGAAGTTCAAAATGGGTTTTTGTGAGCTAAAGTCAAAGTGTTGGCAGGGCTGTGTTTCTTCTGGAGGCTCTAAGGAAGAATTTGTTTTCTTGCCTTTTCCACCTTCTAGAGGGCACCCACATGCCCTGGATGATGGCCCCTTCCTCCAGATTCAAACCCAGGAGTGTTGCATCTCACAGACCGTTCTTCTCTAGTTATATCTCCCTCATATGCTGAAACCTTCCACCTCCCTCTTCTATTTTTAAGGGTTTGTGATTACACTGGGCCCACTCAGATAAACTCCAGTGTAATCTCAGCATATACTGATTAGCATCCTTAATTGTATATGCAATTCTAATTCTCCTTTGCCACATAATGCAACTTATTTCCTGGTTCTGGGAATTAGAACATGGACATCTTTGGGGGGACGTTATTCTATCCACTACAGGGGGCAAGTCTTAACAAAAACAAATTAATACTTGGCAAATGTATAAAATTTGAGTTGAATAATAATCTAGGGTCAATAACAACAACCAAAATCCCCTTTTGAAAGCAGTGGTCAGCATGAGTGGTCAGATAATCAGACAGAAATCAGCCTGAGGAGTGGCAATGGAGGGTGAACTCAGACAGCTGGAGAGATCTAGGAGACAGACCACCAGGCACTAAGAGAAAGGACCAGGACATCAAATGCAGACAGGCCACTCTCCGGGACCTCCTCCTCTACCAGACCCAGGATTTTTGTTTTCTCTTTCTCTCTGGCCTCAATTCCAGGCCCTACTACTTGCTTGTTGTATGCTAGGATTGAGGGAATATGCATGCAAATACTAGACAAAGCATTTGAGGGAGGCCTTCTCCCACAGTACTGGTGGCTGTGTAATAGATGTTCTTAATTACCAAGTGCTTAAACTGAGCCCTATGTACCTAGGCAACCTGTTTAGAGTTCTTACCCGCTTGCCAATGACACTTAGCTGCTGAATCCAAATATGAAAAAACTATAGATAGATTCAAGGACCAAAATTATGGATATGCCATTGAAAATGTATGGTAGACTAGTCCAGGTGCGGTGGCTCATGTCTGCAATCCCAGCACTTTAGGAGGCCGAGGCGGGCAGATCCCAAGGTCAGGAGTTCAAGACCAGCCTGATCAACATGGTGAAACCCCATCTCTACTGAAAATACAAAAATTAGCCGGGTGTGGTGGCACATATCTGTAATCCCAGCTACTCAGGAAGGTGAGGCAGGAGAATCGCTTGAACCCAGGAGGCAGAGGTTGCAGTGTGCCAAGATAGCACCATTGTACTCCAGCCTGGGTGACAGAGTGAGACACCATCTCAAAGAAAAAAAAAAAAAAAGAAGCAAAAGAAAAGAAAATGTATGGTAGACTATTAAGGGGCCTAATAACCATAAACCCCTTTTCCTTCATAGATATTTTTATTTTCTTTTGTTCCTATAGAAATTTACTACAGATTTGGTGGCTAAAAGTAATATGCATTTATTCTCTTGCAATTCTGGTAGTTGAAAATCTAAATGCATCTTAAAGAACGAAAATTAAAGTGTTTGTAGGACTGGTTCCTTCCAGAGACTTTCAGGAAGAATCTGTTTTCCTTGTCTTTTCCGGCTTCTAGAGGCCACCTGCATTCTTTAGATCTTTACGTTCTTCTCCATCTTCACACACTTCACTCCAGCCTCTGCTTCCATCATCCCATCTCCTCTGAACTTCACTCTTTTAAGGACCCTGGTGATTACACTGGGCCCTCTGTGCAATCCAGGATAATCTTCTTGTCTCAAGATTCTTAACATAATCACATTAGCAGAGTCTCTCTTGCTGTGTAAGATCATTAAGACACGGACATCTTTGGGAGGCTATTGTTTTGTCTACCACAGTGAGGTAACCATGATTTTTAGGTTGGTGCACGGCCAGACGAAATAAAGATTACATTTCACAGTCTATTTGATAGCTAGGTGTGACTATGTGACTAAGTTCTGGTCAATAAAATATAAACTGAAATGTTCTATAAAAATGTCAGGAAGTGTGTCTTCCATCCTGATGGCTGAAATGCAGATGCAATGGCTGGAACTTCAGCAGTCATCTTGGATTAAGAGTTAACCTTTACGGTGGAAGCCATATTTAACAGAACAAGATGAAAGCAATTTCAGTGTCTTTTGGATACCAAAACAAGCCTGAAATTATCTCTCTGCTTTATGAATTCGAGAAAGAAATACCATTCTATCTTGTTTAAATCACCACTATTTGGATTTTTCTATTACTTGTAACCTGATTTAATACTAGCACAAATATATTTTGCATTCCATATTAAACTTTCATATTTCGTATACACAGAGGTAATATATTTCATTAGCTCTGTGTATATAAAATATTTTTCCAAAAGTAGAAGGATTTTATCATAATGACAGTTAAACTGTAAATAACTTCAAGCGGATATTTTTATAAGCAAGGAACCAAAAGGAAGTCTCTAGATAAAGTTGGATTTAGCAAAGTTAAATATAAATTAATATCATTGGTTCATTTCCTGTCACTACGTTGACCAAAGGAAAATCCCAACAAATGTATAATTTCAAAGGATTGATCTAAAAGTTAGCACCAAGTATTGACCAAAGAAAAATGTCAATTCAGAAAGACTACTCTAGGAGGTTTTGTGTAGATCTTCTGTCTCCCTGATGAGATCAGCTTAATTCATCTTTTTAATCCATGTGCTTTAAGAAAAGCTAAAATTTAAAAATTTAAAAAGAAAACACAAACCTGAAGTGATCTATATTTTAATTTAATATCCTGATAGCAGGATAATAAATATATATATATATTGCCTATAGCCTTTTACAGTTTATGAGCTCATAAAAATAAATTTTTTACATTTTAGGTTAACTTAGTACATATACATTTTCAGATAGACCTTCTCAAGGCAATTATTTCTATATTCCTATATTATACGTACACACACACACACAATCATTTCACTGAGACGTGTATTGTTCCCAAATTAAGTACATGTGCATAATGAAATTCTTTCTGCTATATATTTTTCCCAGCTCCATTCATTCTAGCTCTGTTGCATCACTGAAGAAGGAGAACAGCTGGTTACTATCTTCTTAATAATGTTTAATTTTGTAACTATGTAACACATAATATATTACATACATGTGAATACATAGACTTCTATTACTATAGACATAGTAATATTATTTATGGAAAATGTACTTTTGTTTCCCTATAAATACATCATTCAAATATTACATCAACATACTAAGAAATTTTAAGGGCAGATGATAGAGGAGATAATATCTAGGAGAATGGGTAATAAAATATTATAGATAACCCATAGAATCAAACTTAGAGTAAAAGTGACCATAAGCACAAGAAAAAAATTACGTGTTAACAGATCAATTTGTATAACCCCCAATATTTGACTGTTTCACATCTAATTAGATTATACCAGGAAAAACAGAATTTTGAATGAATAAGGGACCTTACACTGACTGCCTCTGACTTGCATAGAAATGATGCTCTGAAAGCTTAACTGTAAGGTGGTTGTCAGAAATTCAGAGCATATTTTTGTTGTTCCTCCCTAACATTGTGTCATAAAATATTTCAAGCTTTCAACAAAGTTGAAGGCATTTTACAGTAAGTAAGTGTATCCCACCATACCTAGCTTCTCTCACTAACACTTTATTACTGTATAATAGCTACAACATATATCTCAAAATAATTAATTACATTTTCCTTCTCCTAGCAGAATGTTGTTTTAGGTCACATAAATCGAATTAAGCTTACAAAATGGCACTAACTTACACTAAGTTGTTTAACCTTTCCCAAGACGTGGTTTAAGTAGCGGTGTTGCATCTGTGTCATCAAAAACTGAGAAAACACAGCAAATCGGAGAAATAAACCACCATTGTATTATCACCAAATGCAACCACTATAAATGCTTACAAAGTTTTTTCAATATATATTTTTTAAATTTTTGTGGGTACAGAGTAGATGTATATGTTTATGGGGTACATGAGATATTTGATACAGGTATGGAATGTGACATAAGCACATCAGGGAAAATGGTAGTAATAGCAATGGGGTAATAATGCATCCCACAAGCATTTATTCTTTGAGTTAAGAACAATCCAGTTGTAGTCTTTAAGTTATTATAAAATGTAAAATGGAGTCATTATTGACTATCGTCAACCTATTGTGCTATCAAATAGTAGGCCTTATTCATTCTTTCTAAGTACTTCCTTTTTGTAGCCATTAACTATACCAACCCCCAATAGCTTTGCCAGCCTCTGCTAACCATCCTTCTACTCTCTCTGTCCATGAATTCAATTCTTTTTTAGATCCCATAAATAAGTGAGAACATGCAATGTTTGTCTTTCTGTGCCTGGCTTATTTTACTTAACATAATGATCTGCAGTTCCATCCATGTTGTTGTTGCAAATGACTGGATCTCGTTCTTTTTTATGGCTAAATAGTACTCCTTATGTATATGTACCACGTTTTCTTTATCCATGTATCGGTTGATGGACACTTAGGTTGCTTCCAAATCTTAGCTATTGTAAACAGTGCTGCAACAAACACAGGAGTACAGTGTCTCTTCAATATGCTGATTTCCTTTCTTTTGGGTATATACCCAGCAGTGGGATTGCTGGATTATATGGTAGCTTGATTTTTAGTTTTCTTGTGGAACCTCCAAACTCTTCTCAATAGTGGTTGTACTAATTTACATTCTCACCAGCAGTGTACAATGGGTTTTCTTTCCTCCACATCCTCACAAGTATTTGTTATTGCCTTTTGGATGTAAGCATTTGTTATTACCTTTTGGATATAAGCCATTTTAACTGGGGTGAGATGATGTCTCATTGTAGTTTTGATTTGCATTTCTCTGATAATCAATGATACAGAGCACCTTTTCAAACTCCTGTTTGCCATTTGTATGTCTTCTTTTGAGAAATGTCTGTTCAAATGTATTCTTCACTTTTTGATTGAATTTTTGGATTTTTTTCTATAGAGTTGTTTGAGTTCCTTATATGTTCCGGTTTAATTCTTTGCTAGACGGGCAACTTACAAATATTTTATCCCACTCTGTAGGTTGTCTCTTCAGTTTGTTGGCTGTTTTCTTTGCTGTGCAAAAGCTTTTAAACTTGATGTAATCCTATTTGTCCATTTTTGCTTTGGTTGTCTGTGTTCGTGGGGTATTGCTCAAGTAATCTTTGCCCAGACCAATGCCCTGGAGATTTTCCCCAATGTTTTCTTGTACTAGTTTCATAGCCTGAGGTGTTAGATTTGACTCTTTATCAACATATTTTTATTTTTCTTGTCTAAGGTCTTGTGGATGTTTTCTATAATAGTAATTATCCCATATTTAGCAATTTCCATAAAATTACATAACTTTTCTTGTCATTTTAACTGAGTAATTAATATATACCTCTATAGCAAATTGAATACGTATTCCAAAATTTACTCACCATCACTGAACATTTATTAATACTTTTAATGAAACATTTAGGACATTTTCATTCTTTGCTATCATAAAAATTCTCTAATTAACTTACCTTGTGCTTCAATTTTTCTCCTTTATTTGTTTTCCTTAGATTCTCAGAAGTGGAATTACTGTGTCGGGGGAAAACAATTTTTATTTTTATTTGCCTAATTCTTAATATGTATTAGGAACACTCTACTTTTTATCGATTAATAAGCATCCACTTTTGGTACTTAAGGATGGGAAAGAGCAATGACATCTTCCCTTCTGACATTTAAGATTTGCCTCCTTTTCAGTACAATAAGATTTCTCTATTTTATACTTCTTTAAAATAAGAGACCTGACAATCCAAAATTATAGTAAGTTTTTGAGATATACAGTGAAAAAAACATGTGGAGGGAGTATCTGTTGCTACAGATAGAGATTGAAGATAGGAATATAACCATTACCTGTACTGGAGATCCACCCATATATCACAAGAGAAAAATTAGCTCACCTCTGCTGAACTCTAATGTTATAAGTTTCTATCTGACTTACAGTCCACTCACAAGCTATTAAAATTATGAAAGATAAATACATACATGCAAAATTGAAAGTAATTTATGGCAGCTTTAAGCTTATGCTACAGTGTGAGAATTGCATAAGAGTGACAAGTGAATTAAAAGGATATGAAATAAATTATTGGGTGAGAAGTAAAAGTGAAAAACAAGTACCTGGCATATTCAATGCTGGAGAAAGCAGAACATTAACAGTCAAAGGCAGAGAAATGTTGCAATCTGTTTGAGGTTGTACATTCCAGGACTAATACATCATTACATTCTTTGTCTTTGATTCTATAACAATCTGTACCTGTGATTAAAATCTGTGTTTTTGCACAATGGAAGATTTCTCCTAACTCATTAATAAAAAACATTGTGAATCCTGGGCACCCTTATTCAATTACAAAGTCACAAAACAACTTTTGAAAATCCTTTGAGTGACTACCATCAGAGAAATGGAAAGCTTATTTTATACATGGCTCACCGGAAAAATCTCCTCCCATCCCAACACCACAAATGCAGGCTCAGTATAGCGTATTACATCATAAAATATTACATTAAATCTTGGACACTACACTGCCTATATACATCTACCCCCACACCCAAAGCGCATCATTAGAATTCAACCATCACTACCTAAAATCTAAACGTATTTTTTAAACATTTTTATGACTACATCACATTGAAGGGTTGTTAATGCCCCACTCTATGTGCTGTTTCCCCATTCTTAATGGAAATTCTAATCGATTACTTAATCTTGCTACGCTTTTGCTAAGTGTATTAATATGCTTAGGATGTTAAACCGAAGGGTTCCTTCTCATCTGCTGAAACATTATACTTTCATCAGGTTGACAGATTAATTTCCAAGAAAAAACCATTAGCAGTAGTCTCCTCCCTGCTATTAACGTGACGTATGAAATGAAAATAATTTGAAACAGCTGGATGAAGACTTCCCAGGGTAATACTTAGGGACTATGCTCAGTGTAACGTGAATCCATGTTATTATGTTGGAGTAAAGTTTGCTATAAAGTTTAAGGCTTGATGTAACTTTTGGAGAACTATCTCATGTTACTAGAATGGAATGTATAGCATTTGAGAGGAGTTGCGGTTCTCTACTGATCTTAGCTAAGCACTGAAAAAAGAGACTAGAAACTGAGAAGTGACTAAAAGGATAACAAAAAGATATTTGCTACACTTTAGTTATAATTGCCTTTTTCTACAAATATTTGTCATTTTGCTAAACTCAATTATATTTTAGGTTTTTTTCTATTTAGAAATTGCTAAGCATGCTAATTTACAACAAAGCGATATCAGAAATTCATTTCCTAGGACTTAAATTATTACAAACCAATTTTATTCTTTAGAGGGAAGCAGTGAATTCTTAAACCTTAGAGTTGCACATTAAAATATTTACAGATTAATTGATAGGATGTTTAGTATTTGCTTTTAAATTACCCAGCAGGGCTGGGGGATTGAGTAGTGATAGATATGAAGTCCAATCAGCCACGTGCTGATAATTGTGGAAACTGGGGGCTGAGTACACGAGCGTTTTTACATTTTTCTATCTCACATATTAATCACCTATAAAATAATGGTCTTATTAAATTATTTTAAAGGTAGGCTCTCTATAGCACTTTTTAAAAAACCACCTGCTATAGATAGAACATGTCCCCCTCAAGTTCATATGTTGAAACCTAATCCCCAATGGGAGGGCAATAGAAGGCAGGACTTTAGGGAGGTGATTATATTCCGAGGGTGGAGCCCTCATGACCGGGATTAGTGACCTAATAAAGGGGCCCCAGAAAGTTCCTATGATAAGAGCTTTCACAGAGGCCCCACCTATGAACCAGGAAAAGGGCCCTCACCAAACGCCAGCTCTGCCAGTGCTTGGACCTTACCCTGCTCTTTAGTCACTTAGGAGAAATGACTAAAAGGATTTAAAAAAAAGATATTTGTCACACTGCAAACATAATTGCCGTTTTCTACAAATCTTTATCATCTTGCTGAAATCAGTTATATTTTAGTTTTTTTATTTAGAAATTGCCAAGCACGCTAGCTTACATCAAAGCAGTATTAGAACTTCATTTCCTAATACTCAAATTATTACAAAGCAATGTGACTCTTTAAAAGGAAGCACTGAATTCTTAAACCTTAGCACTGCATGCTGAAACATTTCAAACACAGACCCTGTCAATGCCTTGATCTTAAACGTCCAGTCTCCAGAACAGTGAGTAATACAAATGGTTACGAGTCATCCAGTTTATGGCATTTTGTTATAGAAGCCCAAACATAGACACCACCTCTAAAAATAGCATATGTAAATATATGTGGAGAGACAGAAACAAAGAAAAGAATATCCAAAAAGCTAGACTTTTTCCTAATACATACAAAAGACAAGAAAGGGCTTGCTGCAGAAAGCAAAACCCAAGACAGAAAAAGGAAAACTAAAAATGTCCATGTCAACCAAAGGAAACTAGAGATTAATAGTAAATTTTTTTTTTTTTTTTTTTTTTTTTTTTTTTTTTTTTTTTTTTTTTGAGACGGAGTCTCACCCTGTCGCCCAGGCTGGAGTGCAGTGGTGCGATCTCGGCTCACTGCAAGCTCAGCCTCCCGGGTTCCCGCCATTCTCCTGCCTCAGCCTCCCGAGTAGCTGGGACCACAGGCGCTGCCACCACGCCCGGCTAATTTTTTGTATTTTTAGTAGAGACGGGGTTTCACTGCGTTAGCCAGGATGGTCTCGATCTCCTGACCTCCTGATCCTCCCGCCTCGGCCTCCCAAAATGCTGAGATTACAGTCGTGAGCCACCGCGCCCGGCCAGTAAAATTTTAGAAGTAGTTGAAACTTTAGAAATTCTCTATTCTGATTCCTTCTAAGCAAACTGCATCCAAGAATTATAAAGTGACTTGTACTCCAAATAGTCAGTGGTTTGTTTCTTGATCAACAAAAAGTTATCAAGCACACATTATTGAGTCAACCACAATAGTAGATGCTGAAGATATCAAGGTGATAAAAATAAAATAATTGCCTCTTCTAAAGAAGACAGACGATCCAAAAATTAGACTATGTAGACGAAATAAGGCTGCAGAGTTATGAATAATACTATGGAGGAGAGAGAAAAGCCTAATTCTTCATGGCAAGATTATTGCAGATTTATGACAGCACTGGGAATACAACACATGGTTTCTTACCCAAGTTTGAGGTTGTCTTTGTCAGAAACCACTTGGTTTGGAAAGAAAAAAATCCTACTCAAACTAAATTTTAAAAAACATGTAAGAATACAGAGAACCATATTGCAGAAATTACAGAAACAATTGCAGAAAATATAGGAAGACTATTGCAAAGAATGAGAAAACATAAGATTTTGTGAAACAGCAACCCTAGGACCTCATCCAAAATTTGTGAGCCATACTGACATTAAGCGCTCATCCATAAATAATTACTGTGGGACGGGGAAGTGAGGCTGTTGATGCTAAATGCTGGCCCTTTCAGACTGTAGGTGAGGTGTTTTCTCACAGAAGCAAGCCCTGAATGGTAACTGTCTCTTGGTGAAAGGCTGTTTCCAAGGCTTTCTTTAAATTATAAATGTGTTACGGGAATTAATAAAACCCTAACATAAAGCTCTCTGAAACTGCTAAAAATGAAAACTCTCCAGCAATATTAAGTTACATCATGTTAAAATAAGGTTGTCCTTTGAAAAAAGTTCAAATAAAGCACTATCATTTAAGAGAGATACAGCGTTCACTGTTTTGCCAAAAGGAGGTTGGTGCATCCTGTCGGTCAATAAAGTTACACAAAACAAAAACAAAAGCAATAACAACAACAACACAAAAATAGGAGTAAGTTTTGACTCATCTTAATGAAACCTCCTCAACCCCAATTCTTTAGTATTAATAAATAATTAGAATTTAGTTATATAAAGATACAAATGCTATGTTATACTTAATCTTTCTTAAGCCTACAGAATTATATGATGTTGTATTCTAAAAAGACAGTGATTTTCAAAACAGACCAAAGAAAGTTAGTTTTGCCTATACACTGATTTCAACTAAATAGAGCTTGAGAACAAACAAGGGTTTTTTAAAAGAAGAGTATTTAAAATCAAATATACTTCATTTTATCTCCCAGGAGCAGTTTGGTTGACACTTCCTTAATACTTCAGGCTATGAAACATGTATTTTAAAGTATTTTGTAGCAATAATGAGACCACAGGAGGAATTACATGCACAAGAAATAATCTCAGCCTGACAGAAAGGGAATTAGAAAGAATTCCATGTTAGAGAAGAGATAACCCTGAAACATTGTTTTGCTGATAAGAGTATGAGAATGAAGTGATTTTGCATGTCCTTTTCTCATTTATTTTTCATTTTCATTTCTCATTCTTATTCACTCATTTGGACAATTAGTAGTAACGGCAAGATAAGCAATTAAGGCAAGACAAACTGTGTCACAAAAAGGACATTATAAAATAAGAACACCAATAAAATATTTGAGGTAAGTTAAGTCATTATCCCGACATGTCATGCTACAAAAGTTTCAGAAAGTTGTCCAGGCAATTCATGAAATGAAATTCTAGGAATAAGAGAAATGTAAGAACTTGACTTACAAACTCTATGCTAAAAATTAGCTAAAAAGACCAAATAGAAGCCAGAAGAGAAAGGGAAACTCCTTCAATCCTGGATTTAGGAAAGTATAATATTAAAACCACATGTCACAAACTTAAAAAAAAATTTATCAGATACAACACAATTGGAATCCAACTGACAAAACATAAGCTGAAACACAACTCCTTTTCCCAAGAAAGTACTTTAATTTTATGGTAAATAAGTGGAGGTAGTTTTATCAAATTCCACTAATATCCCTCACAAACTTGGAGGAATAAAACAAGAATGTTACATAGGACATGGGAGAGACAGTCATCCAGCCTTCCCACCAACCTGCCAAGGGTTTGGCAGGTGTGGAAGGGTACACATCTTTCAGACCGCACTGAGGGATGCCCAGATAACTGGTAAAACATTATTCCTGGGTCAGTCTGATTGGATGTTTGTGGAAGGAATTATCATTAGCACTGAGTAAAGAGAATTCACTCTTTCCAATGTAGCCAGGCATCATCCAATTTGTTGAGGACCTAAACAGAACAAAAGGCAGAAGATGGGTGAATTCTCTATTTTTTCTTTCTTCGTCTGTCTCTCACTCCTTAAACTAGGACATGTATCTTCTCCTAAACTCCGATATTGAATCTCCTGGTTTTTGGGAATTCAGACTCCAGGATTTACACCAGCATCCACTTCTCCCCACCTGGTTCTCAGGCCTTCATACTGTAACTGAGATTTATGCCATCTGCTCCCCTGGTTCTTGGCCTTTTGGTGTGAGATTGAATTATACCACTGCTTTCCTGGTTCTCCAGCTTGCAAACAGCAGTTTTTGGGACTTCTTGGATTATGCAATCACAGGAACCAATTCCCATAATAAATCTCTCTATATATGTATCTCCTATTCATTCTTTGGAGAATTTGAACACTCCATGCCTGGTCCCATAGCTCTGTTCCCCTTATCAACTACTTATTGCAGATATTTCTCAATAGATATGGCCTATTTCTTAGGCCTTATGTTTTATGTCTGCCTCACCATGTGATAAAAATAAATATTTACAGTGGCAACCAAGTATTGAATTAATTTGTAAAGGTAAAAATTTTAAATGATTATAATATAAAATGCCAACATTGACATAACTGAATGACATATGTTATACAAAAGCCAGGTGATAAATAATAATTTTAATTAAACTGAGGCACAAATTTTAAAGCCTATCAACAAAATTTATGACATTGAAGGAAGGAGGGGAAGATACGAGGAAACGTAAGCATGCTAATTATCTAGAATCCCACAGAGGAAATTAATATTATCTTACTTCTGACATTAATATGGTTGCAAAATATAAATTTAAGCGTATAATTTAAAGCTATAGAAATAGCTGCTTTTAGAACAATGCTGTCAAAAAGCTGTGTACCTTCCATTAGTAGATGACATGAACAATCACACATCTGTAGTAAAAGGTTGCATTCCCGTTGTGCCTGGGTTAGCTAAAAGATAAGGACAGGTTATTCTTACCCTCCAACCCCACTATCATGGGCAAAAACCTGTACTACATCGAGGGAACAATATTTAAATTTCAGGTATATTTATTAATTTGACAGAAGTGGGGAGAAAATAGGGTCACGTAACCCATAACAATAATTAATATAGCTCACAAATTAATGTTTCTATATGAAAGGGATGGCATGTGAAATATTTACTTGTACCAGTAACTCAGAACGAGGAATCTTAAGGGTTATTTTCTGTCTGCTTGTTACTGCATTTCCCCACCAAAACATAAATATAGACCTTACTTACTGACAAAAATAAAAACACTAAATCCTTAGATAATATAGTTTCAAAGGATTTCAAAGATAAATGTTCCCAAATTTTTCCCAATTACGTCAACATCAACTTTCAAAGCAGCAGTTCTTTTCCATTTCCATAGTAAGCTAAAAGAGAAAAAAGCAACCACAGATTAAGAGTAGAGAATTCAAGCAAAATGGCCATCAAGCAGTCCCCTTTCTCCAGGGAAGCTGACTGACTTAGTAGTCGTCTTGTGCTCAGTCATTGGCTGGGAGCAACACATAGGAAGCGTGGCCTCATCCTAAACATGGGAACACATTCTGCATGCCTTAGTTAGCTATGCTTTCTATAAATGGAGACCTGTGAATCCATGACCACCACAACATTCTTCTGAAGGCTTTTGGAAATAAGAAAGTCTCATTAATAACAACTTAGGCTGGTATTTACAAAACCTCTCCTATTATGAAATTATTTTAAAATAAGAGTTATCTTTCTCTCTCCCGTGCCCCATCCCCATATGCTGACATACACAGCTCTGAGATTATATCAACCACTGCAAAATTAACCTCCGAGGAAGAGAAGAAAGAAGAGTGAATGTCTTTCTACAACTTTATCATCCCTAAAAGAATTATGCTAATAAAAATATGTAGATTGCTTGCCCTTACCCTGAGGCTATTTGAATCTAAAGAGGAAATTGACCTAATATATTTTCTGGATTTATTACATATGTTATCTCATACCTCTTCATAGCATTATTCTATATATGTATAATTGTCTCCATTTTCAGAAATGAGGAAATTGAAGCTCCAAAGAATTGTAAATTGGTTTAACATAATCATTAGGTTTTGAATTGAGGTCTGGCAGCCTTTAAATATATTCCACTGTACTCCCTTGAAATCTTCCAAACAATTTTGGACTTAGAAAAAAATACGATTCTCGGAGCAAGATGGCCGAATAGGAACAGCTCCAGTCTCCAACTCCCAGCGCGAGCGACACAGAAGACCGGTGATTTCTGCATTTTCAACTGAGGTACTGGGGTCATCTCACTAGGGAGTGCCGGACAATCGGTGCTGGTCCGCTGCTGCAGCCCGACCAGCGAGAGCTGAAGCAGGGCGAGGCATCGCCTCACCTGGAAGCGCAAGGGGGAAGGGGATCCGTTTTCCTAGCCAGGGGAACTGAGACACACAACACCTGGAAAATCGGGTAACTCCCACCCCAATACTGCGCTGTAAGCATACAGGCACACCAGAATATATCCCACACCTGGCCGGGAGGGTCCCACGCCCACGAAGCCTCCCTCACTGCTAACACAGCAATCTGCCGCGATCTATCCGCAAGGCAGCAGCGAGGCTGGGGGAGGGACGCCCGCCATTACTGAGGCTTAAGTAGGTAAACAAAGCCGCTGGGAAGCTCGAACTGGGTGGAGCTCACAGCAGCTCAAGGAAGCCTGCCTGTCTCTGTAGTCTCCACCTCTGGGGACAGCGCACAGCTGAAGACCAACAGGGGAAGTAGCAGGAGCCGGTGCAGACGCGAACGACTCTGTCTGACAGCTTTGGGGAGAGCCGTGGATCTCCCAACGCGGAGGTTGAGATCTGAGAACGGACAGACTGCCTGCTCAGGTGTGTCCCTGACCCCTGAGTAGCCTAGCTGGGAGAAATCCCCCACTAGGGGCAGTCTGACACCCCACACCTCACAGGGTGGAGTACACCCCTGAGAGGAAACTTCCAAAGGAAGAATCAGACAGATACACTCGCTGTTCAGCAATATTCTATCTTCGGCAACCTCTGCTGCTGATACCCAGGCAAACAGGGTCTGGAGTGGACCTCAAGCAATCTCCAACAGACCAACAGACAGTCCTTCTGACTGTCAGAAGGAAAACTATCAAACAGGAAGGACACCTATACCAAAACCGCATCAGTACGTCACCACCATCAAAGACCAGAGACACATAAAACCACAAAGATGGGGAAGAAGCAGGGCAGAAAAGCTGGAAACTCAAAAAATAAGAGCGCATCTCCCCCTGCAAAGGAGCGCAGCCCATCGCCAGCAACGGATCAAAGCTGGTCAGAGAATGACTTGGACGAGAGGAGAGAAGAAGTCTTCAGTCCATCAAACTTCTCAGAGCTAAAGGAGGAATTACGTACCCAGCGCAAAGAAACTAAAAGTCTTGAAAAAAGAGTGGAAGAATTGACAGCTAGACTAATTAATGCAGAGAAGATCATAAACGAAATGACAGAGATGAAAACCATGACACGAGAAATACGTGACAAATGCACAAGCTTCAGTAACCGACTCGATCAACTGGAAGAAAGAGTATCAGCGATTGAAGATCAAATGAATGAAATGAAGCGAGAAGAGAAACCAAAAGAAAAAAGAAGAAAAAGAAATGAGCAAAGCCTGCAAGAAGTATGGGATTACGTAAAAAGACCAAATCTACGCCTGATTGGGGTGCCTGAAAGTGAGGGGGAAAATGGAACCAAGTTGGAAAACACTCTTCAGGAAATCATCCAGGAGAACTTCCCCAACCTAGTAGGGCAGGCCAACATTCAAATTCAGGAAATACAGAGAACGCCACAAAGATACTCCTCCAGAAGAGCAACACCAAGACACATAATTGCCAGATTCACCAAAGTTGAAATGAAAGAAAAAATCTTAAGGGCAGCCAGAGAGAAAGGTCGGGTTACCCACAAAGGGAAGCCCATCAGACTAACAGCAGATCTCTCGGCAGAAACTCTACAAGCCAGAAGAGAGTGGGGGCCAATATTCAACATTCTTAAAGAAAAGAATTTTCAACCCAGAATTTCATATCCAGCCAAACTAAGTTTCATAAGTGAAGGAGAAATAAAATCCTTTACAGATAAGCAAATGCTTAGAGATTTTGTCACTACCAGGCCTGCCTTACAAGAGACCCTGAAGGAAGCCCTAAACATGGAAAGGAACAACCGGTACCAGCCATCGCAAAAACACGCCAAAATGTAAAGACCATCGAGGCTAGGAAGAAACTGCATCAACTAACGAGCAAAATAACCAGTTAATATCTAATGGCAGGATCAAGTTCACACATAACAATATTAACCTTAAATGTTAATGGACTAAATGCTCCAATTAAAAGACACAGACTGGCAAACTGGATAAAGAGTCAAGACCCATCAGTCTGCTGTATTCAGGAGACCCATCTCACATGCAGAGACATACATAGGCTCAAAATAAAGGGATGGAGGAAGATCTACCAAGCAAATGGAGAACACAAAAAAGCAGGGGTTGCAATCCTTGTCTCTGATAAAACAGACTTTAAACCATCAAAGATCAAAAGAGACAAAGAAGGCCATTACATAATGGTAAAGGGATCAATTCAACAGGAAGAGCTAACTCTCCTAAATATATATGCACCCAATACAGGAGCACCCAGATTCATAAAGCAAGTCCTTAGGGACTTACAAAGAGACTTAGACTCCCATACAATAATAATGGGAGACTTCAACACTCCGCTGTCAACATTAGACAGATCAACGAGACAGAAAGTTAACAAGGATATCCAGGAATTAAACTCTTCTCTGCACCAAGCGGACCTAATAGACATCTATACAACTCTCCACCCCAAATCAACAGAATATACATTCTTCTCAGCACCACATCGCACTTATTCCAAAATTGACCACATAATTGGAAGTAAAGCACTCCTCAGCAAATGTAAAAGAACAGAAATTATAACAAACTGTCTCTCAGACCACAGTGCAATCAAACTAGAACTCAGGACTAAGAAACTCAATCAAAACCGCTCAACTACATGGAAACTGAACAACCTGCTCCTGAATGACTACTGGGTACATAACGAAATGAAAGCGGAAATAAAGATGTTCTTTGAAACCAATGAGAACAAAGATACAACATACCAGAATCTCTGGGACACATTTAAAGCAGTGTGTAGAGGGAAATTTATAGCACTAAATGCCCACAAGAGAAAGCAGGAAAGATCTAAAATTGACACTCTAACATCACAATTAAAAGAACTAGAGAGGCAAGAGCAAACACATTCAAAAGCTAGCAGAAGGCAAGAAATAACTAAGATCAGAGCCGAACTGAAGGAGATAGAGACACAAAAAACCCTCCAAAAAATCAATGAATCCAGGAGTTGGTTTTTTGAAAAGATCAACAAAATTGACAGACCGCTAGCAAGGCTAATAAAGAAGAAAAGAGAGAGGAATCAAATAGATGCAATAAAAAATGATAAAGGGGATATCACCACTGACCCCACAGAAATACAAACTACCATCAGAGAATACTATAAACGCCTCTACGCAAATCAACTAGAAAATCTAGAAGAAATGGATAATTTCCTGGACACTTACACTCTCCCAAGGCTAAACCAGGAAGAAGTTGAATCCCTGAATAGACCAATAGTAGGCTCTGAAATTGAGGCAACAATTAATAGCCTACCCACCAAAAAAAGTCCAGGACCAGATGGATTCACAGCTGAATTCTACCAGAGGTACAAGGAGGAGCTGGTACCATTCCTTCTGAAACTATTCCAATCAATAGAAAAAGAGGGAATCCTCCCTAACTCATTTTATGAGGCCAACATCATCCTGATACCAAAGCCTGGCAGAGACACAACAAAAAAAGAGAATTTTAGACCAATATCCCTGATGAACATCGATGCAAAAATTCTCAATAAAATACTGGCAAACCGGATTCAGCAGCACATCAAAAAGCTTATCCACCATGATCAAGTGGGCTTCATCCCTGGGATGCAAGGCTGGTTCAACATTTGCAAATCAATAAACGTAATCCAGCATATAAACAGAACCAAAGACAAGAACCACAGGATTGTCTCAATAGATGCAGAAAAGGCTTTTGACAAAATTCAACAGCCCTTCATGCTAAAAACGCTCAATAAACTCGGTATTGATGGAACGTATCTCAAAATAATAAGAGCTATTTATGACAAACCCACAGCTAATATCATACTGAATGGGCAAAAACTGGAAAAATTCCCTTTGAAAACTGGCACAAGACAGGGATGCCCTCTCTCACCACTCCTATTCAACATAGTGTTGGAAGTTCTGGCTAGGGCAATCAGGCAAGAGAAAGAAATCAAGGGTATCCAGTTAGGAAAAGAAGAAGTCAAATTGTCCCTGTTTGCAGATGACATGATTGTATATTTAGAAAACCCCATCGTCTCAGCCCAAAATCTCCTTAAGCTGATAAGCAACTTCAGCAAAGTCTCAGGATACAAAATTAATGTGCAAAAATCACAAGCATTCTTATACACCAGTAACAGACAAGCAGAGAGCCAAATCAGGAATGAACTTCCATTCACAATTGCTTCAAAGAGAATAAAATACCTAGGAATCCAGCTTACAAGGGATGTAAAGGACCTCTTCAAGGAGAACTACAAACCACTGCTCAGTGAAATCAAAGAGGACACAAACAAATGGAAGAACATACCATGCTCATGGATAGGAAGAATCAATATCGTGAAAATGGCCATACTGCCCAAGGTTATTTATAGATTCAATGCCATCCCCATCAAGCTACCAATGAGTTTCTTCACAGAATTGGAAAAAACTGCTTTAAAGTTCATATGGAACCAAAAAAGAGCCCGCATTGCCAAGACAATCCTAAGTCAAAAGGACAAAGCTGGAGGCGTCACGCTACCTGACTTCAAACTATACTACAAGGCTACAGTAACCAAAACAGCATGGTACTGGTACCAAAACAGAGCTATAGACCAATGGAACAGAACAAAGTCCTCAGAAATAATACCGCACATCTACAGCCATCTGATCTTTGATAAACCTGAGAGAAACAAGAAATGGGGAAAGGATTCCCTATTTAATAAATGGTGCTGGGAAAATTGGCTAGCCATAAGTAGAAAGCTGAAACTGGATCCTTTCCTTACCCCTTATACGAAGATTAATTCAAGATGGATTAGAGACTTAAATGTTAGACCTAATACCATAAAAACCCTAGAAGAAAATCTAGGTAGTACCATTCAGGACATAGGCATGGGCAAGGACTTCATGTCTAAAACACCAAAAGCAACGGCAGCAAAAGCAAAAATTGACAAATGGGATCTAATTAAACTAAAGAGCTTTTGCACAGCAAAAGAAACTACCATCAGAGTGAACAGGCAACCTACAGAATGGGAGAAAATTTTTGCAACCTACTCATCTGACAAAGGGCTAATATCCAGAATCTACAAAGAACTCAAACAAATATACGAGAAAAAAACAAACAACCCCATCAAAAAGTGGGGAAAGGATATGAACAGACATTTCTCAAAAGAAGATATTCATACAGCCAACAGACACATGAAAAAATGCTCATCGTCACTCGCCATCAGAGAAATGCAAATCAAAACCACAATGAGATACCATCTCACACCAGTTAGAATGGCAATCATTAAGAAGTCAGGAAACAACAGGTGTTGGAGAGGATGTGGAGAAACAGGAACACTTTTACACTGTTGGTGGGATTGTAAACTAGTTCAACCATTATGGAAAACAGTATGGCAATTCCTCAAGGATCTAGAACTAGATGTACCATATGACCCAGCCATCCCACTACTGGGTATATACCCAAAGGATTATAAATTATTCTACTACAAAGACACATGCACACGTATGTTTATTGCGGCACTATTCACAATAGCAAAGACTTGGAATCAACCCAAATGTCCATCTGTGACAGACTGGATTAAGAAAATGTGGCACATATACACCATGGAATACTATGCAGCCATCAAAAAGGATGAGTTTGCGTCCTTTGTAGGGACATGGATGCAGCTGGAAACCATCATTCTTAGCAAACTATCACAAGAACAGAAAACCAAACACCGCATGTTCTCACTCATAGGTGGGAACTGAACAATGAGATCACTTGGACTCGGGAAGGGGAACATCACGCACTGGGGCCTATCATGGGGAGGGGGGAGGGGGGAGGAGGGAGGGATTGCATTGGGGAGTTATACATGATATAAATGATGAATTGATGGGTGCTGACGAGTTGATGGGTGCAGCACACCAACATGGCATAAGTATACATATGTAACAAACCTGCACGTTATGCACATGTACCCTAGAACTTAAAGTATAATAAAAAAAAAAAAAAAAAGAAAAAAATACACAGCAAATTGAAAAGGAAGTGATATCCCAGAACTTAAAGTAAGATAAAAATTTTTCTACAAAAGGAAGTAAAATGTGCTCAGCAATAGAACTTAAATTTCTAAAAGACACATAAAGAAAAAATCAGATAATTCTTTTGCTGTAAAAATTCTGAGAGAATATGAAAATAAATTTATTATTTAAACTATGAAACAAAGAGACAAAATGTACTATTCAGCAATTTATCAATATGTTATTTATAAGTCTTTATTAATCTATGTATGCAAGATGAGAGTAGTAAAATACTCACACCATAGAGTTGATTGAATTAACACGTGTGTAATGGCTTGCGATGGGCTAGCCAGAGTTAGGTAGACTTCACAGGTGGTAGGCACAGGCCTTCACAAGACTGCTCTCACTCATCTCAGACACTAGCCATAAGCTTATGAGTTCCAAGGCCACCAGCACTTCTGACCAACAAGCTAAACATTCAGGTGTTCCTACTCTCTCTTTATGCTCAATCATTTAATAGACTGACAGATAATTCAGGAAAGTCCTATACATATAATTACAGTGTTATGATGGCACAAATAATGCACATCAGGATCAACAAAAAGAGGTGCATAGGGTGAAGCCTGAGAACGTCCCAGATGTATAGCTTCTGGTATCCCCTCTCCCTACAGAGTCAGGACACATCACCCTTCCAATCACTGATGTGTAACAATACACATTGTTACCCAAGGAAACTCATATGAGCTTCAGTGTCTAAGTTTTTATTGGAGTTCTATTTTGTGGGCATGATAGATTGAATTACTGGCCACGTGACTGAACTTAATCTCCAGTTCCTACTCCCCTCACTGGAGGTCAGGCTAATATCACATGGTTCAAATCTCCAACCCTCTAAAAACATGGTTAGCCTTTCAGGATTGGCCAACACCATCCTGAGTCATCTTGTTAGCATAAACTATGAGCTCACCATAAGTCACCTCATTGACATAACCTATCAGAACATACCATGAATAGCAAAAACACTCCTGTCACTCAGGGAATTCTAAGGCTTTAGAATATAACTCCCAGGAACTGGGAACAAAGGCCAAAAAAATTATTTATTATACGTTAATACGTATAAAGCACTTTAATTGGTACCTGACATATATTATTGTTCTTGTTGTCCATATTCATAGGATACTAATTTAGAGTAGAGTTAAAAGTAGGTCCATGATTTAACTGTTAGCCTCAGAGACAGCTGAGGATTTGGGTTAGGTTTTCTAAGATTTTTGTAGACTTGTTACATTTTTACTTACAAATTGAGTTTCCAATCAGTGTTTCCCAGACCATTAGTGCCATGCCTTGTCTGCTTGGAGTCTCTGCTCTTGGGTTCAGAATGACTTTTACAAGTCAAAATAGGTTTCAGCCTGGACTAAGTTTACTTAGCTTTAAGACAGGATACATGATAGGCCACATTGCATGAATGGCAACAACAAATCAGAGGAATTAAGAGGCTCATTTCATTGCTAGGAATTGGTATTCTTAAAATCTTTCTTGTATATTAATTAAAGGAGTCACAGGAACAGACTAGACCCTAGATTATTGAGAATTCATCTGTGGTTACTACGTTCCAGACCATACATTTGATCCTCATTGCTGAAATTGTTTATTGGGTAACAAGCATCAATGAAATTCTACCATACTGGAGAATGAGGGCCAGTCATGTGAATATGAGGAGAATGTTATGAATCCTACAAGGTGTAAAAGCTGAAAGGGCTGCCAGAGCATGTGGCTTCCATGAGTTGAGGTGGCTCATGCTCATCTTGTCTCATCTCCTGAGACTATGTCCATCTTAGCAATGAAGTAAGTCTCCTAATTCCTCTGATTTGTTGTTGCCATTCATGCCATGTGGCCTACCATGTATCCTGTCTTAAAGCTAAGTAAACTTAACCCAGGATGAAACCAATTTTGACTTGTGAAAGTAAATCTGAACCCAAGAGCAGAGATTTTGCTTGAGCAGACTGGGCATAACGCTTATGTTCTGAGAAACACTGTTTGGAAACTCACTTGTAATTAAAATATGACAATTTTACAGAAATCCTAGAAAAGCAAACTCAACGATGCAGTGATTAGATGCTCTTAATGGTAGGAAACCCACTTCAAGTGAGTTTAAACATAGAAAGAAATGTGTTAACCCACATGATATGGTTTGGCTGTGTCCCCATCCAAATCTCATCTTGAATTATAGTTCTCATAATCCCCACATGTTGTGGGAGGGACCAGGTAGAGAAAATTGAATCATAGAGGTGGTTTCCCCTATCCTGTTATTATAATAGTGAGTTAGTTCTCATGAGATATGATGGTTTTATACAGGGTTTCCCCCTTTGCTGGGCACTCATTCTTCTCCTTGCTGCCACCATGTGAAGAAGGACATGTTTGCTTTCCTTTCCACCATGATTGTAAGTTTCCTGAGGCTGTCCCAGCCCTGCAGAGCTGTGAGTCAATTAAACCTCTTTCCATTATAAATCACCCAGTCTTGTGTGTGTCTTTATTAACAGTGGAGAACAGACTAATATACCACACAAATGAAAAGTCTAGGAGTAGTGTAAACTTCAGGTGGAATTCTATCCGAGTTCTATCTCCGTCCTCTGCTCTTCTTCCAAGGAGAATTCCTCCTTCATGTGCTTACTGGGTATGTCAAGGGTGCAAAATTGCTGCAATGTTTCCCAGTTATAAGAGTTTCTCATAAAACCATCCAGAGAAAGAACAAACATGTTTTGATGTTTAAAAAATCAAAGGAAAGTCATGATCTTTACTTTGCAGAAGCAACATAGATGCTGCCCAACCGTGAACCAATCGCCATGGTCAGAGGAATATTAAGCACTAATAGCTTAGGCCCAGACTCCATGTCCACTGTTAAACCAAATATTGCTGCATGAAGAATTAACTTGTTGGGCTGGGTTTTGTTTATTTGTTTCAAGGATGGAGATGAAAGTAGGTATATAACTGCTTTTTCTTTCCTGCCCAAGTTTAGAAACAAATGAAAAATAAAACACAGGAGATGGACCTATGGAGACGTAAGCCTTTTTACTGACTGGCTGGATAGGGAACATGGTCTAGCTTGTGGGCAAATGAATTCACTCACATTTCAACTACAGATGTCTGGAGAGCCTCATCGAGACAAAGCCTGTACTACTGAGTTTATTCCAAGCTGGCTTGCTGAGGGGAGAAAACCTAATAAGAAGAAATAAAACTGAGTGGAGAACACTTACTTTATTTTTCTACCTCATAATCAGATGTTATTCCTTTTCCTTAAGGAGGATGGAGTGAGAAGTGAGGAGCATTATTCCACCTGAATTCCCTCCACAAGGAAAAATAAAGCCAAGAGCTGGAAAATGTTTCACCTTTAGTTTGGGTTAATAATGACTTACTCCTCTAAAATCACGTAGTTGGTAATCTGATGTCTTGTTAACAATGAGTACAGAAAAATTGATGCCAGGGAGTTCACTGGCTCTGTCCACTGCAGACAGTATGAAAATATATCATGACAGAGACGTCCTAAAAAAACATGGAAGACAAGTGCACCTCTGTTCCCTCCCTAAACCTGACTAAAATGACACTCAGATAGTTTTAAAAAATAAAATCATTAACCTACAAGGACAAATAAGATGAGAAAACAAAAGCACTCTAACAAGACCAATAAATTTTTGAAAGCTGACTTAAGGAAGGAATAATAGTAACAGATAGGTAAGTGAATTCTTGGAGAGAAGCCAGGATAAATAAGTCCATTTGTGCCATAAAACTCCAGAAAAGCTCAGGAATTGAAGGTAACCATTATCTCCAGAGGACAAGGAGTAGGGATGTGGGGGGAGCGGAGGAGGCATAAAACGGGAAGACTTGTTTTAAAAAGTCTGAAACAAAAGTATTCCAACCCCAGGTTCCTTTTTTAGTCTGTTCAACAAAATTGTATTCTTCAGCTTTGAGAGTTCTAGATAAGCTGTGCCATAGAATAGAGAAACCACTGATAAAAAAGACAAGAAGCTAGATGGTAAAAAGGGAAATAAGTGAAAGTCTGACTGTTAGCTCATGAGAACACTCCTCCACCTGGACACCTACATCTGGCAGGAAGTGTTGGGAAATTTGACCAACCCACAAGAAGTCACAGGCATCCCTTTCTAATCATCCTTCAGGAAATGCAAGAAGTCAGTAGGCGTTGCTACAGCAGATAGAGTTCCCATAAGCATTTGGGCTTAAGGCCATGAAATATTTGAGCAAATCTCTAACTTCATTGTAGCTATTTTTCCTTCTGCTTCATTGCAGATCTTTAAAAAATGGTATATGAGATTTAATAGAATGATAGGCTAATCTATTATGATCTAGAAAATTTAGCTCAGAAATCCCACAATTGCTCAATGGAAGGACATTCTCATGATAACTTGCCATGGTAGTGTCTACCCTGAAGCAACTTTTAACATATACTGAAAGGAAAGTATATACCTACAGGAAAAGAAGATGCACATCATTTTCAAGAAATCAAACTATTACATGTAATTAAATATATAAATGAGACAGGATAATAATATAATACTGAAAAAAAAAAAAACACTCAGGCCAGGCTCAGTGGCTCATGTGGATAATTCCAGCACTTTGGTAAACTGAGGTGGGAGGATTGCTTGAGCTCAGGAGTTCGAGACCATCCTGGGCAACATGGTAAAACCCCATTTCTATAAAAATATTACCTGGGCCTGGTGGTGAGCACCTGTGGTCTGAACTACTTGTGGGACTGAGGTGGGAGGATCGCTTGAGTGCGGGAGGTGGAGGTTGCAGTGAGCTGAGATCATACCACTTCACTCCAACCTGGGCGACAGGGTGAGATCTTGTCTCAAAAAAATAAAAAAATTAGGCCTTGTGCAGGGGATCACACTGTAATCCTAGCACTTTGGGAGGCTGAGGCAGGTGCGTCACTTGAGGTCAGGAGTTTGAGACCAGCCTGGCCAACATGATAAAACCCTATCTACTAAAATAAATAAATAATTACATAAATAAATAAATAAATAAATAAATAAATAAATAAATAAAAGGCAGATATGGTGGGTTGGTATGTGACTGTAATTCCAGCTACTCGGGAAGCTGAAGCATGAGAATCGCTTGAACCGGGCAGGTGGCGTTGCAGTGAGCAGAGATCTGCCTGGGTGACAGAGTGAGATGCTGTCTCAAAAAAATAAAAAAAATTTAAAAGTATCTCATCACAACAGTAACTAAAGTGGCAATATTTTTTGTTAATACTTTTTTAAAAAATTATACTTTAAGCTCTAGGGTACATGTACACAACGTGCAGGTTTGTTACATATGTATACATGTGCCATATTGGTGTGCTGCACCCATTAACTGGCCATTTACATTAGGTATATCTCCTAATGCTATCCCTTCCCCCACCCCACAACAGGCCCCGGTGTGTGATGTTCCCCTTCCTGTGTACAAGTGTTCTCATTGTTCAATTCCCACCTATGAGTGAGAACGTGTGGTGTTTGGTTTTCTGTCCTTGTGATAGTTTGCTGAGAATGATTGTTTCCAGCTTCATCCATGTCCCTACAAAGGACATGAACTCATCCTTTTTTATGGCTACACAGTATTCCATGGTGTATATGTGCCACATTTTCTTAATCCAGTCTGTCATTGATGGATATTTGGGTTGGTTTCAAGTCTTTGCTATTGTGAATAGTGCCACAATAAACATACATGTGCATGTGTCTTTATAGCAGCATGATTTATAATCCTTTGGTTATATACCCAGTAATGGGATGGCTGGGTCAAATGGTATTTCTAGTTCTAGATCCTTGAGGCATCACCACACTCTCTTCCACAATGGTTGAACTAGTTTGCAGTCCCACCAACAGTGTAAAAGTGTTCCTACTTCTCCACATCCTCTCCAGCCCCTGTTGTTTCCTGACTTTTTAATGATCACCATTCTAAGTGGTGTGAGATGGTATCTCATTATGGTTGTGATTTGCATTTCTCTGATGGCCAGTGATGATGAGCATTTTTTCATGTGTCTGTTGGCTGCATAAATGTCTTCTTTTGAGAAGTGTCTGTTCATATCCTTTGCCCACTTTTTGATGGGGTTGTTTGTTTTATTCTTGTAAATTTGTTTAAGTTCTTTGTAGATTCTGGATATTAGCCTTTTGTCAGATGGGTAGATTGCAAAAATGTTCTCCCATTCTGTAGGTTGCCTGTTCACTCTGATGGTAGTTTCTTTTGATGTGCAGAAGCTCTTTAATTTAATTAGATCCCATTTGTCAATTTTGGCTTTTGTTGCCCTTGCTTTTGTTGTTTTCGACATGAAGTCCTTGCCCATGCCTATGTCCTGAATGGTATTACCTAGATTTTCTTCTAAGGTTTTTGTGGTTTTAGGTCTAACATTTAAGTCTTTAATTCATCTTTAATTAATTTTTGTATAAGGTGTAAGGAAGGGATCCAGTTTCAGCTTTCTACATATGGATAGCCAGTTTTCCCAGCATCATTTAATAAATAGGGAGTCCTTTCCCCATTTCTTGTTTTTGTCAGGTGTGTCAAAGTTCAGATGGTTGTAGATATGTGGTATTACTTCTGAGGGATCTATTCTGTTCCATTGGTCTATATATCTGTTTTGGTACCAGTACCATGCTGTTTTGGTTACTGTAATCTTGTAGTGTCGTTTGAAGTCAGGTAGTGTGATGCCTCCAGTTTTATTCTTTTGGCTTAGGATTGTTTTGGCAATGCAACCTCTTTTTTGGTTCCATATAAACTTTAAAGTATTTTCTCCAATTCTGTGAAGAAAGTCATTGGTAGCTTGATGGGGATGGCACTGAATCTATAAATTACCTTGGGCAGTATGACCATTTTCATGATATTAATTCTTCCTATACATGAACATGGAATGTTCTTCCACTTGTTTGTGTCCTCTTTTATTTCCTCGAGCAGTAGTTTATAGTTCTCCTTGAAGAGGTCCTTCACATCCCTTCTAAGTTGGATTCCTAGCTATTTTATTATCTTTGTAGCAACTGTGAATGGGAACTCACTCATGATTTGGCTCTCTGTTTGTCTGTTATTGGTGTATAGGAATGCTTGTGATTTCTGCACATTGATTTTGTATCCTGAGACTTTGCTGAAGGTGGTTATCAGCTTAAGGAGATTTTGGGTTGACATGATGGGGTTTTCTAAATATACAATCATGTCATCTGCAAACAGGGACAATTTGACTTCCTCTTTTCCTAACTGAATACCCTTTATTTCTTTCTGCTGCCTGATTGCCCTTGCCAGAACTTCCAACACTATGTTGAATAGGAGTGGTGAGAGAGGGCATCCCTGTCTTGTGCCAGTTTTCAAACAGAATGCTTCCAGTTTTTGCCCATTCAGTATGATATTGGCTGTGGGTTTGTCATAAATAGCTCTTATTATTTTGAGATACATTACATCAATACCAAATTTATTGAGAGTTTTTAACATGAAGGGCTGTTGAATTTTGTCAAAGGCCTTTTCTGCATCTATTGAGATTATCATGTGGTTTTTGTCTTTCGTTCTGTTTATGTGATGGATTACGTTTATTGATTTGCGTATGTTGAACCAGCCTTGCATCCCAGGGATGAAGCCCACTTGATCATGGTGGATAAGCTTTTTGATGTGCTGCTGGATTCGGTTTGACTGTATTTTACTGAGGATTTTTGCATCGATGTTCATCAGGGATATTGGTCTAAAATTCTCTTTTTTTTGGTTGTGTCTCTGCGAGGCTTTGGTATCAGGATGATGCTGGTCTCATAAAATGAGTTAGGGAGGATTTCCTCTTTTTTTATCAGTTGGAATAGTTTCGGAATGAATGGAACCAGCTCTCCTTGTACCTCTGGTAGAATTCGGCTGTGAATCCGTCTGGTCCTGGACTTTTTTGGTTGATAGACTATTAATTATTGTCTCAATTTCAGAGTCTGTTATTGGCCTATTCAGGGATACAACTTCTTCCTGATTTAGTCTTGGGAGGGTGTATGTATCCAGGACTTCATCCATTTCTTCTAGATTTTTTAGTGTATTTGTATAGAGGTGTTTGTAGTATTCTCTGATGGTACTTTGTATTTCTGTGGGATTGGTGGTGATAACCCCTTCATCATTTTTTATTGCATCTATTTAATTCTTCTCTCTTTTCTTCTCTATCTGTCTTGCTAGAGGTCTATCAATTTTGTTGATCTTTTCAAAAATCCAGCTTCCTGGATTCATTGATTTTTTGGAGGGTTTTTTGTGTCTCTATCTCCTTCAGTTCTGCTCTGATCTTAGTTATTTCTTGCCTTCTGCTAGCTTTTGAATGTGTTTGCTCTTGTTTCTCTAGTTCTTTTATTTGTGATATTAGGGTGTTGATTTTAGATCTTTCTTGCTTTCTCTTGTGGGAATTTAGTGCTATAAATTTCCCTCTACTAACTGCTTTAAATGTGTCCCAGAGATTCTGGTATGTTGTGTCTTTGTTCTCATTGGTTTCAAAGAACATCTTTATTTCTGCCTTCATTTCGTTATGTACCCAGTCGTCATTCAGGAGCAGGTTGTTCAGTTTCCATGTAGTTGAGTGGTTTTGAGTAAGTTTCTTAATCCTGAGTTGTAGTTTGATTGCACTGTGGTCTGAGAGACAGTTTGTTTTAATTTCTGTTCTTTTACATTTGCTGAGGAGTACTTTACTTCCAACTATGTGGTCAATTTTGGAATAAGTGTGATGTGGTGCTGAGAAGAATGTATATTCTGTTGATTTGCGGTGGAGAGTTCTGTAGACGTCTATTAGGTCCACTTGGTGCAGAGATGAGTTCAATTCCTGGATATCCTTGTTAACTTTCTGTCTCATTGATCTGTCTGATGTTGACAGTGGGGTGTTAAAGTCTCCCATTATTATTGTGTGGGAGTCTAAGTCTCTTTGTAGGTCTCTAAGGACTTGCTTTATGAATCTGGGTGCTCATGTATTGGGTGCACATATATTTAGGATAGTTAACTCTTCTTGTTGAATTCATCCCTTTACCATTATGTAATGGCCTTCTTTGTCTCTTTTGATCTTTGATGGTTTAAAGTCTGTTTTATCAGAGACTAGGATTGCAATCCCTGCTTTTTTTGTTTTCCATTTGCTTAGTAGATCTTCCTCCATCCCTTTATTTTGAGCCTATGTGTGTCTCTGCACATGAGATGGGTCTCCTGAATACAGCACACTGATGAGTCTTCTCTTTATCCAGTTTGCCAGTCTGTGTCTTTTAATTGGAGCATTTAGCATTTGCATTTAAGGTTCATATTGTTTTATGTGAATTTGATCCTGTCATTATGATGTCAGCTGGTTATTTTGCTTGTTAGTTGATGCAGTTTTTTCCTAGTGTCGATGGACTTTACATTTTGGCATGTTTTTGCAGTGACTGCTACTGGTTGTTCCTTTCCATGTTTCGTGCTTCCTTCAGGAGTTCTTGTAATGCAGGCCTGGTGGTGACAAAATCTCTCAGCATTTGCTTGTCTGTAAAGGATTTTATTTCTCCTTCACTTATGAAACTTAGTTTGGCTGGATATGAAATTCTGGGTTGAAAATTCTTTTCTTTAAGAATGTTGAATATTGGCCCCCACTCTCTTCTGGCTTATAGAGTTTCTGCCGAGATATCTGCTGTTAGTCTGATGTGCTTCCCTTTGTGGGTAACCTGACCTTTCTCTCTGGCTGCCCTTAACATTTTTTCCTTCATTTAACTTTGGTGAATCTGACAATTATGTGTCTTGGAGTTGCTCTTCTCAAGGAGTATCTTTGTGGCGTTCTCTGTATTTCCTGAATTTGAATGTTGGCCTGCCTTGCTAGATTGGGGACGTTCTCCTGGATAATATCCTGCAGAGTGCTTTCCAACTTGGTTCCATCCTCCCCGTCACTTTCAGTTACACCAATCAGACGTAGATTTGATCTTTTCACATAGTCCCATATTTCTTGGAGGCTTTGTTCATTTCTTTTTACTCTTTTTTCTCTAAACATCTCTTCTCACTTCATTTCATTCATTTGCTCTTCAACCACTGATACCCTTTCTTCCAGATGATCAATTCGGCTACTGAAGCTTGTGCATGTGTCACATAGTTCTCATGCTATGGTTTTCAGCTCCATCCGGTCATTTAAGGACTTCTTTACACAGGTTATTCTAGTTAGCCATTAGTCAAATCTTTTTTCAAGGTTTTTAGCTTCTTTGTGATGAGTTTGAACATCCTTCTTTAGCTCGGAGAAGTTTGATCGTCTGAAGTCTTCTTCTCTCAATTCGTCAAAGTCATTCTCCATCCAGCTTTGTTTTGTTGCTGGCGAGGAGCTGCATTCCTTTGGAGGAGAAGAGGTGCTCTGATTTTTAGAGTTTTCAGCTTTTCTGCTCTGGTTTCTCCCCATCTTTGTGATTTTATGTACGTTTGGTCTTTGATGACGGTGATGTACAGATGGGGTTTTGGTGTGGATGTCCTTTCTCTTTGTTAATTTTCCTTCTAATGGTCAGGACCCTGAGCTGCAGGTCTGTTAGAGTTTGCTGGAGGTCCACTCCAGACCCTGTTTGCCTGGGTTTCACCAGCAGAGGCTGCAGAACAGCAAATATTGCTGCCTGATCGTTCCTCTGGAAGCTTCCAAGATGGCCAAATAGGAACAGCTCCAGTCTACAGCTTCTAGCGTGAGAGATGCAGATGATGGGTGATTTCTGCATTTCCAACTGAGGTACCGGGTTCATCTCACTGGGGCTTGTCGGACAGTGGGTGCAGCCCACTGAGCGAGAGTACTGCCTCACCCAGGAAGGGCAAGGGGTCAGGAAATTCCCTTTCCTAGCTAAGAGAAGCTGAGACAGATGGCACCTGGAAAATCGGGTCACTCTCGCCCTAATACTGCTCTTTTCCAACAGTCTTAGCAAATGGCATACCAGGAGATTATCCTGCGCCTGCAGAGCCTCGCTCATTGCTAGCACAGCAGTCTGAGATCAAACAGTAAGGTGGCAGCAAGACTGGGGGAGGGGCGCCAGCCATTGCTGAGGCTTGAGGAGGTAAACAAAGCGGCTGGGAAGTTCCAACTGGGTGGAGTCCACTCCAGCTCAAGGAGGCCTGCCTGCCTATATAGACTCCACCTCTAGGGGCAGGGCATAGCTGAACAAAAGGCAGCAGAAACTTCTGCAGACTTAAATATCCCTGTCTGACAGCCTTGAAGAGAGTAGTGGTTCTCTCAGCACGGAGTTTGAGATCTGGGAACGAACAGACGGCCTCCTCAAGTGGGTCCCTGACTCCCAAGTAGCCTAACTGGGAGGCACCCCCCAGCAGGGGCCGACTTACACCTCACACAGCCAGGTGCCCCTCTGAGACGAAACTTCTAAAATGGCAATCTTAATTTGAAAACATAAATGAGAGATATAGGACATACTTTGCGAAAACTCTAAAGCTTTATTGGAAAGAAATTTTATACTTTAATAAGTAGCAACACATAATCATGCTCCTGGATGGAAAGACAGTCATACATAATTTTGTACCTTCTCAAAATAATATGAATGTTTAATAAAATCACAGCCAAAATGATAAACTCTTTTTTAGACTATTGCCTTCAGATGACAAATTTCATTTGGATTACTAATTAATAAAAAATATTTCAGAACAATCACAAACAAGGGAGAAAGTAGACTTAGCAAATATTAAAATACATGCTGAGCGATCAATAAATGAAAGAGCATGGTACAAAAATCAATATATTGCATCACATTGAAAAGTTGAAAAAACTAAAAACTGACCCATACATCAAAATAAAAGAAAATGTTTTTAATTAATATATGCATAGGTAATTGTTTTCCCAGTTTAAAAAAATCTATGCAGACGATGCAAACTAATTATATCCCATCCCTAAATATACTCTGAAAGTGCAACATGTCATTATACAAAGCATTAATAATATCTGGAATGCCTCAAATAGAATAAAACTGGACATTTAGCCTATCATGGCAGTGCTAAGTAGTAGTCAATAACCTTTGAACTATCTAAGAAAAAGAGGTATCTGCTGCCCCCAAAACAAATGAGACTATAAAATTTTGAAATTTCTGAATTGTAGCCACAAATAAAAATTGAAAAAAGCTAAAAAAAAATCTAGAGCAAATGTAACAGGAAAAGTTTAAAATTTAATTATAATTATTTTACAGATAAAACTCAAGATTCAAATGGGCAAACTCTAGAGCAAATAATTCACAAAATAAAGAATATTATTTTAATAAGCACATGTTTAAAATGTTTAACCTCAATTGTATCTCAAATGCTTACTGTAAACTCAGTCATATAATTGCTTATTGAAGGAGTAAAATTAAATTAAATGATGCATACTTTGGCAGAAAATATCTTAAAATTGGCACAATCCAGAGAAAATAAACATGTCCCCTTTTAAGGATGACACAGAAAATCATGAAGCATTTCATTAAAAACAAAAAAGCACTAAAAAGAGGAACATGAGTCTCAGTTAACGAAAAAAGCTAAAATCATAATAAAGTAATTTACCAAAACATGAAGTAATTTGGCAGTTACTATAACTGCAAAAAGAATTCCCATGATTAATTCAAATCAATGCAACAAACATTTAATGTTTACTTAGTTTGTGTTAGTCATTGTTCTAATGTTATAGCAAAGTAAATAAATACAACAGTAATAAATACACTTTCCTAGTTCTCCAGGAGGTTAGGATCTTCTTTGAGTCTGGAAGTGGGACAGTAAAATGAAAAGAATAAAGAAAGTATAATTAAATAAAATGAATAATAGTGGAGAATAACCAAAACTGATATACATACTGTATTATGAGATAGAAATTGTTTTAAACTCTTTTTTGAAAAAGTTTGGCATTTCATGTAATGAGCCATAAATATTTCCAAACCTTTTATTCAGTAATTCTATTTCTGGAAATGTAGTCCAAGAAAATATATTCAAAAGGAGAAAAGATCATAATGCAAGTTTGTTTAGGCAGTACAAAACTGAGAGTGTTTCTTGGAAAGTTGGTTATATTTAATAATAATTATGAAGACCATAGCAACCTAGGGGAAATTTTTTTTTTTTTTTTTGAGACGGAGTCTCGCTCTGCCGCCCAGGCTGGAGTGCTGTGGCCAGATCTCAGCTCACTGCAAACTCCGCCTCCCGGGTTCACGCCATTCTCCTGCCTCAGCCTCCCGAGTAGCTGGGACTACAGGCGACCACCACCTCGCCCGGCTAATTTTTAGTATTTTTTAGTAGAGACGGGGTTTCACCATGTTAGCCAGGATGGTCTCGATTTCCTGACCTCGTGATCCGCCCGTCTCAGCCTCCCAAAGTGCTGGGATTACAGGCTTGAGCCACCGCGCCCGGCCGAAAATTTTAAGACATATTTAAACAAAAATGAGATGCATAAGTTTAGTATTCTGATAAATATGTTTAAAAGTATCCATTTGGAAAAAATCTGGAAGCAAATAACATAGTAGAGACACATATGCTAGGATTCAGGGTAGCTTTCATTTATATTCAACATTTTATTGCTTGCCAAAAATATAGACTTCCCCTGGGCAAACATTCTCTCAAGCTGTTTAATGCTATTGGATTCTTTAATAATTAAGACATTGTAAACAAAGGAGTTTTAGACCCTTTGCTAATACAAATTTTAGAACCCTAGATTCCCACTGTTCCATTTTCCCAGGGATTCTTTTAGATTTACATCTTAACAAGTTAACCAGTTAACTGCTGGAGAACTGGGTAACAGAGACGATATTTAACAGAGGGAGGGCCTCCGAGGCTTTGGGCAGCCCTGCATTTAGTCCCTTGAAACTGGATTTCTGTCTCTCGTCCTTCCAAACCTGGACTAAGATTGGAGGATTGAATTTCACCCAACATTAAAGAATCAGAGGCAAAGTGATTTTGTCCAATTATATGGGGAAAAGGAAGAGGGGGAAGTGGAACACCATATTAGGTGTTGTGTGTATAGGAAAGATAGGATAAAAATTTATATATAGTTAAGAAGTTCATTAATTCAAAAAATTTACTGTGAATAATCTGAATATCAGACAATAACATGGACTGCACTATGTCCAGAAACAGTTCCGTGATCCACTCCTAGTTAATTCATTCTAAGAGAGGACACAGTCCTTTCCTTACACTCTCCCCTTGCCCCATAGCTCGGTCAAGTGAAATTTCAAAAAAAAAAAAAAAAAAAAAAACCTAATATTTCACAGTATATTTCTCAAAGCTCTAGGTGCTCCACATTTAACAGCCCACATTAGGCACATGTGGTCCAAACTAAATTTCCCTCACTTAGTAGGAAATACTAATTTAGTAGGAAAACCATTTTTCTGCTTTCTCAAGGAAACAACTAAAATTAAAACTCAATTCAATTTACATTAATAAACCAATAATTTCATACCATCCTTGCAGATTCAAATGATCTTTCCTTTTTTCCAAGACAACAAGTGAATAATAAATTACTTAATTTTTTAAACTAAAGAGTCAATCTGTTGTTTTATGTCATACGGTCTCAGATCACAAATAAAGTCGACTTTGTGACAAAAGGGGGCAATTGGATTTTGATGCGCTGGAAGTAGAAAACATTCCAGATTGAAGTGATTAAGAAAAAGGGGTTTACAGGTTTTATTCTACTTTGTTCATTTAGGGAACAATACTTGGTGCAGAGTGATTCAGAGTTTAACGTGCAGGCAATATAGCAGCAGGGGATGCAGCTAGAAGTACAGGCTGATAGTGGGCCACAGTGGGTACTGCAGGTTAACTCAGGGTGTTTACACTGGATGTGACCAGAGGCCAGACTCAACTCTCCTTTCATTGCATCACCCAGACTTCAGGGCTGCACCTGTCAGGCCTGGGAGCATACCATCGACTGAGCCAGGAGTTGTTCAAGAAATCAGCCTATGCTAGACTGTGTATGATATTCCCTGACCACACAGACAAGATTTAACACATGCCCAGGATTCAGTCTGGAACAAGATGCAAGATGCGAGGGTATCTTGCACAGTTATGGGGATGAAGTTTAACTGCTCTGGAAGAAAAGCTGCTAGGAGATAATCTTTCTTTGCTTGTCACGACATGAGGATGACCCCTGGGATTGCTTCAACCATTTTGCCACCAATACGGAACTCTACTGCTGAAGAACTAAGTCCTTATGGAGAAGAGCAGAGCCAAAGGGGTTAGAGAGAAACAGGTGGAAATGCCAGCTGAAGCCTGTCCCAAGTCCCTTCCTGTCTCTGGACTCCAGGTACGGGGGCCAATAAGCTGAGTGATATTAAGAATATGAAACAACCTGTATAGTATGTTATGTATGTACATATAAGCCACAATATACTAAACTACTCATATATGTGTACATATATACTATGAAACTTTTTTTTTTTGAGACAAAGTCTTACTTTGTCACCTGAGCTGGACTGCAGTGGCGTGGTCTCAGCTCCCTGAAACCTCCATCTCCCAGGCTTAAACAATCCTCCCACCTCAGCCTCCCAAGTAGCTGGGACCACAGGTCTGTGCCACCATGCCCGGCTAATTTTTGTATTTTGTGTAAAGACGGGATTTCATCATGTTAGCCAGTCTGATCTCAAACTCTTGAGCTCAAGCTATCTGCTTGCCTCAGCCACCATGCCCAGCCTGAAACTTTATTAAGTGATGTATGCTGTAACTTATAAATAACTCACAGTACATATCACTCATCAAATCATTCTAATAACTTCTAAATTGCTTCTTGATTTTTAGAGTGTTATGATCTTTTCTTTGATATGACTGCCTCTAGCTAAATAATATCTCTTTTTGAGTCATGATTTGACATAAGAAACTACGTCAACTCCTTCCAAAAATTCCTCATAAAATTTTTAGTTGTTAGGTAACATAGTCTAAACAGATAGGGAATTTTTCTTCACACACGAAATGTAATTAATTTTACTGGATCTTGTCTACATGTCTGCTAAACTACCAAAAATTATACTCAAAATGTTTCAAGTTTTTATAGTACTCTGATTTTTACATATTAAATTCATGTATTAATAATTCATAAGGTATTTATTAGAATATCATATTTAATTACTTAGCCTAATTTTATTGGCATGTTAATCTTAAAACTACAAATCTACCTAATATCACCTGGAAAATGTCAGGATCCAATACACTTAAAGGTCATAAAATTTATTAAACATTTCATTTGTGATATCAGTTTTATGTGATTTAAGTGTATGTAACAGTCTTTTTATTATAACTATTTTGCCTCAACTGTTAAATCATATGCCTTTATTTCTACATCTTTTCTTTCACAGCATTACTTAGTTTTATAGATTTAATCACTTTTATCATGCATTAATCTGCCAGCTTTAACAAAAATTTTTCAAGTTAAACAAAGTAGTGAAAGCTGTAAAACCATAATAATTTAAACCCAAATCTGTTTTTAAAAGTCCACTTTCCAATTTCTTAATTATTTCCACTTCACAATTTCTATTGAATATTCAACATTTGATACAATTTCCAAACTATGTTTGCTATTCTAGTGAAACAGGCTATAAAAGAGGTACATGACTCAGTTTTCATTAGATCAATTCCCCCAGCCAGTTAGTACATCATTTAATTCTCTCTGATGTTCATCTAATATATGATAATAGTATAAAATCCATCAAGAAAGGAATTTATTTACATCTTCTATCACCTCACCCAGAGAAAATTGAATATAATAATGTAGTGCTAAATAAAAATATCCAAAAACTTTTATGAAAGTTTAGCCTAAACTACAACCTGTCCTTCAGATTATGTTAACACAACTATATGAAAATATATCACAAGATTTGTATGCAAATATTTGCCAATTATTTTTCTTGAATAAAGAAAATAAAGATTGATGTATTATTATTTCTGGTATTTCTTTTGGCTCCCTGATGAATAAGAAAACATAAAACTATTTTCAGTCTTGAATTTCACATTTTAAGTTAATTATTAATCACTTTTATGTGAAATAATTGAAGCTTCACCAGTGATAACTGAAATTCTACTGTCTTGATATACACATTTTTCCAAAAATGTGGGAACGTTTCATAAACTGTTTCCAAAAGTATGATTCCAAGTGAGCCATAAATCTAGACTATAATAATATGCACATAATATTATTTTTGTTATGCGCTATTAATATTTTCTCTAGAAGTGCTTGAATATTTCTAACATAAAATGAAGTTTGAATGGTACTTTCTAAATTTTTATATTCTTTATTGATATTCCTTTTTAAAATGTTTGGAAGCTGATATTATTTAAAATGCTTTATTATGTGAAACTGATTGATGTGATATATGAAATGGAATTGATAACTGATTGATGATCCACCCCATCTTTTTTCTTTTTAATTAAAAGACAGGGGCTCGCTATGTTGCCCAGGCTGGAGTACAGCGGTTATTCACAGGTGTGATCACAGTGCACTGAACCCTTGGGCTCAAGTGGCCCTACTGCCTCAGCCTCCAGGACTACAGATGCATACCACCATGCGAAGCCAATTTTCCCCTTTGATGTTTGCCAATTTTCCCTGTTTGATGTTTGCAAATTTTCCTCATTACAACTATGAGCTTTAATGGAACATGATCAACATTCTAATGAAATACATGTGTTAAGCACTTTCATCTTTTATTGACACAAAGTTTAAGCAATTTTAATGCTCAAAAGCAATGATAAGCTACTTATACATTTGTTGAAATAATTGTTTTTGTTCAATAAATGCAAATGATTTGTTACATTTTATATTAATTCTTGACATTATCAAAATATATTCCACTTTCTGATTTTTACCTAGCATCAGAAGATGGCCCAGTAGGCAATTTATTATTTTATTTCTTTATATTTTTGCTGTGCTCTCACAAATTCTAAAGATTCATGTTTACTACACAGGCATCTATTGCTACTCAAACTCTCAATTATCCCAATAAATTCCTATAATGAGTATGTGTAGTTCCAAATAATGGTAATTGTTTAAAGGACAATGAAAATGCCAATTCTCCTAAAACATAGAACACTTTTTAGAGAATGCATATGCTGCTTACCATGACAAGATTACACCAGGTGAGTGGAATTGCCAGTGTTTCAGATCTCATTCCAAGAAGAGGATTATTTATCAGTAGCATCCTATAAGTCACTGGAATCAGTACGTTTGTTGTAGTTTGATTGTTATCAATGATCTCACCACTTCACCACTCCATTCATCCATGTGTTTGGGGCATGTAACTTTGCAGTGCCATCCATTTGTCTCTGGAATCCACAAAGTGGCTTGACAAATGTAGGCATCTGCAAGCAGAGGCTTGAAAAACACATGAGTGACTAGGCACGTGCTTGCTCCTCTGCCTTTACTATGAGAACATACTTGGACTAACTTTCTACAAGATGAGACAGGTGGAGCAGAGTTGAGTTACTCCAGTTATCAAAGCCCATGACAGCCCCAACATATGTGAGCAAGGCCAGCCAAGATCAGGAAAGACACCTTAGCTGGCATGTAGCTAACAGCAGCCACATAAACAAACCCAGGTAAGATCAGCTGAGCTCACATGAAAATACCTGAATCTCATAAAACCATAAGCTAAATAAATTTTATGAATATATACCACTGAGTTCTTGTGGCCACAGGCAGCAGATGCAATTTCATTTACTAATTTCTTTTTATTAATTAATTTTACTACTTATTGAAGTTACTTTTATACTTTTTAGCAATCAGTGAAAAAGTATTTCAAGTTTTTGAAAACTACTCTTCCTATCCCGATAGGAATTGGCTAACCATCAGTCCAACCAACGAGTCTCATAATTTAGTGCTGTTTGAGTGGGTTTTCTGTTACCTACAGCCAAAGACACATAAATGATGCAATTTTTGCTTTCATTCTGTATGCAATGAAAATGCACTGGGTGATGGCAACACTTCAAAGTCTCACAAGTATAATGACCAATACTTTGTCTTATATTTTCTTTGCATATGCTTTACCCAGAAGCAAATTTTCCAATTTGAATACAATTATCTCATTTTCTTGCTTGTGAGCCAATAATGATTACACGGCTTTTAACAACTGAGAATAGTCACAATCACTGAGATAAACATCAATGCAGTACGATGATGTCAGTAGAAACTTTAATAAAACCAACTTCAATTTTATAAATTTGATAGTTATTGAATTAAAAATATCTGGGAAAAGGGTCACAACACAGATTTTATAAAGAATTATTTAGCAAATTGAAAATTAAAATCTGCGCTGCAATCTCTATATCTTCTAAGAGGCAATAAACCTGACAAATATTATATTATTTCTAGGAAAATAATTTGGAAAAAGATTCACAGCAAAATGTGACTTGTTTTAATGAAATGACATCAAATTAGTAACTATTTCATTTGGGGTAAGAGGAAACTGGGTTTTAAAATGTTGCACTTAAAACGAAATACTAATTATCTTTTACAAACTAGCAAAAATTTACAATGATGTAAGCCTGGCTGATGAAGGCAGCAAAGCTATTGATAGGGCAAATTTTCACCACAGTTTTGGGAAATAACTCATCACTACAAATTATAAGGCTTAAACATATTTATTCTTTTTAACCAAATAGGTTGTATCAGTTGGTTTTACTGTGAAAACCACTTCAAAACTTACATAAAATGACAACAATTTATTATTATTCTTTTAACTGGGTAGTTCTGGTCATGCTGGGCTCACTTGTGCACTTGTATCTCGTGTCAATCAGGGAGGCGGCCCTGCTTCTGCAATTGGCTGACAATCAGCTGGAGTGAGAGGGGCAGATGAGTTCTGAACCTCCAGCTGGAAGGAGTCCAAGAATCAGAGCAGAAGCTGCAAGACCTCTTAAGACTTAGGTTCGGAACTAGCACAGTTGGCATTCCTGCTCTGTTTATTTTATTTAATTTTTTAAAGACATCTTTTCCATCTGGGCTGGAGTATATGGTGCAGTCATAGCTCACTACAGCCTCGAACTCTCAGGCTCAAGTGATCCTCCTGCCTCAGCCTCCCTAGTAGCCAGGACTACAGGCATAAGCCACCATGCCTGGCTATTTTTTTTTTTTTTGAAGATTTTTGTAGAGACAGTGTCTTCCTCTGTTGTCCAGACTAGTCTCAAATACCTGGCCTCCAGCAATCCTCCCACCTTGGCCTCCCAAAGTACTGGGATTACAGATGTGAGCCACTGCACATGGCTTCTGCAGCATTTTATTGGTAAAATCAAGTTACAGCTTCTGATTAAAGTAGTGGAGAAACAGGCTTCGCTCTTGATGGGAAAAATTTCTCAATGACATTGCAAAGGGGCATAAGTTCAGGAAGTATGGAAAAATCTGGCCAATTTTGCAAACTACCGCATAGATTCTGACAATATATTCTAAAGAATTATCTTAAATATGAAAGCTGGGAAGACAATGCACAAAGCTGTTTATTGCAGTAAAATTAGCAGAAACAACTCCTTGAACTCTTTAGAAAAATTATCACACATGTTATGAAAAGTTGACTTTGTGGAATAATAATGAGATAATATTTAAAATGTGAGGAATAGATACATGTGTTATGAAGTGGGAAAAAACAAAAAATGCGTGAAAGTAGTAAGATCACAGCTAAATCAAACTTTTCAAAAAATATGGCAAAAAACTGCATATCAAAATATGTTTGGGTAGTAAGGGCGTATATTTTTTAATCTGCTTTTTTTTCTGAATTTCATCCTTTTGTATGTTGCACATGTGTGGTTCCCACACTATCGGATATATATTGATGAAATGTTATCACCCCTCATCCATTCTTTTAGAGCAAATTTTAAAGATGAAATATTATCACCCCTCAGCCATTCTTTTAGAGCAAATTTTAAAGATAAAATGTGGAAAGTAACATGACACTTCAGAGTGGGGAAAGGATGTTTTCAATTTATTTTCCAAGTGGGAAGTGACCCAAACTCCCTGGCACACCAAACCAATCATGACACTAAAGCATCCAGAGAGAGCAAAGGTGTAGACACTGTGTACCATAGACAGAAAGGCAGAGAACTTCAGTAGCGAAGAGCCACAATACTCATTGAACATATTAGCCAAACCTCAAGGCTATTCGCTGGTCAGGACTTGATTTTTCAAGCTCTACTTTGGGGAAATGCATAAGCAAAAACTGAGAAAATTCTGTTATCGTACCGAGCCAAAAGCACTCATTAAGTCCAGACCAAATCACACAAATTAGTGGTGGAGAAAGGATCAGAGGAACAGAAAAGGAAGACTTTGGCTACTCCAGTTAAGAACTGTAAAGCTATGGCCAGGTGCGGTGGCTCATGCCTGTAATCCCAGCACTTTGGGAGGCCAAGGCGGGTGGATCACGAGGTCAGGAGATCGAGACCATCCTGGCTAACACGGTGAAACCTGTCTCTACTAAAAATACAAAAAAAATTAGACAGGCATGGTGGCGGGCGCCCATAGTTCCCAGCTACTGGGGAGGCTGAGGCAGGAGAATGTCATGAACCCGGGAGCGGAGCTTGCAGTGAGCCTAGATAGCGCCACTGCACTACAGCCTGGGCGGCAGAGAGACTCTGTTTCAAAAAAAAAATTATAAAGCTATGTGCTGAGAAAAACATAAAAATTCTGTAATAGTTTAATAGCTAGTTGAGTACAATAATATATAAGTATTATATAGAGCCTGTTTCCAAGTACAGTCTTAACCAACAAGTTAGGAACTTGTGAGGAGGTAGGAGGTGGACAACGGTCAACCTGTAATTTTGCTACTGTGTGCCCATTATAATGAGTAGATGGATCCTCAGCATCTTTTTTTCTTTTCCTTATCTAATGTATACACTCTGTCATGTTAAAAATGGTAGAGAACATGGTCTTTCAAGATCCTTTCTAGCATCAAACTTCTACAATTTGATGATTTGGTGTTAAATGGTGGGGCCCACTAACCATCAGATCCCGTGGGGACAGCTCACTGACTCCTAGGCCTGCTTACATCAAGATCTAGAAAATGAGGAAGCAAGCACCTCTACCTGGGGGCCTTTGTCTTATTCTGAGAAGCACGATCGAGTGTTCTATGTATAGTTCGACAAATAGACCATATAATTCCTCACACGTTACGCCCTAGGCTGGGACAAAATTAATCACTACATTATGTTACCTTTATAGTCAGTCCTCATTATGTTACCTTTATAGTCAGTCCTCCCTCATTAGTTTCCCCTTTAGTCCCTGGACCAGAAACTGACAGACAGCTCCTACTTCTCAAAGAAGGAAGCATTTTTCTATCCGTGGCATTGATCCTAATATTCTACAATTCCAGAAAACCATACTTATTGTGACAAACTAATCCATGTTAGTCCACGGTCATTCCAACAGTGTGATATAAGTAGTTAAGAACCTGATAATTACACTGGGGTTTGTGGTAATTTGTTATGGCAACAATAGGAAACCAATACACATGACAAAACCATGTTATAGTTGTGAGCTAATGCAGTACCAGATGTATCTTCCATGTATCTACTTACCTTTTCCGTTTAGGCCTTTGGAATAGTATAGACCAAATTTTGAAGTCACATAGAGTAATATTTCCTCCTGAGGCCTAGTATTAGAAAGAGCTGCTTGTATTTTATTTCTCTGAATGAATTTTATGGGAAAACTCATTTAAGAAAGAGTGACAGAAAAAAATAATAACCCTCTTCAAAATTCAGAGACACACAAAACAAAGTCTTTCCAGGAAATAAAAATAACTAAGAGCAACCAGTCTTAATATATATATCAAGATACGCAAAGGAGATATAAAAATGAAAGCAGGGGTGGAGCAAGATGGCCGAATAGGAACAGCTCCAGTCTCCAACTCCCAGCGCGAGCGACACAGAAGACCGGTGATTTCTGCATTTTCAACTGAGGTACTGGGGACATCTCACTAGGGAGTGCCGGACAATCGGTGCTGGTCAGCTGCTGCAGCCTGACCAGCGAGAGATGAAGCAGGGCGAGGCATCGCCTCACCTGGGAAGTGCAAGGGGGAAGGGAATCCGTTTTCCTAGCCAGGGGAACTGAGACACACAACACCTGGAAAATCGGGTAACTCCCACCCCAATACCGCGCTTTAAGCAACGGGCACACCAGAAGAATATATCCCTCACCTGGCCGGGAGGGTCCCCCGCCCACGGAGCCTCCCTCATTGTTAACACAGCAGTCTGCGGCGATCTAACTGCAAGGCAGCAGCGAGGCTGGGGGAGGGGCGCCCGCCATTGCTGAGGCTTAAGTAGTTAAACAAAGCCGCTGGGAAGCTCGAACTGGGTGGAGCTCACAGCAGCTCAAGGAAACCTGCCTGTCTCTACAGACTCCACCTCTGGGGGCAGGGCTAAGCTAAAAAACAACAGGGGAAACAGCAGAGGCCTGAGCAGACGCGAACGACTCTGTCTGACAGCTTTGAAGAGAGCAGTGGATCTCCCAACACAGAGGTTGAGATCTGAGAACGGACAGACTGCCTGCTCAAGTGGGTCACTGACCGCTGAGTAGCCTAACTGGGAGACATCCCCCACTAGGGGCAGTCTGACACCCCACACCTCACAGGGTGGAGTACACCCCTGAGAGGAAGCTTCCAAAGTAAGAATCAGACAGGTACACTCGCTGTTCAGTAATATTCTATCTTCTGCAACCTCTGCTGCTGATACCCAGGCAAACAGGGTCTGGAGTGGACCTCAAGCAATCTCCAACAGACCTACAGCTGAGGGTCCTGACTGTCAGAAGGAAAGCTATCAAACAGGAAGGACACCTATACCAAAACCCCATCAGTACGTCACCATCATCAAAGACCAGAGACAGATAAAACCACAAAGATGGGGAAAAAGCAGGGCAGAAAAGCTGGAAATTCAAAAAATAAGAGCGCATCTCCCCCTGCAAAGGAGCGCAGCCCATCGCCAGCAACGGATCAAAGCTGGTCAGAGAATGACTTTGACGAGATGAGAGAAGAAGGCTTCAGTCCATCAAACTTCTCAGAGCTAAAGGAGGAATTACGTACCCAGCGCAAAGAAAATAAAAATCTTGAAAAAAGAGTGGAAGAATTGACAGCTAGACTAATTAATGCAGAGAAGGTCATAAACGAAATGACAGAGATGAAAACCATGACACGAGAAATACGTGACAAATCCACAAGCTTCAGTAACCGACTCGATCAACTGGAAGAAAGAGTATCAGCGATTGAGGATCAAATGAATGAAATGAAGCGAGAAGAGAAACCAAAAGAAAAAAGAAGAAAAAGAAATGAACAAAGCCTGCAAGAAGTATGGGATTATGTAAAAAGACCATATCTACGTCTGATTGGGGTGCCTGAAAGTGAGGGGGAAAATGGAACCAAGTTGGAAATCACTCTTCAGGATATCATCCAGGAGAACTTTCCCAACCTACTAGGGCAGGCCAACATTCAAATTCAGGAAATACAGAGAACACCACAAAGATACTCCTCGAGAAGAGCAACTCCAAGACACATAATTGCCAGGATTCACCAAAGTTGAAATGAAGGAAAAAATCTTAAGGGCAGCCAGAGAGAAAGGTCAGGTTACCCACAAAGGGAAGCCCATCAGACTAACAGCAGATCTCTCGGCAGAAACTCTACAAGCCAGAAGAGAGTGGGGGCCAATATTCAATGTTCTTAAAGAAAAGAATTTTCAACCCAGAATTTCATATCCAGCCAAACTAAGTTTCATAAGTGAGGGAGAAATGAAATCCTTTACAGATAAGCAAATGCTTAGAGATTTTGTCACCACCAGGCCTGCCTTACAAGAGACCCTGAAGGAAGCCCTAAACATGGAAAGGAACAACCGGTACCAGCCATTGCAAAAACATGCCAAAATGTAAAGACCATCGAGGCTAGGAAGAAACTGCATCAACTAATCACATGATTATCTCAATAGATGCAGAAAAGGCTTTTGACAAAATTCAACAGCCCTTCATGCTAAAAACGCTCAATAAATTTGGTATTGATGGAACGTACCTCAAAATAATAAGAGCTATTTATGACAAACCCACAGCTAATATCATACTGAATGGGCAAAAACTGGAAAAATTCCCTTTGAAAACTGGTACAAGACAGGGATGCCCTCTCTCACCACTCCTATTCAACATAGTGTTGGAAGTTCTGGCTAGGGCAATCAGGCAAGAGAAAGAAATCAAGGGTATTCAGTTAGGAAAAGAAGAAGTCAAATTGTCCCTGTTTGCAGATGACATGATTGTATATTTAGAAAACCCCATCGTCTCAGCCCAAAATCTCCTTAAGCTGATAAGCAACTTCAGCAAAGTCTCAGGATACAAAATTAATGTGCAAAAATCACAAGCATTCTTATACACCAGTAACAGACAAGCAGAGAGCCAAGTCAGGAATGAACTTCCATTCACAATTGCTTCAAAGAGAATAAAATACCTAGGAATCCAACTTACAAGGGATGTAAAGGACCTCTTCAAGGAGAACTACAAACCACTGCTCAGTGGACACACTGAGGACCCAAACAAATGGAAGACATATCATGCTCATGGATAGGAAGACTCAATATCGTGAAAATGGCCATACTGCCCAAGGTTATTTATAGATTCAATGCCATCCCCAACAAGCTACCAATGAGTTTCTTCACAGAATTGGAAAAAACTGCTTTAAAGTTCATATGGAACCAAAAAAGAGCCCGCATTGCCAAGACAATCCTAAGTCAAAAGGACAAAGCTGGAGGCGTCACGCTACCTGACTTCAAACTATACTACAAGGCTACAGTAACCAAAACAGCATGGTACTGGTACCAAAACAGAGCTATAGACCAATGGAACAGAACAGAGTCCTCAGAAATAATACCACACATGTACAGCCATCTGATCTTTGACAAACCTGAGAGAAACAAGAAATGGGGAAAGGATTCCCTATTTAATAAATGGTGCTGGGAAAATTGGCTAGCCGTAAGTAGAAAGCTGAAACTGGATCCTTTCCTTACTCCTTATATGAAGATTAATTCAAGATGGATTAGAGACTTAAATGTTAGACCTAATACCATAAAAACTCTAGAAGAAAATCTAGGTAGTACCATTCAGGACATAGGCATGGGCAAGGACTTCATGTCTAAAACACCAAAAGCAACGGCAGCAAAAGCAAAAATTGACAAATGAGATCTAATTAAACTAAAGAGCTTCTGCACAGCAAAAGAAACTACCATCAGAGTGAACAGGCAACCTACAGAATGGGAGAAAATTTTTGCAATCTACTCATCTGATAAAGGGCTAATATCCAGAGTCTACAAAGAACTCAAACAAATATACAAGAAAAAAACAAACAACCCCATCAAAAAGTGGGCAAAGGATATGAACAGACATTTCTCAAAAGAAGACATTCATACAGCCAACAGACACATGAAAAAATGCTCATCATCACTCGCCATCAGAGAAATGCAAATCAAAACCACAATGAGATACCATCTCACACCAGTTAGAATGGCAATCATTAAAAAATCAGGAAACAACAGTTGTTGGAGAGGATGTGGAGAAATAGGAACACTTTTACACTGTTGGTGGGATTGTAAACTAGTTCAACCATTATGGAAAACAGTATGGCAATTCCTCAAGGATCTAGAACTAGATGCACCATATGACCCAGCCATCCCACTACTGGGTATATACCCAAAGGATTATAAATTATTCTACTACAAAGACACATGCACATGTATGTTTATTGCAGCACTATTCACAATAGCAAAGACTTGGAATCAACCCAAATGTCCATCTGTGACAGACTGGATTAAGAAAATGTGGCACATATACACCATGGAATACTATGCAGCCATAAAAAAGGATGAGTTTGCATCCTTTGTAGGGACATGGATGCAGCTGGAAACCATCATTCTTAGCAAACTATCACAAGAACAGAAAACCAAACACCGCATGTTCTCACTCATAGGTGGGAACTGAACAATGAGATCACTTGGACTCGGGAAGAGGAACATCACACACTGGGGCCTATCATGGGGAGGGGGGAGGGGGAAGGGATTGCATTGGGGAGTTATACATGATATAAATGATGAATTGATGGGTGCTGACGAGTTGATGGGTGCAGCACACCAACATGGCACAAATATACATATGTAAGAAACCTGCACGTTATGCACATGTACCCTAGAATTTAAAGTATAATAAAAAAAGAAAAAAAAAAGAAAAAGAAGAAAAAAATAAAATAAATTAAAATTTAAATAAATAAATAAATAAATAAATAAATAAAAACATGAAAGCAAACAAACAAAACACAAGAGAAAGGAGCACATTGGCACATTGTTCTATGTCTTCTTTACATTTTCATTATATCCTGTCTTATAGTAATCTCTTTTGAAAGATACACTTTCATACATAGACCTATTTTATTAAATAGCGTAGTATCTTCAGTTGTTTAATTTTTTTGTGGGTTGTTAAATTATACTTATTTAAATTGACCAATTCATTTTTATGCCTACTGAAATAAACAGGCTTAAAATATTTACCTTTTCTCATTAAAATAATTTCAGTGATTGTTTTATATGCTCTGAGTATATTCTTCCAGGAAGGAATTTATTATTTCTTATACAATGTTGACTTTAGAAGAGCACCCATCATCTAAAGTTTATTGATTATATAAGGAACATCATATCAAATAGACTAGAAACCTTAAAATTAGTTTGGTAAACTTTAACAATCATTCTGTCCAACTAGTCATACAGAACTTATATGATAGGGGAGAAAAATTGCATTTTCATGATGTAATTGAAACAGAACAAAGGCATTTTTAAGTAGCCAAAATTGAATTTCTGACCTTTCCTACAAATTATCTAGTTCAAAATTCTTCACACTGAAGAAAGTAACCATTTTTCTCAGCCAACCCCACTTTTCTATACAGATTCTTCTTACAGGCCACATCATACGTCAGTAAATCATGTTCCCAAATAGTCTCTGAAATCACTCAGCAGAGGGAGCACTGAAATGTTGGACTCCATTTATTTTCCTAAATGTATGATATATTCTTGCCTTTTTTTTTTTTTTTTTTTTTTTTTTGAGAAAGAGTCTCGCTCTGTTGCCCAGGCTGGAGTGCAATGGTACCATCTCAGCTAACTACAACCTCCACCTCCTGGGTTCAAGCAATTCTCCTGCCTCAGCTTCCAAAGCAGTCGGGATTACAGGCACCCACCACCACTCCTGGTTAATTTTTGTACTTTTAGTAGAGATGGGGTTTCACCATGTTGGTCAGGGTGGTCTCGAACTCCTGACCTCAGGTGATCCACCTGCCTCAGCCTCCCAAAGTTCTGGGATTACAGGTGTGAGCCACCACGCTTGGCCTGTTCATGCTTTTTCTAAGCAACCAAAAAAAAAAAAAATGCTAATCCATTGCTAATATGACTATAACATAAAGATACCATAGATTCAAGTTACACAATTTACACCTTTTATTGGTCATAAGTCACATACTAGCATATTTTCTTTGTCATTTAATTGATTCGAAACCAAAAATATATGTTACCCCTTCTATTGGTAAGCCAGGTATTATGGCAATTTTTACTAAAAATAATCTTGTGTTTTATCAGAAGTAAAAAAAATTGTCAACGTGGTTTATAGGAGATTAATATAAAATTTTAAAGTGATCATTTTAATTCACAGACTTATCAGAATGTTGAAAGATTGTGTTTTATTTAATCTTCTGTGCACACCAGATCTTCTTACTTTATGTGTTTATGTCAGGTACAGATACAGGAAGAAGCATGTGAAAGGGAAGGATAAGAACAAAGGAGAGAGGAGGGACATGATCTCTGAATATCTTTGATGACATCAAAATGAGTATGAGCTTGATTCTGTAGGCAGTAAGAAGCCTTTAAAAATAGGCTTTTAAAAAAAAGAGTAGCATGACATATTTATATTCTAGTAAACTCACTCTGCAAGCAATGAGGACTATAGAACAGAGGAGAATGATCCCTAAATAGGGAAAAGAGTCATAGGAGATATGAGGAAGTTCTAAACTAGTAGCAGAAGGAATGGAGACTGGAGACAAGCCCTGAATGAGTAAAAATAGTAGACTAGAGAAGATAATTTAATCCGGGACTTAGAACAAGGAAGGATATAATTATTCACCCTTTGTGACTTGGGTGTCTAGTTGGAAATGTTCATTGACATAAAAAATAACAAAAGTAAGAAAAAGTGTCAGGGGAGAGGGGTGGAGACAAAGAGTTGGATTTGACAAGGCAGAATTGCATATGCCTGTGAGTATGCAGCTGGAAAAGTCCAACAAACCATACGGAAAATTCCTGTAAGTTAGAACTTAGTAGAGAAGTTGCGGATGGAAACATAACTTTGATGATTACAGTTGACTGAAAATCTCATGGGAGAGAAGGATATTGGTCATTGGTGGTTGGATAATTGAGAATATATCCAAGAACAATCGCCTCAATGTCACCAATACTTGGAGAGCAGGTTTTCAAAAAAGACAGAGAAAGAAAAGAGAAGAGAAGCCAACAGAGAAGTCTGAGAAGGAATTAGTTGGGGGATGGGTAAGAAGAGACACAAGGCATGGGATATTCTAGAAGCCAAGAACAAAGGGTAAAGATTACAAGAGTGTTCAGTGCTGTCAAGTACAGACAGGTCAGATAGGATGAGGATTAAATAGAATTCACTCAATCGATTTTTTATATTTTCAGTAACATATTGTCTTCTGATATATTATCTTGCTAATTATTCAGGCAGAAATACCTTTATATTTACTTTTTAGTAATATAAAAAAGTAATACTTTTATATTTACTTTTTTAAATACTTTTATTTCTGTTTAAAAGAATAAGAGACAATATTTTTGATGCATTGTCAAACCCATTTTGAGTATCGTGCTCCTTTCTCCGGTTTTCTGACAATCTTTAGAAAGTAGAAACAGAAATCCTGAAAGCTTCATTTTTAGTATGTGTTTCAAAAACTCACCTTCCACTTATTAGACACTCAGAATGATTCAATATTCATGATGTCTTGCTTATCCAAGTGCCAGTTATGAGTGGAAACTACAGGACAAATGTCAGAAAGCATTTCATAGACTTGCCACAACCTCTGGAGGGGAGCTGGCATGGAAAGTAAAGTAGCTGGTCTTACATTGGGAATTAGAGCCAAGAAACCCAGCAGTGGGGTCAGTAAGAGGTGATGTAGGGAAGTGGAGCAAGTGTCGCCAAGGATCACGCAAAGCAGAGAGAGAGGGATGAAAATGCCAAGTACAGGCCGGGCGCGGTGGCTCAAGCCTGTAATCCCAGCACTTTGGGAGGCCGAGACGGGCGGATCACGAGATCAGGAGATCGAGACCATCCTGGCTAACACGGTGAAACCCCGTCTCTACTAAAAATACAAAAAACTAGCCGGGCGTGGTGGCGGGCGCCTGTAGTCCCAGCTACTGGGGAGGCTGAGGCAGGAGAATGGTGGGAACCCGGGAGATGGAGCTTGCAATGAGCCGAGATTGCGCCACTGCACTCCAGCCTGGGCAACAGAGCGAGACTCCGTCTCAAAAAAAAAAAAAAAAAAAAAAAAAAAAAAAAGAAAATGCCAAGTACAGAGACCACTGAGCCCCAGAGTGAGTTGCGGTTCGAGCTAGAAAGCCTGTTCTAGTCCTGAGGAGATTCCATTTCCAGACCCTTAGAATCTTGTAAGAAACTTGCCTTTACTTGGAGGTGAATCGAACAAATCTGTTCTTTGCAACCAAAGCTTAAAGATAAAAACTGTCATGACAGTTGACAGGCGGGGAAGATAACTTCTACCTCTGGAAGGAAACAAACAGGCAAATGAATAAAACAAACTCAATGAATAGATGAAAGCTGTCCAGAGGAGGTAAAATGTGAGCTAAGTCTTAGATGTACTGATCTATTTGACAAGTTGGTTGTGCCAATATGTCTATCTTTATGATGGGAGTTTGAGAGCATTGAGATTAGGCTTACAGTCGCCAATTCAAAGTGTATTGTGTTTATGAGCTTGATAAATATTTCCTCATTGAATAAAGGGTATGGAAGCACAAAAAATTATCACAAAAATGTTTTCTTCAGTACAGCTCAATATGAAAATAAGGGGTTTGATAATAAAGAGAATCTTTAAAACCATTAGCAAAGATGTCTCTCCATATTCCCTCCGTGCTGTAGTTCAATAAACCACTTTCACATAAGAAATTCCCCAACATTTATCTGAATGCTGTTGTACCACCCTTTTATTCCACTGAAGACAAAAAGAACAAAAATCAGCACCTCAAACTTTTTAAAACATGTGCAATATATGATTAATGTCATACTATCTTTCCCAGATTTAAAAACCAACCAAATAAGCAAAAAGGCATAGTCTCACGAAGCCAATTTAATTTTTTAAATTTCATTGGCTTGGAAGATCATATGTAACTACTAGAAAAAATTTTAAAAGCTAAGCAAAACAACTGCATAAATAGGAGGGCTTATCATGGGAATACCTAAAATTCCTGTTCAGTAATGGTGTTATTATTGAGGTCAGTATGAGTATCTCCCCAAAAATTCTAAATATATTGTGTCATGTTCAATAAGCAAAAGTATTTTGTTTTCTCATGATTCCTTAGCCAACAATGTCATCCCCAAATATCACGGCATAGGGGAAAAGTGGTAGCGGTTTAATTTAGATTTGATTTATGTGCTGTATCATCAGGAACAGATAAACCTGCATAATAAACAGCATATGTTGGCCTTAACCAAGCATGTGGATTCTGTTACACAAAAAGCAAATGTTCAAGTAACAAAATTAATATTAATGTGTTCTGCAAAACCAAAGTCTGGAGCTACTTTTAGTAGAGTTGAGTAATCACAGACCCTACTGTAGGCTAAATCTCATTTATTTCACATAATGAAAGAGACCCGGTGGTCTTCAGTATAGAATTTAGGTCTAATGCCTAAAACCAAGTTTGGTATTCTCTATATAAAAAGTCTCTCTGTGAGAGAAATGCATTTTATAAAAGCTGTAATCACAATCTTTATTATATAGTAGATAACCACCATTGTTACAAAGTTATTCCAAGCCATATTCAGTCCTTCTGTGATCTAGTTGCTTCACCTCATTTAAGAAGGCTCAACTGCAAAGATCATAAGAGGCAACAATAAACCAGGAAAGAAGTTCTCTTTAAGGACAATCATGGACAAGGCAGGCAAATCATGGCAGGGAATCATGTCCAATTTTTCCCAGACCTTTGCTACTAGAGGCTCATTTGTAATCATTTAAGACTCATGAAAATTAAAAATGAATGCGTAAAAATTATTCTATAGCTACCTCAAGAGGGCTAGATTTCCTGAAATCTCATATTCTGATTTCACTTTTGATCTCCAGAATCACATTTCCTCATATACTCATACATCATATGTAGTTTTTTCCATTTTTATTGCCCCTCTTCTAGGGTCTACCATTCTGAATCTCATTCTGTCTACTGTGACAAACAGCAGTTGTCAAAATACCACTCTCTCTCAAGATAGAACATGAAACTTTTATTTTTATTGTTTTACTTTTCATAATATAATTTCTTCCTACAATAGGCTTACAGCCAACCTGCTTAGAACCAAGTATTCCCTTGTTGATATTTCTCAGACATAGAAATAGATCTTCCCTTTTAATATTAATGTGTATTCATTTTTTTAAAAAAAGCATAGAATGAACCATCTTGGAGTTTCCTGTAGTTTTATCTAATAGAAGAGGTTTTCAAATGTTTTGTTGTGGTCTGGGTGTTTGTATCCCTCCAAAATGTTTATGTTGAAACCCAATCACCAATGTGACAGTGTTAGGAGTTGGGGCCACTGGGAGATGATTAGATGATGAGGGAAGAGGCTTTATGAATGGCATTAGTGCCCTTTAAGAAGAGGCCCCACTGGGAGGCCAAGGCAGGCGGATCACAAGGTCATGAGATCGAGACCATCCTGGCCAACATGGTGAAACCCCGTCTCTGCTAATAATACAAATTAGCCAGGCGTGGTGGCGCACGCCTGTGGTCCCGGCTACTTGGGGAGGCAGAGGTTGCAGTGAGCCGAGATCGCACCACTGCACTCCAGCCTGGTGACAGAGTGAGACTCTGTCGACAACAACAACAAAAAAATAGAAGAGGCCCCAGAGAACTGCCTGGCCCCTTTCACCATATGAGGACACAGTGAGAAGGAGTCACGTATGAACCAAGCAATAGTCCATTACCAGACCCCAAATCTGCCAATGGTGTTGACTTGGACTTCCAAGCCTCTGGAACTATGAGAAATAAATTTCTATGTGTTTAAGCCACCCAGTCTATGGTAACTTATTATGGTAGCCTGAACGGACAAAGACACATCCAGAGTCTTTCCCCGTCATCGAACCACACAAACAAATCTGTCTCAAAGTTCTATATGTTTAACCTCAGGTAAACACAAAGGGTAGAAAAAGAAGTAATCTGAGAAATGACTTAAAGCCTCCTATGTTTAGTTATTAACGAAGTAAAAATAGTTGCTAATAGCCTAAAAGGCATTGCTTTAAATAATTTCCTAATACCAAATGACTCTTTTAAGGTGTGGCTTGCTCAATATTTTAAAAACCTAATACCATCCACTGCTGACGCCTTATGTCAAAAACTCAATTATTGATAATGATGCCATTCATCTCTTAAAGTAACTTATTTTTTTCCACAGATTAAGATATATATACTTTCCACAAAATATTTTAAAGGAATAAAGAAGAGTGTGAGAAATAAAGATAGCTTGTGATCCTTTACCCAGGTATAGCTATTTTTTTTGACTTATTAACTGTTACAGTGTGCATGTGTGTATCAGGAAGATGATCATATATTTATATCACATGTCTTTTCACATACTAGCAAATATATCTTTTTAAAAGTTTTAGGTTCGGGGATACATGTGAAGGTTTGATAAATAGGTAAACTCATATCATGGGTGTTGTACAGGTGAAATAATGACAACAAATTCAGGTATTAAGTCTAGTACCCAATAGTTACTTTTTCTGCTTCTCTCTCTCTCCTGACCCTCTACCCTCAAATGGAGACTCTCTCCCCACTAAGTGCATTTGTACATCATTTAATGACTTCATACTATTCCATTATTGGCCTGTTACAATTTTTAAATTGACAATTAGGATGTTTTTGACTGTTCCATATTGAAGACAATGTTGTGATGACTATAGGTGAAACCATATCTTAGTTCAGAAGCCCCATCATTTTTAGAAGTGGAATTGTTGAGCCAAAGAGTAAGCACATTTTAAAATCTAAACTATATTACCCAGCTGCCTTTCAACCAATATTACATGGGTGCATTCCTTGTGCTCTTCCCCATTCATTTTTTTGTGGAGTCAACATCGATTGCATGCTTAAAACGTACTGGGGTGTGTATCGTTAATAGATAAGGAGATACAGGAGGACTAAAACATGGTTCCATCTAACTCCTCTCAGAGCTCATAGTTTGGTAATAGGATATACACATAATTTCAATGTAATGTCGTAAATGGCAGAGTTTTGGTGACGTGCATAGTTAATTAAGGAAGATAAGTAACATTTATGAAACATGTGTTATGTACCTTCACATTTGTTACCTTATTTAGTAATAATAAGTATTATCAGAGATCAATCTTACTGTTTTTATTCTACCTAGGAAAACAAATTGAAGACTCAGAAAATGTAAGTAACACTTACAGGCTTGGCTGCTGTAGTTTCAGCTCAGTAACACTCTAGCTTTGTGACCTTTAACAAATGAACTTATCTAAGACTCAGTTTCCTTATCTATATAATACAAACAAAATGAACTTCAGGATTTCAGCAAGGGAGGAGTCAATTAAATGAGAAATCCTGCAGAGCATTTAGTACAGTATTTGGTATCTAGTAAGCTCTCAATAGACGTTGCTGCTATTAATACCACCACTGCCTCTACTAATAATCCTGCTACAAAACACAAAGACCACTTTAAAAATAACCCATTTCATAATCAGAGATATTTTATTTAATGTTCTACTTAAATCTCCTCAATGCCCTTCAGGGACATTTGACAGTGTAAATCTTTCTTCCTTAAGGGAAAGAATTGAAATGTCTTTAATGTTTTTTGTTTTCTATTTACTGATCTTTTAGTTATTTTCACAAAAATGCCGCTGTCTTTTAAAGATGTATTACAGTCCCGCACTTGGCTTTGAGCATCTGAAGAAGTTATAAATTGAGTTTCTAAAGCAATCTAAAATACATTTTTTAAATGTTCCAGCAAAATGAGTGATTAGCATACATGTCATTACCTAAGGGCAGGGAGAACAGACTGTGTTCAGTGGAATCAAATAAATTATTGGTGTAGAGTTCTGAAGTAAATAAACATCTTTTAATGATTTCAATTTTAGCACTTCTCATTTATGTAAATATGTAAAGTCATAAGAGACATATTCTGAGCCTTTCAAGTAATTTATTAAACAAAATTATTTTTTCTATTAATTGTTCCGTTCCAGAAATTACTTAGAGTCCATGGCACAGCTGGCATTTGGAACTCTTGCCTTAATTTTGATAATGTTTCTAAATAAAAATAAGTGTGCTGCTTTTGCTTATTTTGTAGTTAAACAGAAAGATTGGGTTGAGAGACACAGAGGGAGAGAAGTTTAATTTGAATTTATGCTTTCAATATTCAGATTAATCAGCTAAAAGCTTCTATTTGGGTTTTGGAGCACAGATAAAATGGCCCTCAAAGTGAAACTATCTCAATCATCTTCAAAATATAAAGATGTTTCTCATTAAACACATAAAAATGCAGAGAAATTATCTGCCAAAAAATACTCCACTAAGCAGCAGTGAGGAACCTAAGAAACGTGAATGCCAATATTTTGAAACCTTACCACTCGAGCCATCTGATTGCCTTCCCTCTCAACCCCGTCCATCTACCTACAGCTAGTTCCATGGCGTGTTTCTTTAGTAGGCTCATTAATTGTCTGTATCAGTTGTTTCCATTCCAAGTTTTAGGATGAAAAGTGTTAGTGAAATATTTGTCCCAAAGTTCAGTGTGTTTGCTCTTATTTCCAATGGTTTAAAGACTTTGTGGATCACTAAGCCTTAATTACTACTATAGCAAATAAAGTCATTTAAATTATCTCGACAAAGAGTTATCCTCAATGCAATATTACAATAGTCCCTCCTGATCCTAGGAGGATGTGTTCCAAGACCCCCAGTATATACCTAAAACCACAGATAGTACCAAACCTGATACGTACTATGTTTTTCAATCTGATGATGAGACAGAAACTAAGTGACTGAGGACTGAGTAGGCTCCACAATGTGGATATGCTAGACAAAAGGATGATTCATGTTCTGGGCTGGACAGAACAGGATAGCACAAGATTCCATCATGCTATTCAGAATGGTGCGCAATTTAAAGTTCTAAATTGTTTGTTTCTGGAATTTTCCATTTAATATTTTTGGATCGCAGTTGACTCTGGGTAAAACTGAAACCTCAGAAAACAAAACCACGGATAAGGGAGGACTACTGAATTATACTTAGAATTTGTGGGATGCCGTGAAAAAGAGCCATTCTACCTACCTTACTAGGAAATACATACAAATGATTTGAAATTAATGTAATTTAGGGAGTAAAAAATAAGGTTTGAAATTAATGTAATTTAGGGAATAAAAAATAAGGTTTGTATGTGTTTCTACAATCATTATTGGCATGGATATTGGATTTTTAAAGCTACTTACAAGTGCAGATGCAAAACAGCATTACAAACCCACTACTAAAAATAAATAATACTCACTTTTCTTTTCCCCATATGAACCACTCTTAAGAGATCTTCTTTGACCAGAAGAGAATCTTATCATCTGATGCTAGTAAACATTTTTTAGAAATGAAACATCAACCTTGCAAATGCAGTATCAATAAATTCACTATTACATGAAGGTTGAGGAAGGCCAGAAATTTCTAGCTCAATGGGAAAAATAAAAAGACATTTTCTCTACGTGTCATACAGTCCTGAAATGACTTTAAAGTCAGACCTATTTCCAGTCCTGTAAGACATAAAATGTAGTACTTGTGTCAAGTGGATTTTCGAGTGGATTATTTATTTCCATCTGTCTCATATTTATGGGCAGGTCGAGTGCAAGATCAGAGGCTGCTTGAGAGAGATAAAAAGATAGACTGTACTCTAAAGAAAAGAGCAAAGTTTAAATAAGAAAATAAGACTCAATGCTTGTAAATTTAACTGAAAAACTTTGGGAATAGCTATAGTTTTTCACAATTCAGGCAATTTCACGTATAGATTTTAATTTGCAAACATGAAAATTTGACAATCTCCACATTATTATATAAAAAATATATAGAAATGGTTGTTTATAGAAACAAAAATGATCTGCATGTACATATCATTTATGTATTTCTTATATATAAATATATAAGAAATATATATATATATATTTAAATATATATATTTATATTTCTTATTTTTATATATATATTTATATATATATAAAATATATATATAAATAAATATATTTCTTATATTTATATATATATATTTTTCTTATATATTTATATATTATATATAAATATATAAGAAAAATATATATATATAAATATAAGAAATACATTACAGTTCAGTTTTATCTATTTAGTTTTACTTTCTTTGTTCCTATAAAACTAAGTTTCAGTTTCCCAAGTTCTCCTTCAGTGAACGCTATTCAGTTTGAGAACTCTCATTTACCTTTCCTAGAAAACTCCAATCTTCATTACAGTTTGTACCAACAATCAAGCAGAAAAGCAAATAATTTGATATAGTCATATTTTGAATAAAGGTTCTTGACTTATCGCCACACATTAAACCTGTACATAACTTATATTAACTGCAGATCTATATCCTTAGAAATTTTTAATTAGTAAATGGTTTATTTCCCTAATGTAAGCACTGTTTGTTCAGATTCTTATAAAAATTTAAAGAAGTTACTCTGATGTCCTTAGATAAAACTAAATTAACTTAGAAAATGAGAAAAGCATAATTAAATCAGGTACTATGTAGCATTCTACCAGTCCATGATTATAGATGAAAATAATAGCTTGTACTAAAAAGAAAATATGTACAGCATTCATTGGTCTTTTGGGGTAGTTAAAATTGGGATATTTTAACTACCATTAAACATTAAAAATGGGATATTTGGGCTGGGCATGATGGCTCATGACTGTAATCCCAGCACTTTGGGAGGCCCAGGTGGGTGGATCACTGAAGGTCAGTAGTTGGAGACTAGCCTGGCCAGCATGGCAAAACACCATCTCTACTAAAAATACAAAAATTAGCCAGGAGTGGTAGCAGGCGCCTGTAATCCCAGCTACTTGGGAGGCTGAGATGGGAGAATCACTTGAACCTGGGAGGTGGAGGTTGCAGTGAGCCAAGATCACACCATTGCACTTCAGCCAGAGCAACAAGAATGACACTCCATCTCAAAAAAAAAAAAAAAAAAAAAAAAAAAAAAAAAAAAAAAAAAAAAAAAAAGCGGGGGTATGTTTAGCATCAAATAATTTATGTCTTACAATTTATGAACAATTGTTGAGGGTATGAAATACAGTTTTTAGGGGATCAGAATTTGCTGAATAAGACCTTTCATCGTTCTTTTAACTTGAACCTATATTAACTAGTCTTTATTCTGAGCAGCCTCTGTTTTCTTATTTAACTGTTCTGCACCATTATTTACCTGGGACTAATCCCAGGTAACCTTTTCAAATAGAGAACTTGTAACATTGATTTTTTTTAAATGTTAACTTCGTAACTCAATGGCTTAGTGCAACAAAAAAATCTCTTCTTGCACACGTGTCTCACTTGGGTTAACAAAGGTTTCTTCGTGGTGTTTTTGGAACCTGGACTGAGGGAGACTTGCCTATCTTGTGATGCTGGAACACACAAACACACACGGCTTTAACGCTTGCTGTAGCAAAGGAAGAGCTTAGAGAACTCACAGCCACTCTTATGAGAAGCACTTTATTTCTGTTCACAGCTCGTTGGCAAATTTTGTCCCTGAGTACTTCAAAGAGTGTTAGGAAATTTTCAAGCAAAAGGAGAAGAATCCATTATGGTGAAGACTATTAACTTCTACCACCTCTTATTCATTAATTTTCAGTTCGCTATTCTTCTGACACATAACGCATACTCGGCACCTGCACATGGAAAACAGCCTGAAGCCCATCCAGTCAGTCTCTGAATCTCAAAGTCCAGAGCATCTACGTAAAATGCAATATTCCCTTCCAAGCCCAGAGCGTGTTTCTGTTGGTCTGGAGACCTCTAAATTTAAAAGCCAAATTGTCTGTCCTACACACACACACACACACACACACGCACACACGCACACGCTAAATGAAGGCGTGGCAGAGCCAGAATATAATAATACTCACCTTCAGAAAGGAGAGGAACAGGACATATGCCTCAGCCCATTTAAATCCTGAAGTCCTGCCGAGCGCAAGCAGCAAAGGCTTCCCACCTGTGTGTGGCTTCTGTCTCTACCCTATGACAGGTTCTTTTTTTTTCCCATTCCCTTCTGTGACTGTAACTGAAAATAAGACTCCACAGCTTTGCCAGCCCCCTTCTTGCTCACATAAGCTTCTGTGCACAAAGGTCATTTTCAGCCTCATACTGTCAAAAGCTTCCTCAGTCCACACTTGTGGTCGTTTTGGCAGCACATTGCTCGCAAATACTTAAGAGGTTTCTTCTCTATCCGTTTCCAGTCCCTGCCCTGTGCCAGTAACTACACCCACACTTTCAAATACCTAGTTTTTGGATCTCCCGGAGAGCTGTTTTCTCAACCCTATGTCACTTTCTCTCAATTTGATGGGGTGACCTTCAACATACCTGCAATAATCGATGGGAAGGCCTCACTATTAAGGACTTTAGTCGGCTGGGGGCGGTGGCTCACGCCTGTAATCCCAGCACTTTGGGAGGCCGAGGCAGGCGGATCACGAGGTCAGGAAATCGAGACCATCCTGGCTAAGACGGTGAAACCCCGTCTCTACTAAAAATACAAAAAATTAGCCGGGCATGGTGGCGGCACCTGTGGTCCCAGCTACTCGGGAGGCTGAGGCAGGAGAATGGCGTGAACCCGGGAGGCGGAGCTTGCAGTGAGTAGGGATTGCGCCACTGCACTCCAGCCTGGGCGACAGAGTGAGACTCCGTCTCAAAAAAAAAAGGACTTTCGTCAACTTAAGGTCTTTAATCAACTTTAGTCAACCAAACAGTTGTATTGAACGCTCTGTAAAATCCCTTTGCTTACCGCTTTGGGTCAAAAGGCAGTTGTTTTTTTCCCATAGTGGAGGAATCCACATTTCTAGATCCTCTTTGTTTCTTCTAATTCCTGCTTGTGAGCCAGCTGATTCTTTCCTGAATTCATTTTTGTTTTAACACCACCTTGCCAAACATAGCCAATAGCAGTTAACGTTTACTATTTTGGTTCTAGTTTCCCCCCTTTCACCTAGAAGCTAAAGGTACCTAGGCCTATGGTCTGCCTTCCAAGTCCTGACTATCACAGTTTCACCAAATGTTTTACTATCATGTAACATTAATTTTCTTCTTTGCCTGCTTCAGGGTCGACATTCTCAACATTTGTCCACTGCCTGCTGAGTACACATAAAGTATTTTGTGATAGCAAGACTCAATTTCTAAAATGAGTTTCTCTGTTAGTGAGAATAAATGGGATTATACTGTGGTAACAAATTAACCACAGAATCTCAGTGGCTTATGGAGGCATGGGGTAATTTCTTGTTCACATGAAATGTGCAATTTATGTGGAAACTCTGCTCCATATAGTCATTCAGGGAACCAAGATACTGGTTGTATCACTGTCAGTCTGCCATCTCAACTTTTGGATCCTGAGGTGGCCAGATCAATAGGAATTTACAAATACTTTTAAAGTGACACATGGCACTTCCTTTCAAAACCTTAGTACACAATTAGATGCATGCCCCTGCCCTAAAGGCAAGGGAGGTTGGGAAGTCTTTACATGTGCTTAGGAAGGAGAGAAATAATGATTATCATGGGGGCTAGTGATTTCCATCTCCCTGTATTTATAATGTTCAGATAAACATGCACAAGCCATAGCAACATCATTTGATCACCACCACTGTGGAGAAACATTTTTCAAAATATTGGATTATGACTATGAATGGAAAGGAAGAGTTTGATCCATTTCTTTTCAATTATAAAAACACCTAGTGACAAATAACGTATGCAAGAAAGCTATATAACATCTAATTGGCTCTTAATTTAAAAACCTCCTTCATAACTAATGACCATTAGTTATGACCACTGAACAATAGCAAAGTCAGGAAATAGTAAGAAGTGGGGCAGGACAATGGAGAAAGAGAGATAAGTCAAAGGAGAAAAGGAATCATGGTAAAAAGTATAGTGGCAGCCCTGCTAAGTTATTGGACACTATATCCATCATTCCAGCACCCAGGGTTCTGAGAAATCAAAAGAGGAGGAAATGGGAATCTCATAGAGATGAAAAACCATGCGGGCCTAAGGAGACAAGTAAAATACTTAAAGTATTTGCAAAAATATTTGAAGAGGTTAAAATTTTTACTTCATAAATAGTTCATTCAAATTAATGAAAATATTTTTATAAACCAGTTCTCTAATACAGAGGTAGGATACCATAAACTCTTTCTATAAAGTCTGAGAGTAAATACTTCAGGCTTTCCAGGCCATAGAATCTCTGCCACAACTACCTGATCCTTCTGTTATAACAACAATCACAAAAACATAAATAATAAAATATGTAAATAAATTGGCATGGTTATTTCTCAATGAAACTTTATTTACAATAATAGGTAGCAGGTTGCATTTGGTCTGCAGCTCAGAGTTTACAAATCCGTTGCTCTAATAAAAACAAGGGCAAAGAATTATAATAGGATTTCTAACAAGAATAAACTAGTCAATAAATAGAATAAGAAAACAATGTTCAACCACACTAGTAATTAAAGAAAGTAAAGGAAAACAATAACATTCTATTTTTACCTACAACATCACAAATTAAATACCATAATACATAGCTAGAGAGGAGAGGACATTAACATAAACTTCACAAACTATCTGAAAGCCAAATTCATACATATTATACATATAATATATTAATATATAATAGGTGTATATATAATATATAATTGTGTGTATATATACATATATTTTCTTATATATGTAAGAAATATATACATTCATATATGTATTTCTATATATATGTATGTATGTACAAAGAGAGACAGACTTAATTAGAAATAGGAATTCTTGCTAAGGACATGTGTTTGGTTTGAATTTTTTAATTCTAATTAGTCAAATGCTATTTATAGATGAATTAGGAGCAAGATGATAATTCTAGGTTGCCATAATAATGGTTTATTTAATAATAACCATGCACTTTCATAGCCCCATTATTTACCCACGGAACAAAATGGTAACGAGCGCAAAAAGTTCTACAACCTCTCTACTGATTATAAGATTTCTTAATGTTAGCAGCTTGAGGTCCCCTATTCAGTTCCCTTGTTATCACCTTCCTTCTTCCTATGGATTGAGCAGCTTTCTGAAGAAATCATATTAAGCAAAAGCTAGAAGCATGTACTTTTACCCATAGGACTGTCCACCTTGTATGAGAAATCATAATGTTCCCATTTGTCCCTGAGTCTAACAATCTTCGGATAAAAATATTTCCATAGCACCTTTGAACTGTAAGCAGAGTCATTACCAAGTCTCGTGAGTACTTGAAAAATAAAGATTCCACTAAAAAGTAAGAATTGTTCCCAATATCTTCTCAACTATTGTAAATAAATGGAAGCACAGGTTTATGAAGTGTCTCATACCTAATAAATCCTTTTTCTCTTTCTGAAGTTACCTTTTTTCTTCCCGGATCACAAAAGCAATACATGGATCACTGACAAATGTTACAAAGAAAAAATTAAAAAGAAACAATACTACATAATGCTAGTACTCAGAGTTAATTACAGAGGGTATCATGACGAATACTCATCCACATTTATGTGTGTATGTGTGTATGTGTGTCTGTGTTTGACAAACTATTTTTTCATTTCATTTGCTCTATTTCACTTAAAACAGCATAAACCATTTTAATGTACATAAAGAAAAATGAACTCCTTCACTTTTAACCAGACTGCATTCCACTGGAAGCATGCACCATAAAGTAGCTACACAATCTTCTACTTGTGGACATTGAGCCCGCAATACTATTTTCACTCTTACACACTCTAATGTGAGCATCTCAATACCTGCATTTAGGTGAGGTTTTCCTATTAGTTCCCCTAGGATAAATTCCTAGAAATGCAATTTTCTATGTCTAAGAACCTCTAAATTTAAAATCGCACATTATATTAACAGATTAACCTTTCGAAAAGTTGTAACAATTTACTCTCTTTGTAAGTTTGGAATATGAACATGTTTAAATAAATCCCGGTACTTCTACAGACTGAAATGCTATATTGCAAAAATTAATCATATAGGAAACTATGCATGGGACTATATCAAGTTAAACAAGATACAAGATACAGTAAAGCATACCAATGATATATTACCATATAAAGTACAGTTGTGTGTGTATGTGTGTGTGTGAAGAGAACACATGACAGAAAGTGCCACAACTGAGAAAAAGGCTTAAAGCAGACTTCTTTTATCTTTTTCTATATTTGTTGGCAGTCACAAAGCTAAATAAATAAGTCTTCATATATTTTGCAATTTACCTGATATTGAACATAGTATTGTAAATCAGAAAGCCCTAAAATTTGCTCCAATTTGTAATATTTAAACATGCTGGACTGAGATACATTTGCCCAATAAAGAACTTGTTAATTCATGAAAACTCTTCATGTCTAATAGCAAACAGAATGAAACCCTTTAGTTCTTCACTGAGAAAGCAAAAAAAGGGCAAAGCATTGAGGTCCCCAAAATCAGACTGCTCTAGCTATAAGTTCCTGGCTGCAGGCATTTTGGAAAGTACTTTGGAGGGGAACAAATCCATTAATAAAGTTTCAATACTTACAATGACCTTTGGGCAATTCCAGATGTAGACATGGAGATATCCCCACAAATAATAAGGGCGGGCCTGTTACAAGAAGTGGCAGTCCAGAACAGGTTTGCAAGAGGCTAGAATTATGTGGAACCCAGAAAAGAGATTCAGCAGAGAAGAATTCAGACTCTTGATGAAATATCACCAAAGATTCATTTGCTTATAAGAGTTTTTACCAGTTCCTTATATTTCCTCCAGGAACAAGGAAATACATGCCATTCTATATTTCTTGATAAGATGATGGTTTTATCAATAACTAGTCTTTATGATGCACTTATTTCCAATCTATCGCTATACTGATTTTTTTGTATAAAGTAAATCATTTAATCTTCACACAAACCCAACTTAGTAGAGACTATTATTCCCATTTTATAATTAGAAGATGAGGCAAAGAAACTTAAATAACTTGGCCAAAGTCATCTGCCTAGAATAGCGGTCAGTAAACTTTTTCTTGAAAGGCCAGAGAGTGAATATTTTGGCCTTGCAGCCATAAGGCTGCAACTGCTCAACTCTGTTGCTGCATAAAGAAAATGCATCTATAGACAATACTTAAAACAAAAAATATAGCTGTGTTGCGTGAAGAATTGGTGGGGCCACTGACTATGGTTTGCCAACTCCTGATCTAAAAAGCAGTAAACCAAGATTCAAACTCAATTCCATGCCTTTAATAACTAAACTGCCATACAATAAGAGAAAATAAAATAAATACGGTTCTCTTTCTAGAGTGTGGGCGGGCTCACTAATTCTCAAATATTATTTTGGCTGTCTGTATAGTCCTATTCTAAAGAAACTGATCAGGTAATGTGAATTGTTACTTGTCATGATTTAGTGGACAAAAAAATTTGGATGCCCAGGGAGTATAAACAAGGTAGGTAGCTCCCCTAGCAGAATGTGAATGTAACAACATTATTTCAGGGTAGATGTGTAGACCTGAAATTTGAACAGTATTCAGCCTTCTAAAATGAAAGTGGGGGAAAGGAGCTGATTTTGAGCTCTTTTTAATACAGAAATATGTAGTTTAACAAGTCCTATGATCTATATATTTTCTTAATTTCAATAATACTGTTACTTTGTAAATTTATCTCACAAGTATAATAATAATGGACAATATAGCTATACATGCTTTAAGTTGTTTAAAAGTCAACGTATTAGGGAAAGATCTTTTAATCATATCTAGTTTTTCTTATATTTGTAAAGCAGAGTTGAAAAATAATCAATATATTGGGTCAGTCATTTCATTTTTTAAATAATAGTTTTCACCAGAATTTATTTGAGAGTCACATCTAGGAATACAGCATGACTAAAGATAACATAAGACTTCTACAATAATTGAGAAGCTATACCATCTATGGGCAAAAGAAAAAAAAGAGTCATAAAATTTAAATTCTCAGTCTTTACATTATTCATTACCTGAGCTAATTATTTCCAAATCTGAACCCTCCACAGGAAAATGGCAATCATATCACCTGTTAGCTTACCAGGCTTAGTCTAAAAGTTTTATGAAAAAAAATCATAAATTATTTTGTAAATTTAAAACACTGTATTCACAAAAGTAATCTTCTAAGACTTACAGTTGATTCTAACAAGGAAAAAATCTTTGTTTTCTTTTTCCCCTCTCTCCTTCATAGATCTATAATCCCTTCCACCAGAAACAGAATGAAGAAGAGACCAGGAGCTCTCTTTGCAGTCTCATCCTTGTGAAAAAGCAAAGTAAGCTCACTATCACAGCATCATTTCATTTTTCAGGACCTTCTAAAATTTTCCTTACCATTAATAATCACCAACATAAGATACAGTCATTCCTAAATATACAGTCCACAGCAGGTCCTCAAATAAAATCACTTTGTTATAATGTTGATGAGAAAAAAACTGATTCCCAGCTGGGGCCACTGTCTGAATGGAGTTTGCACATTCTCCTCATGTCTGTGCAAGTTTTCTCCCCATCCTCCAGTGTTCTCCCATGCCCCAACGCTGTGTATGTGGGGTGAATTGGGATGCCTACATGGTCCCAGTCTGAGAGTGTGTGTGTGTGTGTGTGTGTGTGTGTGTGTGTGTGTGTGTGAGTGGGCCCTTTGATGGGATGGCATCCTGTCTAGTGTTGGTTCCTGTGTTGTGCTCTAAGCTGTCTCCATAGGCTTTGGACACCTGCAACCCTGAACTGAAATAAACGGGTAAATAATTATCTTACTTGTTTTTATTAATCTCTCTTAAATGCATACATTGCTCACATTTATTATAATATTTAATATTAGAAGTGTTTTAGTCTTTAGTTAAAAGTTTGCAGATGTTTTCACGATCAAAATATGCTGTAGGAACTTAACTCTTATTTATACCAAGTAGTCTGTGGGAAAATTGGTTTCCCTATGCATCTTTTCACTCAGTCAGTTTCCAAGAGCCTATTAACAATATTAAGTCAGTACTTACTGTACTAGATTCCTAGAGCACTTTCTTCAGAATTCTTAGGGACTGAAGATTAAACAATAATAATATATACAGAACATCTGTATAAGTAGTTTACACAAACCAGTTGACTAAAATTTTGGCTCAATTTCTCAGAAACATCATAAACATACTGTAGTAGAGAGCGTTGCTTTTGGCAAGTGTTTACAGCCCAGCTTTGAGGAAGGATTATATTCCCTCACTCACTGGTATCAGCCTTGGTCGTATGACTTGAGAAAAGTAGGCAGAAGTAACACGTGTCACCAGCAAACAGAAATTTCAAGAGCCACTATGTAGTCTGGCACTTTCTTTTTTCTCCTATTCTATGAGATTAGAATATTGCAGAGAAGGGTTGCTCCATGAGCTGGGGTCCAGAGTGATGACAACATGGAATCATCAACCCAGAGGACCGTGCAGCAGAATGAGAAATAAAATAGTGTTGCTGTAAGTCACTGATATTTAAATATCAATGATATCAGTGTTAACCAGTAATAACAAGTGACTTAAATATCAGTGACTAACAGCAGAATAACCTAGGCTCTCCTAAGTGACTAATTAATAAAATGTTAAAGTCCAGTTACACTTTGTACTTTGACACTTTAATTACAATAATTAACACAATGAGGGCGACAGCATAAAACATCTTATTTATTCACAAAGAAACAAGCATTTGAGTGTTTCCTATATGTTAACAGAGTTGGTTAAAACAGGATATAAGATACAGTTTTGTCTGCACTAAACCACAAAGATGTTGTAAGGGATTCAGAATCAAAGAAGGATTTTTAAAGTTATTTATAGGATAGGAGAGCATATAGCCAAAGAATCACATCCAGAAACAATATTGGCCATTATTTAGAGATTGGATATTGGGATGGTCACTATCCTGTTGTATAGTCACTTTTTTCTTTTTTCTTTTTTTATTTTTAACCAAGAGACTTCAAAATTGATTTCAATGCAAAAAAAAAAAAAGACTCTCAAAATGTATCAACAAAACTCAATACATTTTCTAAAACCAAAGAATGAAAATAAATATACTATTTCCTGTCTAGAAGCTAGGTCTTCATATTACACAGATCGTATCAAGATCTCTGTTTTTAATAAAAGATAAATTGTGTTATCAGTATTTTTTAAGCATAAAATCTTTAATATCTGGTTCAATACATGAAATATATGACTTCGGGGATAACATGAGATACTGGGCAATTTCAAGAAATTATCAGCGCAGCCTCAGGGATACCCTGCCCTCTACTGTCAGTACTTTAATTTTGCATCTTTAACTACATAGTTGTTAAATCACTTCACTGAAAATCCCAGTGTTATATTTTTCTCTTTATGCTTTGGTGTATAAACATTGTTTCTGTTTTTTGGTTTTTTTTTTGTTTGTTTATTTTTTGTAGATGGAGCCTCGCTGTTGTCGCCCAGGCTGGAGTGCAGTGGCGGGGTCTCCGCTCTCGCAAACTCTGCCTACCGGGTTCCAACAATTCTCCTACCTCCTACCACCATCACGCTCGGCTAATTTTTGTATTTTTAGTAGAGATGGAGTTTCACCAATCTGGCCAGGCTGGTCTTGAACCCCTGACCTCAGGTGATCCACCTCCAACAGTGCTAGGATTACAGGCGTGAGCCACCGCGCCCGGCCTAATCAATCTTTTTACACTACCCCTTAATAATGAAAGGAACTCAGAAAGCTTTCATCTATTCAGCCATTTCTTAATTTATATTCTCTTCTTTCATATTTATTTTTCTTGATTTTTATCCCGTTAGTTTTAAAATGTTGTAATTCTTTTACCTGGTAAATGTTTCCTTACAGTTACAAAGCCGTGTCTATTTTATTTGCTCACCATGTCTTCTTGCATCTCAGACTTCCTTTGAAGTCGTTTTATTTTTTATGTGGGTTTGCTGATGAGAAATGCCCCCTATATTTATTTTTCTGCAAAATTCTTGAGTTTGTCTCTCTTTTTTAAAGGCTTGGAGATAGAAAATTCTAGACAAACAATTATTTCCCTTCACTACTTGAAAATAATATTCTCCTATTTCTAGCTTCCATTGTTGCTGATACTGCTTACCACTACATTCCAACTGCCCTTTCTGACTAGCCCAGCTTAGCAGCTTTGCAATAAATTATCCCGCTGACAACCTCGTAGACTAGCCAAGTTCTTGTTAATGCCAGTTTGGGGAGGTTTTTTGCAGTTTTGCTAGGAAATCTCACTTTTTCATTGACTTTCTACTTCACCTATGTTTCAACTTCCTCAATTCTATTTGGTTTCTATTTATCTGTCATTTGCTTATAACTTCCAGGACTTCCCTACAACGTGATCTCAAATGGTAGTTTAAAATATATGCATATTTATAATGCACTGTTTACATCATCTGCACTTATGTCAGTGAAGAGTAAACATGTTCATGAACCGTCGTTCAATATTTTGCATCATCATAGTATTCTGGATATATATTAATGGTGGTCTTGTAAACAGTAATATTCCATTTTTTTAACTCACATGTTTGTCAAAAAAATAATCATTTCCCAATATATTATACTCATTTGCAAATTACACACATGTTCTACCATAAATCTTTTTTTATTTTTTAATTTTATTTTAAGTTCTGGACACACGTGCTTCTGCACATGCAGGTTTGTTACATTGGTAAACATGTATCATGGTGGTTTGCTGCACCTATCAACCCATGCGAGGTATTAAGCCTCGCATACATTAGATATTTATCTTGATGCTCTCCCTCTCCAGCTTCCCTCTGACAGGCCCCATATTGTGTTGCTCCCCTCCCTGTGTCCATGTGTTCTCATTGTTCAGCTCCCACTTATAAGTGAGAACACGTGGTGTTTGGTTTTCTGTTCCTGTGTTAGTTTGCTGAGGATGATGCCTTCCAGCTTCATCCATATTCCTACAAAGGACATGATCTCATTCCTTTTTATCTACCACGAATTTTAACATTAAGTAGTAGGAAAATATATTTTCATTTTTAGAGATATAAATTTGAATACCATATATGAAATCAATGGTTTATATATTCTTAAGTGCATGTCCCACTGGGGGTCTTAGAAGATGTTATGTATTCAGGGTATTTGTTGAGCAGTGATCCACCTGACAGTAGAGCTAGCTATGTGCTTTGGACACCATATATTTTCACAGCTTTTTAAGTAATGCAATAAAATAATCTGAAAAAATGTACATATTTTGTTATTGTATTTAATTATTAAATATGGTGCTACTCAAATAATGGTTAGGTCACAAACAGTATACAAATACAATATTAAGTAAAATCTTACCAATAGTCAAACCACTTCTCATTAACCTAAAAACATTTGTCTTATACCTGTAATGTGTTTGGTATTATATTACATGCAGATGGTAGAGTGGAAAAAGATGGTCCTGGTAAGGTCATAGGCTGTAAAGTCTCTTACAAGAGACTAACTGTTATCAAACCTGTCCAGTGAAGTGTGATGAGTGCTAAGATAGGAAAAGTACAGCACATTTTGTGAGTACTTAGTTTTGGAAACATTTTTAAAAGACTCAGGCTCTTACAATTTGGCTTAAGAGTACACTTTAGACAGAACTTTGAAAAGTATCTGCTTTATTTCTTAGCCCGGAGAATCACATCATAACTCATTTGTTCTCCTGCAATATTTGAAATCCTAGAGGGACACTAAAAACAGTTCATAAAAAATTAAAACTTGTGAAAAACGTTAGTGATGGTTTGCAAACAAAGCTTGGTACAGATAGTTGCAAGCCAATATAATCTTGAAATTGCATTTCTTGTGATAGATGTGTTCGCTCAAAGTAGAGTTTATTAGAGATTCAGAAAATCGTACAAATATGTTTTGGTTCCCCGAAATCAAGAGAGTGAGAATATAGCAACTAAAAAATAGGTAGAAGGTAAAGTATGAATTAAATATACTTTTAAAAGTACACTGTACCAGTTTAAAATTTAACTTGGTGTTAACATGATCCAGCACAAATTGAAGAGCATCATATATTACAAGATTATCATGATTAGACACTCATTAAAATGGATGTTCTATTTCAAGTACTATACCTAACAAGCATCTTCTTGCAATAAAGGGAGATGACCCATTTTCTGGCTGTTCTTTCTCAATATCAGGAGGTTAAGGTACCAATGGGTAGTGCATATACACACTTACAGAGTTACGCAGTCATGTATCTGGGAGTTCGCTAAGTCAGAAAAAAATTACAATCCATGTTCCTGGCATCTAAGGTTTAGCTAATCTTATGTAATTGAAAGTATCTAGAAACACTATTAAGGATGTACACATTTGTATAAACTTTACTTTTGTGGTAGAACATTTGTCTACACAGTTGAGTTGTGTTTGTGGCTAGCCACACCTGGCTGTGCTCTCATCTTGGGGGTACATTATTACAGCCTGCTTGAGAATATTTCGGGAGATCTAAAGCAACTGTTATTAGAACCAGTCCTTAACTGAACTAAGAAGTCCTAGGTTTGAAGACCACTCTTGCTCTGAATCCATGGCTGTGGACAGGCCCTGAACCTGTGAGCTGTTGGTCACAAAGTCCAAATCCCTAAATTAAGATCTCTGAGGCCCTTTCAACTCAAACATTCTGTGTCTCTGTGTGGTTTCTGCTAACATTGATTGAGTCTTAAGGGCACAAGAAGTCCATTTTCCCAACAAAATTTTTTGAGTAACCCCAGTGTAATAATGGACTATGCTTATTCATTGCGAGCACATATTCAAAGGATTTATAAGGTTGGTAGCAAATGGGAATGGTCGACCAGGGCAAATGAGGAATACACATCTATAAATTTCTATAACTGGTATTGTCTAGTATTAGTCCTTTAATGTTTGTTTTGCATAAAGTAAAAAAAAAAAAAAAAGATAATCCACTTATTCTGCCACTTATTCTTACTCAAATGGTAAGTTCCCAGTAACTTCTTGATTAATCTCTGTACTAGCTGAAAAATAACCAAGTAATTATTCAGCATATGGAGCTTTTACTCTTTTTACTTCAGACAAAACTCTGAAATGGATTTCTTAAATATAAATAAGAATTTTACAAATAATTCTCACTTCTATTCCTACGCAATTATTGTGAAAGAATGATTAAAAGAATAAAAATTTAAACATTTAATCCCAAAACAAGAGCAGGCAAGTCTCTCATTTTATTAATATAAGACCACATCTGTCATTTTTATGTTAAGTGTGTTTTTGGTAAGTTGGTACATGAATTATTGGTAAGAAATTTTTTCTTGAGGAAAATGACTTTTAAAATGAATCTTATGTGGAAGAGTATATTGGATAGGAAGGTGTAAGGCAAATCCCCAAAGAGAAAGCTGTCTGGGATCTTAGGTATGAATATTTAAAAAAAAAATCCCCTCATTTCACCTTTTTCCTGAGGGCCAGATTGTTCCGTGAAGCGAATCCATTCCAACCTGAATATATTTAATATGAATGAACATTATAGTAAATGTTAACAGGGCCAAATTCTGCTACCACAAAAATTTTAAAACAAATAATCACCATAAGGAAAACAGTCATACGCCCTGGCTTATGGCTTATGCTCTGTTGAGTTTTTAAAATATGTTACTTGAAATAATTCTGTACAATTTTATCATAGTCCTTAACACTCATTACTCCAGTGTTTTTTTAACTCTTTACTATGACTCCCAGTAAAAAATTCACTTAATATCATATATATAAACATACACACATAACAGATTCATAATGTTTCGTTTAAAAAATATCTGTTCTTACTACATACAGTAGATAATCAGGTATTATCCTCCTATTTCCCTTCTATTTCATTTTTTAAATGCTGTTTGAGTACCAGTTAATTGATTTTGCCATGTACTATTATCGTGTGACCATCAATGTATAACAGAAAACAATAGGGATAAAATATTCTCCTCACGAAAACAGAGAATAGAGAATAAAAAGGAAATGGAGAAGAGAACAGAAAAAGAAAAAAATAGCTGAAAATTATAGAGAAAAAAAAACCTGCACTTGGGAAATGGATATTTCCAAGGAGAAGAAAAAATCAACTAGAAGAAGAAAAAAAATTTCAGAAAATAGTCAGAACCGATCTCTAGAGTTTGAATGATTCACACATCTTTGAATATTTTCCTCCCACATGTATGAAAACTAACAGCTCCACACATTAAACGTGACCTTTGCTAGATTCATGAACTATGTCCAAGCTACAGGCTGATAAAAGCGAAGCTACTCTTACGATATTTTAAATTATGGCATATTAATTTTTGCATAATATGGAAAATGTTTTATCTACAAATGTAGAGGAGTTAGGAATCCCATTTCGTTCAGTAACTCTGAGAAGTTAAGGGTTTTCATAATAATGTGTAAGTTCCTATGTGCTCGACTACCACTTAGTGAGATAAGCCAACAACTCTGCAAAGCAAAGGTTTCAGAGTTGGAGGATCAAGTTTTGTGTTTGAGCCTAGGTGTTAGCACTTCTATAAAAAGAATAAATTACAAAATGACCAAACAAAATATGGTCATTTTGTAAACTAAATTCTCCTCCAAAATGTAGCTAATCCTTAACCAATTATAGTATCATTATATATTTTACACATTGTATACTGTATACAAATATATTGTATACTCTATACAAATTTATTGTATACAGATATATTGTATACTCTATAGAAATACACATCATATACTCCCTACAATTACAGTATTATATAGAGTTACAAAAACTTTTCCATAAGAGAGTTCATTTATAACACAGATATAGTTCTCCTTTATTCTAATTAGCCTTCCAAATAAAGATCTTTCCATTTAATTTCCCTACTGTAAAATGTCCAGAAGAGTTGACTTTTTACTTGCCTATTACTTCTTTAGAAATCGCCTCTTTTGATCTGCAAGGATTCAGCAAATATCTTGAAATCTACCATAATGAAAATAAATGTTATTTATTTGGTTATCTTTTGAAATTAAATGAGTCGGGACTTGCTACTTTGCAGATATTTCAGTGAATCAGTGGTCATGCTTTTTCTTCTGTTGTGCTGAGACACAGATATAAAAACATCTATGCCCTGGTGCATTTCATGATCTTCATTATTAATTATTTTCTAGTTACTCTACTTATGTAGTTCTCAATGCTAGTCTTAGATTAATTTTAGCTGTGCGACTTTCACTGCCACTAAAACGTAACTTCCATGAGAGCAAGAATTTTTCCTGTTGTTTTTGTTTGTTTGTTTGTTTTTCGTTGTTTGTTTTTGAGACGAGTCTCGCTCTGTCACCCAGGCTGGAGTGCAGTGGCGCGATCTCGGCTCACTGCAAGCTCCGCCTCCCGGGTTCCCGCCATTCTCCTGCCTCAGCCTCCCGAGTAGCTGGGACTACAGGCGCCGCCACCACGCCCGGCTAGTTTTTTGTATTTTCAGTAGAGATGGGGTTTCACCGTGTTAGCCAGGATGATATCAATCTCCTGACCTCGTGATCTGCCCGCCTCGGCCTCCCAAAGTGCTGGGATTACAGGCGTGAGCCACCGCGCCCGGCCTTTGCTGTTGTTTTTAACAGTCTTAACCCCAACCTCTAGAACAACGCTGGACACATGTTACTCAGAAATTGTTCGTTGACTAAATCAATGAAAAGTTTCACCTTTGACTGCACTGATTCTTTAATCTTTTTTAAAAACTGTGTGTCCAATATATGGGTTAATAATCTCTAAACCCCCTTCCAGTTCTAGAATGCTGTGATTCTGGTAGTTAGTCCTTTGCCCCGCCTTGCTCCCACAGCACTCTATACTGCTGATAACATGACCGTTTTTCATAATCTATTTTCCCAAATTAGACCAAGGGTTTATCAAGAGCAAGTTAAGTTTTTATCTCTTTCTTCATATCCTCATGATAATATGCCATGATGCCTGGCACTCATGGTGTTAGTTAGTCAATGAATATTTACTGACCGAATGAATGAGACTTGCATAAAATAATTTGCAGGGGGCAGACATGCTGGGAAAAGGCGAATGTTTATTTTTTTTTTACGTCTAGCTAAGCAGTTTGAAACACTGGGAATTATTTCTACAGTAGGTTGAGAGCTTTTTTGAGATTTTTCACTCTTCAATCTTGAAACCCAAGCAGTATTTTTTCTCTTCTTCTTCTCTCTGATGTTTTTCTTGGGGAATTGCAAAAGGCATCATATCCTCTACTGCACTGTTAGGAAATTAGCAGCCTCATTTATAAGGGCAGAGGCATATTAAAGTCTGCCCAAGTAAATGGGAACCTACCCTAAAGCCTTCACCTGAATTTCCCATTTTAGGATTTTATTTTAATATTTTTTAAAAGAAAAACAAACTGGAAAATGCCTATTATGAAACATCATTTTACTGCATACATTAATCACAGTATTTAATGAAAATAAAGAAAAGGCATAACTTTGTACATGACAGATTTCATAGAATCTTCATTTTATTTATATGTCTAATCTTAAGAAAATGACAAGAAAAGTTACAAACATTTAGTTTGAGTATACATCTACAACAAAAATTCATACGTTATCACTCATTGCAGTATAAAATATCAACATTCTGTTAAAATAATGAAGTTCAAACATATTTGAGTTTATCATTCCTTTTTGAGTTATCATTCCTTTCCTAAAACTTACTTGCAACAGAATAAACTAAATTTATTAAAAGTATAACTGTTCTTCTCTTTGAAAATGAAAATATCACATCATTATTGAAACAAGAGTCAGAGTCTTTAGTTCATGCTTTGTTCCTTAACTTTCCATAACTAAAAGTATTGATCCACCCAGTTGTATGCTCCAAATATATTCAAAAGGGAGAAAAATCAGTTATAGCACTAATAATAGCTACCTCTAAACATACTCTTAAGTTAAATGAAGATCTGACTGGAATTCATTTTACTTGTAATTTGCACTCAAAGTTGAAAGAAAGTTAAAGTGTAAGGCTTTTTCTGATAGAAATTTCTTTTGACGTTCAAAATGGTCATTATTACTTTTGGGATAAATTTTGTGTTTTAAATCACAATTAGGGAAAGATGGAATCAGACACCTTTGAAAACATTTTTTTCTAAGTCAAATGATGCTATGCTTTCACTGGATGATTGGACTACTCAAAGTAGTATTTTCCAAATTTTCTAAAATGATAAATTGCTATCATATAATAATTTTCATCTGAATAGTTCAAGCATTTTGCTAGTAGAAGAGGGAACTCAGAACCTCCTTGAAAGGTTTTCTCATATCTATCTCACGGTCTATTAGATACTTATACATCCTATAATCATTTACTGAGCAATTTCTACCACAGTATATCATGCACTGTGCTAGGCCCAAAGGTTTTAAAGACAAACATCCTGGTTTCCTTCTACAAGGAATGAACAGACAACGAAATAAATAAAATAAATGCTTACTAATACCTGCAAAGTGTGTTCTGCAGTTTGGTCCAAGTTTTGTTGGGCCTGAAACTTACTCAATTTGAAGAAGACTTCTTTAAGAAAGCGAATATAAACTTACAAATATAAAGTTACACATGTATGTGATATTTAGAATAAAAAATCATAAAAATTGTGAAATTTAAAAAGCAGAAAATACCACAATATCAACCAACCCAGTCTTTTCTTTAGCATAATATTTGAAATTTAACAATTATTGATAGTTTAGGAAACTTTCATCTTCACAACTTATTGGTAGTTATGAAAATTTTTGTGATTGTTCTCCACTTTGGCAAAGTTATCGAGTTTCTTTCCTATAGATAAGATTTCAGGTATTGCAAATGTTCCTCCTGCACATCGACTGAGTTGTCAAATGTCAGAGTATGTGAGTATGAAACGGAGTTGACTTAGTTAATATGCTGAGTTGACAACACTTATTAGCCAGTTTGTCACAGATCTCTTCATTGCTTTGATGTCATTAGGAGTTTCATGTTATCCTCATTAAAGTCAATAATCACATTTAATCAGCAATAAATTTAAGTCTTTTTCCATGGGTTCAGATGACTCATTCCTTTCCGCTAATTTGATTACCTAATAATACTCTAGCCATTCAGTTCTATTATCCTGAAAAAATAAATCTCTCTTCATGACTTCTTAGTTTAGTTATGATTTAAGCATGTTTTGATGTAATTTGCTTCTCATTATTTAAAAAAACTGATTAAATTTATTCCTGACCTTTTTTGCTTTTGTTTCATGCTCAATTAACTTTTCTGCAAATTCGTTTCACTTTTTAAAATATATGTCTCAATCACCTATAATTTCTTATGTGTTGTATCAAAACATTCCAAAAAGTATTTTCAAATTGCAGCTATAAGTTTTGCCTTAGTCTTATCCCAGAAACACTCTACTAATTGCAATGAGTAGAATGAGACTCATATCATAACTATTTGAGTTGAAATATCTTTTGCATCATAATAAATATGCATTTATTTTATATAAAAGTGAAAAGAAAAATTAATTGTGCCTGTGGAAGATGAAGGAAGGCTTCATAAGGCACATGAATACTGGAGCTGACTTTTGAAAAAGTAACTCAGTATTTAACAGGCAAGGAAGATTGTGGGCAAGAACTTGTGCAAAAGTTCAAACCCAGCCAGACGCGATGGCTCACGCCTGTAATCCCAGCAGTTTGGGAGGCTGAGGCAGGTGGATCACCTGAGGTCAGAAGTTCGAGACCAACCTGACCAACATGGAGAAACCCTGTCCCTACTAAAAATACAAAAAAAATTAGCTGGGTGTGGTGGCACATGCCTGTAATCCCAGCTACTCAGGAGGCTGAGAGGCAGGAGAATTGCTTGAGCCTGGGAGGTGGAGGTTGCAGTGAGCAGAGATCATGCCATTTCTCCAGCCTGGGCAACAAGAGTGAAACTCCATCTCAAAAATAAAAAAAAAGGATATCACCATCTTTCTCTTCCTATTAGTTTCCAGTATCCCCATTTTCCTATTCACCTATTCATATCCAGTAGCAATTGTGGTTATTATAACACAAGGATAATTGAAATAATCCAGATGAAATACAAAGTTCTAGATGAAAAAAGAATAAAGGCAATTTAAGATTTTTCATTTGTAAAAGCAAAAATCATGAGAAGAATATATAAACGTGAAGGACATATTCATTTACAAATCTAGGATGAGCCCAAAAGGAAGCATGTCCTTGAACCTTGAAGAAAACATTTTTTGGAAAATGAATGCATACTTCTACTCGTGGACTTCGTCAGCTTGAAACTCCTGAAAGGTAATAGATACGAAAATAAAGAGTGTCAAGAAAACTGTAGATGACCTCAGAGATAAGAGAGCCTTATCAAAAGGAAGTCATACCTTTGAATTTCAATCTCTACTCTTTGTGATACAGATCAAAGAAAAATGCTGCCATCCTCCCCACACAAGTGGTCCTCCTCACACGAGTGGTCCTCCCCACACGAGTGATCCTTCCTACACAAGTGGTCCTCCCCACACTAGTGGTCCTATTAAAGTTGGAGACTCCTGAGTTGGATGAGCTTTTAGGATGGGCCATATGATTCTAGTGTTCTTAGTTTCTCAAACATCTTTAAAGCCCCTTGGAAAATAAACAGCAGTAGCTAGCCCCAAAGCTTAGAGACAAATACATACCTCCTACATATCTCCCTTTCTGAGTAGTGAGTTGTTAATTTTATGTATCAACTTGGCTGAGCCACAGCGTACACAAACATTTGGTGGCACATTATTCTGGGTGTCTCTGAAGGCGTTCTTAGACAAGATTCACATTTGAATCAGTAGACTAAGGAGAGCAGATCACCCTCATGGGTGACCGTCATCTGAGCCATTGAGGGCCTGAATAAACAAAGAGGCTCACCTTTCTGTGAGTAAGAGGGAATTGCTCCTGCCTGACTGCTTGAGCTGAAACACTGGTCATTTCCTGCCTTCAGACTCAACCTGAAACATGGGCTCTTCTTGGGTGTTGAGCTTGCTGACCTTTGGATGAGAACTATACCATCTTTATTCCTGGGTCTCTAGTTTGATGACTGCGTATCTTGGGACTTCTCAGCCTCCATAATCTAAGCTAATTCCTTATAATAAATCATATAGTATATATTATGATATATATTATATATGCTCTATACTATAATAATGTATAGTATTTATGTATTATATCATATAATAGCATATATTAAGATATGTACTATATATAATTATAATATAGAGAATGTACATTGTATGTATATAATTATATGTATTATATATCATTATATATTAACATCTATATTCTATATATCCTTATAGTATATAGTTTATATAATTACATATACTAAATGATTTATAATAAATACTACATTACATCATAATACATAATATATAATTTACTATTATATATACTATATAATATATACTATATGATTTATTATATAGTAATATATAATGATATATAAATATATAATAAAAATATATTAATATATAATGTATCATGGGTATGCTATATGATTTTTATGTATTAATATTAATCATATTATGTATGATTTATTGGATCTGTTTCTCTGAACTTTTTTAGTTCTGTTTCTCTGGAGAACCCTGATTAATACAACTAGCTCTAAACAAGATAGAATTCTATAAGTTAGTTAAGATGAGCATGTTAACGGAATATTCTTATATATTTATTCTGGTCTGTATGTTTGGTATTTGCTAGTTCCCATAGAGCAGAAAGGAAAAAAGGCAAACCTCATTTATAAACATGCAATCGGGAATGTGAAAGTTGGTCCTCTTTCAGCTAAGAAATTGCGAGGCAGTAAGTTTAAACACTTTTTCAAATATACACAGCAAATAAGTGGCAAAACCATCCTTAGCACACCTTTCCTGAGTTCTAGGCTAGCATCCTATCCTTTACACAGGCTTCTAAGTTCACATTCATTCTTTCCACACTTCAGTGCTTAACATTTAAAATGACCTCTGAAGCTAATTCATACTTCCTACTTCATTTACTGTGTACCAATTCTTTCTTTAGAATGCATCTATTTGCCTGAATAAGCCAGATTCTTGGTCTAGACAAGTAACATGTGTATGCGTTAGAAAGAGGTATGGCAGTGAAGGGCCAGAAGAGAAGAATGTCTGTGACTCATGAGCGTCTGTCACAGAGAATGGTCTGTAATCCACCGTGAGGTGGGAAGGAAGTAGGCACTTGAGATGGCGCCAACATGCTCACCTGCAAGGAAGGCTGGGAAAAAAAATGCCAAGGCCTACAGGGAGGGATTAACCTGGTAGCCTCTTTAAATCTCCTCATCTTCAGACAGGGCTCTGGAAAACTGAACATGCCATACTCAAAGAACACGTCCGTCACGAAGAAACACAAAAGTTCACTTCAAGAGGTTTTCCTTGGGTATTTTTACATGAGGCCCTCAGGGTCCATCAGCTAACTGCTTTGGGTAAATTTCACCACTAACTCTGTTTGGTGTTGACACTCTTGGAAGTCTCACTCAATACATAATGATACACAGGCTTGGCAAACATAAAAATAATAAAATAAAATAAAATACAACCTGTAAATTGTTTTTGCAAAACATATCTGCTTGCTTCAGAAAAATATCTAGAAAGAAAAAATAAGACATTGATTCAGTTTCCCTGGATAGCTTATAAAGCTAGATGCAAAAAAAAAGAAATCATTTCAAAAACATTCTAATTTCTAAGAAAGCAAGTAAAACAAACATTTAGTTAAGTGTTTGCCACAACTAGCTATACTTCTTTATCAAATTTATAACAAAAGTTGTATTTATATAACTGGTATTTTTAATGCATTCTTCCCCAGTCTATGGATTTGAGCACAATTTTGCTAGTAAAAATTATTCTGTAATAATTTTCCTTGTTTCCCTATCCTTGGTCAGAAATACAACCTCTACCACCTATTACAATTGTTCCTAAGGGAAAAATCAATCTTTTTGACAATGAAATAAGTCATGACAATTTCCATGAAATCCACTGATGAAAAGCAAGAATAGCCTGTTATGTGCCCCCACCACATAGAATGGACCATAGGGGGCAATATCCTAGTGTTTGCCTAGGATAAATCAGTCAAATTTTATGAGTCCTTGCGTAGATCTGTTTGCTATGTCAGGACAAGCCACATGTTCCTAAGGGGATTTCATAGACCTCCAGGTGCTGTTGAGTAGCAGTTCTGCTTGTCCATAGACAGGAGGGTCAGTATCCAAGATTATCTATAGGAAGTATTTGACCTATTCTATGGTCAGTAAGCTGTCTGGGATGTAGTAGGAGAGCTAGTTACAGGTGTCGCCAATTCTATGCTCACTTCTCATGTCTCTCTCTTTGTGGATAGACAAAGGATAAATGTGGGTAGGCTTACAAATGGAATCAAATGGCCAGTCTGGATGGTGGTGAGATATCTAAGAAGAAAGTCAATTTTATTGGGAGTAAAATGTTCAAATACAAAGAACAAACTATACTGCATAAAGTTATTTTTCCAGAAGACTGTGGTGTTTAAAGTCGTCTGCGACACCTAGATGTTTATTTTCTGGCCTACCACTGTCATGAAGCCACATCATATGAATAAATTCAACATAAATATTATGTCTTAACCAATTAGACTTCACTGAAACTTTCCACCTGATGCTAACTTCCATTCCTGCTCATCATATCAACCACTTAATGGAACCTGTCTATCAGTTTCTCCTCAGGAGTTGTAAAAATCTGACAGTGGAAATTGATTGCTAAGTGAAATTACAAATTATGCAGAAGATGTGAGAGTTCATAAAAGTTCATGAAATTGATTTTGGAGGACTGTTTTTATTTTATGGACAGAAACTGGCAGTGAAAAATTTAGCTGGCTTACTCTAGTTAACAACAGAGGAAAAGACAGTTGCCTCGAAAGCAAATGCTAACTATCAAAAGATTAAGAGTGAATTTGGGGAAAAGTTATGAAGTTTCCATTTTTTTTTAAATGATTCTCTTGATAATTATAAAAGTCACATGTGAAGTTAAAGCCCACTTGGGTCTTCAGAAAAAGTCTGTTGTTTTTTAGTAGCCATAAATGTTGAAAAAATATAATCTGCTGAGTTTATTCCCTTTCCTTTTGTGATCCAGATAACCTGCAGGAAACTTAATTACCAAATAACTCTCCCCTATGCAGAATCCGTTTTCAGCTTCTTCATTCAATAATGGAGAGGAGTCTTTCTTACAAAAATGAAGAGAGAAAAAAATTTTTACTTTATAGCCTAAGGGGTTCACTCAACCACAGTTCGAAACATAGAACAAGACTGAGAGGAGATAGCATAATATCAGGGTAAAAGATGAACAAAAGGGAGATATATAGTTTGAGAACCATATTTAGTATGAGATTTATTTGAAAATTTCCAAAGCCTACAAATACTACAAAAAGTATTGCATAGTTCCATAGGAATAAATAATATAAACCACAGAAAATAAAGCTATAAAATCTTTTTCCTAGGTGGTAATATGTATATAATACAGTGATTTTAACAGGGTTTATCACAGTCAGAAAGAAGGAAAATTTGGGAATTGAGATGTATGTTTTTTAAATAGGAAAAAATCCTGGTCTTTACAAACAGAAAAAAAAAGTATTTTACTGGTAGGAGAGGAAAAATAATAAAATCCATTTGACCACATCTATTCACTCTCACCTTTTTTTCTAATAAAATAACAACTGTGCTGTTTTAAAGGTGGTAGATTTATATTAACATTTCCTTCCCACCTGAACACAAGCCTAGGCTCCAGGATTAACTCTTTATCTGATAAAGGACGGCCAGGCAGAGGCTAACACACACACACCTTCTTTGCAAGTTCAACCTATGTCTAAGAATTCCTAGTGTTTAAGTCAAGTCATGTATTTATGTTGGTCTTAACTATATTTATAAAAATGGAGCAGAATTCTTCCTTTGATTCTATAATTCACTCTGAGTTCTGGGAGGTTTATATAAAGGTCAGCTGTTGTAATTGTTCATTTATTCAAGAATGTAGTTTAACATTTTTATTGAGATCTTGGTATTCTTGATATATGAATGTTTATTTTCCTCTAAAGCCTTTAAACAGACTAGGAAATAGCACAAGGTTTAAGTAATATAATTTCAAAGCTGGAAGAGAACTTAGAGATGATTCGGTTTCTTCATTTTTATATATATTAAAACAAAGGTCCAGAAAACTAGAGTCCAAACTCATGCTTACACAGCAGTGCTGCAGGGTACAAAGAAAGACTACAGGATTTGGAGGCACAGGCATCTGATTTCAAATCATTACTCCACCATTTAAAACTGTGGGATGGATATTGAGCAAATCATTTAACCCTAGAGGAAGATACTTTGATGTAGTTCATTAATTTACTCATGCACTTCTGTTTATCCATCCATAAAACTGGGACAATAATCCTGGCTTTCAGGGTGTAGATAATGTATAACAGTTTTTTAAATGTTAACCACAACCAAGCAAGACCCTACTTCTAAAAATAAAATGAAATAGAATAAAATAGTATAAAATAAAACAAAATAAAAATAAACAAAATATTAACTACTATTTTAATTTACTAGAAGAAATTTCAGAAACCCTGTATCTCAGGTTTTTTTCTCTTTCTAACAAAGAATATAATGTCAATACTAGCTTTAAAAGTCAGATTCATATTTTTTAAATCCCTTTAGTAAAAAGCTCCTATTTCCTGGTACTATCCTCCAACAATGTCATAATTAGGCCAAGATTATTATATATTTTTTTTTACATTGAACAGGTGTTAGCAGTAGACTCAGAATACTCCAGAAAAAAAGAGGCAATTAATTCAGGAAGTGCTGTACACTATGGCTGTAGACTTGAGAGAAGGAGAGTTCGTTGACACATGAAAGGTTTCTACAGAAAATCCTCCAGTAAGGAAATCTGTTTATATTAGCGTCTCCACTTTCTTTGGTAAAGGTAATACATCAGATCTATTAATACCTCCGAAGACTTGTGCTACTTGGTCAAGCCCCACTCCACAAATGGCTTATGAAAATGTGGCTAGAGGCATCAGTTTACTGAAACGATTAATCAAACTTAATGTCTTTAACTCCTTTTAAGTGTTAAGTAAAGAAAATATCAAGTCTATTCATTTATTTTTATTTTGAAAATTTCACACATGGGATGAGGAAGAGGGGCAAGTGGGAAGAAACTGCTGAATGGGTGCAAGGTTTTAACTTGGGGTGATGGAAATGTTTAGGAGCTAGATAGGGGTGATGGTTCTACTGCATTTTGAATGCATGAAATGCTGTTAAATTGTTACCTACAAATCATTTATTATGTAGATTTCACCTCAATAAATCATTTTTTAAATTTTTTACATACATAAAAGATTTCATTTCAAAATATTAAAAGCTAAATATTTCAAGTGGTATATGAGAAACCAACAAAAAGTTTCACAGAATTAAAACATACATTACCAACTCAGAGCAAGCTTTCTTAACGGTCTCTAAAATGTCTGTAATTATAAAAATAAAAATCATTATTTCTTTTAAGCTCTGAAATTGCAGAAACTATATAATAAAGTCAATACTATAAAAAGAGGAATTTTCTACAGGTAGCTAGTATTTTACAGGCAGATTACAAACCATCACAAAACACATATTGACAGAGATTGACTGTGGCTGCTGTAACTTAATCTCAGCATTCTGATGATCTCAAATCTCTGGAGTCTCACTTCATGGTTTATGATAGAGTTACATCACAATCCCTCAATAGAATTACAGCTTTGTCACTAATCTCTCCCTATCAGTTATCCTGTAAGGAAGGAAGCTGGAAGGCACCACTAGAAAGAGGCAGTTGCATGAATGATTGCATTCAGTCTCTTTCCACAACAATATCTGTAAGTCTGGGAGTGATAAATGGCACCCAAGTTATAAATGAGCAACAAGGTCAGTAGCACCAAGCAGCCAAGAGTTCAAAGAAAAGTCACAATTCTGACGGGTTCAAGAAAAGGCCACATACTGCTGGCCTGTATCGCTAGAGATAAATCCTCCAAGATGCCTTACTGCAATTACCAAACAGAATTAGAAAAGGCTGTTATTGAAGGGCTAAGATTTTTGTCCAGGAATCGAACAAAGAACATTGATTTTCATAAAAGTCATTCTTTTCCCAGAAAAATATTGTATTTAGCATTCTCTGACCAATCAAGAATCCTAGTGAAAAGTATCTTCAAGGTGTCAAATAATTCTTTGACACTGAAAGATGCGTAACTAAATAACACTATTTTCTTTGTTCTTGATCTTTTCTTTTTGTTCTCTTAAATACATCTATAAAGAATCCAGAAGAGATACAGAGAGAAATGACCCTTCTAGAACTGTTTATGGCTGTGTCTTCCTTTCTTTAAGTATTTCCTTAGGTTAATTGCATAACATAAAAATGAGATCTTTTCCTATAAACCAAAATACACAAATCTTATAAGAATATAATGAATAAAAACCATTCACAGAGTGTTATAATGAAATGTCACCTGAGAAATCCTTTTTTTTTTTTTTTTTGCCATTTATGTAATGAAGATCCAGAAAACTTGAGGGTCTTTTGAAGGTCATGTCACTGGTAATTGGTAGATTAGGATTAATATCACTAGGCACCTAAAGGCTACTCTTACTTTCTTTCCACTGAATAGAAGTTTCCCTAAACTAGGTAGCTGCTATCATCAGTCCTGTAACATCTAGGTCTCTCACTGGATGGGCCATAGTTCTCAGTTTTGCATGCACTATGGATTTATAATTGATTTCAGTATTCTTTTTTATTTCTCATTTATTTGTTCATGAGGATCAAGACTAATTGCACCATATTGACAAATTTGCTAGCCAATTGTCATACAAAACTGGGGAAGAGTACAAGAAGGGACCATCATTGCAATCTTCACCACTCCTCAGAAAAAGAAGCTTTATACAAAAGAACTCTTTAAGAGATTAAAAGAATAACTCTCAACTTTTGGTCTACTTCCTCACTAGGTGAGTCCCCATCCCCCTGCAACAATCCTGGAGCTTTTCCTCCTAACCCGTCAGCAGCCATGTTGGATAATAATATTAGGGTAATGATTTTCATGATGTTTTCCCCTTAAACATCACAGAACATGAAATGTCAAAAAAATGCTCATGGCACACAGCCATGGAATTTTAAGAACCATTTTGCATACTTTTGCTTTTAAGATTCAAGATGATGTCACAAAATATTAATGATGGGACACCAACATGAGAATTAGATTAAACAATGGAATAAAATTATCAGTGCTAATCAAAGGACACAAGAGTTCTTATTATCCCAACTGGCAGACAATCCAAGAATCACATGTCCAAAGACTATTTTTAATGTCATTATTTTGAGCATGTCTATTATTCTGGAAATAATTCAAACTAAATATTGAAATTTTATAATGAAGCTTTGAAGATTGATTTTCTCCATTGTGTCCTCTAACTGCCCTTTTGCACCTTTCCAACTCACCAGGAGAACACCTCTCACACCGCCATTGTGATCAGGCCCCAAGAATTTCTGCTAACTTGCTGACTCACAGCTCCCTTGCATATGTACAATAATGCTGCTTCAGAACTACCTCTCTTTTCACTATGCTACACTTGAAAAAACATAGCCTGACTATTTCAATCAAACACATCATTAGGAAGCCAGATTATGAGGGAGATTTTTTAATAGATAATGAAAAATGTGGGTGACCAATAAAATGCCACCCACATCCAAATACACGTAAGATTTACAAAAAGTTGTCCTCTGATGGAAGAGTAAGATGAATAGAAACCTCAGTCACTGAAGTATTCCACATACTCTGGATTCTAGGAGGAGTGTAGTTCAATGCAAATCTTTCTACAACCACTTCAAAGAGCCTCTAAATTTTTTCCTTGTGCTGGAATGCTCTAATGATGGCTAAAAAACCCAAGTTGCAGGTACTTAATCACCTCCCTGGTCAAAAAGGAAATAAAATAAAGCAGACCTCAAATGCCCCCAGGGCTGCTTTTGGCAACTTTTGTTCAATTTGGGCAAGTTTCTTCAAGAATAGGCCAAATGTAGAATTAATCATCATTTTCTTAGTCTGTGAAATACATTGTTCATGCTAATCTATCTTGTAACCAGTGCTGGGTGCATGGCTGTCTTTCCTTCTGCTCTGAGCTCCCAGGCGTTTATCTGTCTGTCCCCGCTCAAGTGTCACGGTAAAGTGCTTCCTTCAGTCCTTGCTAAGCCAGGAACTCCATGTTCTGTTGTTGTGGGGAGAGATCGCTAATAGAGATACAGCCTGGACAAAAGTATTTTTGCCTTAATCAAGATAAATATTGTAATGAGAACATTAAAGCACACACATTGCTGGCAATCTGCTGGAGCTGGGAGACTGTAGTGGATTTTATTGTAATGGTTTTTACCATAATGAAATTTAATACATTACCAGGAAAAACCCTTGCCCTATGGTAGGGAGCTGCTTATATTTCGAAACACGTTAGCGTGAAGCTACAGCCAGATCTAATAATAGAAATGAACTTACCTAAAGATGCATTGATTTTTATATTAGGTCATGTTGAGAATTTACAAAGAACATCTAGTCCATGAAACAAAAATCCTCCTGAGAACAGCATTGATTACAAGAAGTGTAATATTAGAAAAGTGGCAAGCCTCTCCTCCCAGAATGGTGCGCATTCATATAATGGATTAAGTGCACTATGTAGTTTAGAAAAGGTCATCTTTCAGATAAATGATAACTTTGATAAATTTCAACAGATTTAATCATCCTTTGAGACTTGATCAAAACAACAATGAAGAAATGAATGTAAGAAAATATCCATCTCACTCATATAATTTGCTTATTGAAAACAGGGTTTATTCTAACTTCTGAACTTGTAAATATTATTTCTATTATCATGTACTTGTTCAATAAAATTTCTCACAAAATAAACTACCATCTTTTAGTACATACTCCAATCATTAGATGGTTTCAAAAATCAGGAAATTCTCTCCTAAAATACCTGGTAAGAGAAGAGATAGAGAATTAAGATAGTATTTCATTATATGCTTTACAAAACCCAGAGATCCTCTTTTAGATACAAAAGACTAAAGAGGGAGAGTTAATTTTTTAGGTTCACATTTGACAATGGAAATCAGCATTCATCCAATAAACTTATTTTATACATGCGTGCATGTACACAAAAAAACTGCAAACATTTCTTCAGAATAGGGTATTTTAGTACATTTCTGTGTTTTCATTATTCTAATGTATGTTGGTCACTCATACTTCTTATCATATTCTTAATGTATTTTGTTTTCAAATATTAGGTTACAGTGTTTGTTTCTTTGAGAGTATGTCTCTCGAGAATTTTTTTAATCTATAAGGATTTCTGGTACTCCTTTTCCTTTTTTTCCCAATATTAAATTGGCATAAGATTTGACTTATCTTTTTCTATTGCTCTGTTTTAAGTAAAACAAGTTTTCACGTCCTTTTAGAAAAGAGTGATGAGCCTGTTAGCATTTCCAACTTTGTGGCTCTAAAGCGCCCTCTGTTGTTGTTTTCATAAAGTGGTAAAGACTGTAAGGAGTCCTGCTTTCTAAGACCTGCTTCCCGTGCTTCTCCTTTTCAGTTCTACAGAGTTCAAGGGAGGCAAACTACAACCTGTGTACTAAATACGAACTTTGGGCCTGTTTTATATTGCTCGCAAGCTAAGAACATTTTTTAGGCTTTTCAAGAGTTGAAAATAAAAAAGGAAAGAAGAGAGAATGGGAGGAAATAAATACAGGAGACCACATGTGGACCCCAATAGAGCTTGCAAATTTACTTTATGGACCTTTACTGAAAAAGTTTGCCAACTCCTGACTCCTGGACCAACATTTTCCTTTGAGCTTGCTGTCACTATCCTGGTCAGTTTGAATTCTAGTCCTAAAAGTGTCTCCTATTTCAAAGCTTTGACCTGGAAGAGAGCATCTCTTTTACAGTATGAGAGTTTCTGTTTTATAGTATGAGAGTTCTTAGGATCCATACCTTACTGTGGTCTGCATGAACCAACGAGCAAATTAGATCCTGAGAAAGCCCTTCCAGCTTTGAGTGCTGTTCTCAGAACACTGCCACACTTTCCAGTTGGTTTTCTCCCTCTGTATTTGCATAATAGAAACACTTACGAAAAATCAAAATGTAAGCTACTGCCTCTATCTTCCCAAAATGTCAACTTGATGTCTTTCTTTTAAACTGAAGGATGAAGAAGACTAGGAAAGATAGGGAACATTCCTGCATTCTCACTATATAAACTAGAATGTAATTTTTTTAAAGGAGCAAGTATGTGTTCAATAAATGCTTAGAAGCTTGATTTATTGCTTCTTTCCCTCTCATCTGCAAATATTCAATTACTTTTTAAATATGTTAATAAAACTGAGCAAATAATTACATTTCAATTTATATACCAATCTACAGTACAATTAAGTTCCCCTCAGAGAAAGCAGAGTACTTCTAATGGGTTAATTCTACATCTCCTTTGATTAATAAAGCAGCCCATAGAGAGTTTAAGGCATTTGACTTTCTTTGTTTCAGAATTACTTCTCATGTATGAAGTATAATGAGAACCTCCATAATTAAATATATTCTATGAGAATTCATCCACAAATAACTCTTCAAATTTTCAAACAAAATATAAAAAATAACTCTGAGGAGATCCCTGAGAACAATCAAGACCAGAAAGAAACTGGAAAGCATTTAACTCTTTATTGAAAGAACCAAGGAATTACAATGGTTCAGAGAAGAGACCATCACTTCTAGGGTGATTGTCTTGGGAGGGTGGCATTTTAGGCAGCTTTTGAAAATGAAAAGCTTTGAATTTTGATAATTTGACAGGTTTGTAGAGGACATTCTAATACATAAGGCCATGTTAATAAACGTTCACGAATCAGATAAAAGAACAGCTTGCAAGTTCAGACACTCTACATTATACAATTATTCTTTGGCCAAGGCTTCTGCAATTTGATTTTATGTAAGTCAAAAACAATGAATTTTATAGTCAGTCACAACTAAACCTCAATATGTTAACATTATTAAAACCAAAGAATCAAGTCTTAATCACCAGCATATCCAAGAAATTCCTCCTGATTTACTATTTAGACATAAAAAAAGAAACAAAAGCATACAAAGACATGAAACTTACCCAGGCTACAATTCATGCACCACTTCTCAAAGGACAAGAAACTGAACTGTTATTGAGCGTCTTCCATTTTATCAAGCTTACTGAGAAAGTAATTAATGTGCATCATTATTTCATGTATATGTCTACTGTATGCAAAAAACTATTCTAGATACTGTAGACAATGTCTCCCTTCTTAAAGAAGTTCGCATAGTAGTAAGGGAAACATACACATTAGCTCAGGGAGGCATGAATGAGATCTCTGCATTTATCAGTGCAATGTCATAAATATCCCTGGCTATTCAGAAAGAGAAAACATTTTCCCTTCCCCCTGTCTGATTTGCATTCCTTTCTTCAGAATTCCCATAGTAGTACTGTTCCTCTATTACAGCATTTCTTAAACTATATTATAATTATATATTTGACTTGCTCTGATAACATAGCAAGATATTACAGGCAAAGAATCAGCCATCACCATGTTTTGCCTCTCAGAAGTTTGGAAGTACATGAATTCCATCCTTCAATAAATACTTTATTTATTTACTTATTTTTATTTATTTATTTATTTATTTTTTGAGACAGAGGAGACAGAATCTGGCTCTGTCACCCAGGCTGGAGTGCAGTGGTGCGATCTCAGCTCACTGCAACGTCCGCCTCCCGGGTTCAAGCGATTCTCCTGCCTCAGCCTCCTGAGTAGCTGGGATTACAAGGGCGCACCACCACGCCCAGCTAATTTTTGTTTTTTTAGTATAGACAGGGTTTTACCATGTTGGCCAGGCTGGTCTCAAACTCCTGACCTTATGATCCACCCACCTCAGCTTCCCAAAGTGCTGGGATTACAAGGTGTGAGCCACTGTGCCCAGCCAATAAATACTTTATTAAAGAAGGAATAATGAAATGAATGCTAACTTTAAAATAAATAATTTTCACACTTTACAAAGAAGACAAAAATTTAAAGCAACCATGGCAAATAATCTTAAAATGTTACATTTGATTAGTTGTCATAGTAGGTTGAGGGAAATAAGGGGAAGCAGTTGACTAGTACCAACAGGCAAATAAATAGATAAATACAAACAGATAAAATAAATAAGTTTTATAAGTCCTTATTTAACAAAGGAGAACCATCATAACCATAGAAATTACAGTGCTATAGAGTAGAATGGCACCCTAAAACATCAGTTTTTTTATCTTCTCAATCTGACCTTAACAATCCTCTCTTAAGGCATTTCAAACATTGAAATTATTTTTAAACATATATATTGCCAAAGGTGACCTATAGTTTATTTTGGTATTATATGTTAAAGTTCAATTACGTATTTGTTTTTTCTTTCATAGTCTCGTCATTTCCCCATTATAGAAATAAGAATCTTTCATACATGGGAAACTTCTTTTTTTTTTTTTTTTATAAAGGTCCCATGTCTTCCTTAAAATTAAAAATAATCATGATAAAGTTTATGAATTCCTCCCATTTCTTCTCTTTAATCATTTCTGTAGCACAAAGACAGGTGGATGCAGAAGCTATAGTCAAATATGTTAATTCTAAATCCTGTGTTCTTCCATCTACTTTTCAGCAAATCCACTTCTCTCAAGGCAATCCCATCTACAACAGGTGAGGCCTGGGGGTCCATTCTGTACCAAGTCCACTCAGCAATGGTAAAGGCCCTGCTTATTTTATTAAAAACTCTCCTGAGAGACCCACATAGTTTACCCTTTCAATCTTAGCCAAATTTTAGTGAGTAAAAATAATTAGTATTCAATTGTTGTAAAGACTCACCACCTGTTGGAAAGAGATTTCTGTATTCAGCCTGTGCTGTCCTTTGAAACTGCATTACCTGTTAACAGCACGGTCATTAAATGAGGGGTCAGTCAGCTCATTTCCTGTATTTGTAAGAGAGGGGTTTCCGAGCTAAATGACTTGTTAGTTTGTTTCCAGCAATAGAAATTGTTGATCACATTATTTTTTCTCCACAGAATCAGAATCTCTTGGAAAAAAATGTTTATTAATTTAAAATTTAAAATATATTAATGAAATATTGTTCTATTCCAGAAGTAACAGCTCATAAGATTTAGCTTATAAGATAAAAGCACATGGAAACATTTTAGCAATGTGCTGAGTAACACTGAATTCTTATTAATCTAACCTATTATTGTCTAGATAATAGTTGTAGTTATGTAAGTGATTATGACAGCTTTTATAATGCTGATTATTAGGGATAATTATGGTATTGTTGTTAAAACAAACTGATGCCAATATCTTAACCAGGGGGTTAAATAAGAATATATAAATGGATGGTATTTATATGTTTGTAGAAAGCGTAAGAGTATTATCGGAATGTGCAAAAAGATGAGCTGTCTGATGGGAGATATTTATTAGTATTTCTCATCAAGTAACAAGCCTCCAGAAATAGAGTGACCTGCTCAGATCCCAACCTCTGTAGAATCAGATAAGGAACCTTGAACACACTGGAAAGTAACTTTCCATCTAGGTTGTTATAAGACACCTAAATGGATAATGTGTCTTCTAAAACAGCATATAGTATATATGATGGATGCACGGCATCTCCACATAGGACAAGCTTGCACATGCCTCCTATATTATAAAAAGATAGTACTTAAAATCTACAGTGTCCATAGGAGCATCCTATTGGCACCATACCTGAAGTGACTTACTACTTTATCCAGATTGCAGAATCTACTTTGTTAAACTAACTCAAAACTAAATGAGAAACCATGTGGGTGGTGCTGCTGGCAGGGGTTGGGCGGGGGGTAATCTGGAATTTGGAGATAAATAATTCTCTTTACATTGTAATTTTTTGTCCTGAGGTGATTTCCTTAAACTTTTCTCTTTGAGGTTGCATGCTGTAAAATACAAAAAAAAGAAAACAATAATAAAGTTTTGTTTTCTTTAGTTTGACACACTCTTCATGTCCCATTAAAGACGCTGGCTTTTCAAGATGCTTGTATTTAGCAAAATTGGATGCTATCTGTAGTATTATTATGTTTCCATCTGAGTAAAATATAATAATAATTAAAATTTTTACAGGTTAAAATATGCAATGAAAAATTACATTCAATTATCTTTTTAAATGTAAAAATGAAGATGGAACCCCCTAAAAATATTTATTTTCAAAGAATGATCTAATGACTCATAGGATTTTCCATTTTTCTAATTGAAACAATAAAGTGAGGAAATTGATTTCATAGAAACTAGCTTTTGGCTTGTTAAGATGATGATCTAGCAGCTCATAGTTTTCTAGGTAGTAAGACTTTACATATCCATGTAGAACTCAAAAATCTGGCACTATGAAATACCAGAATCACAGTAATCCCAGCAGACTAAAAACAGAAATGTAGGCACTGCATATACTTTTAAAAAGAAACCTGACTTCTCACATTCTTTACAGAGAAGGTCTTAAACCTTAGCAGGATGACAATTTACACCTCCTTTAATATGAAGCTACTGACGTTGATTATGTGATCGAAGCAATTACTCCTGCTAAAATAATAACATGCTAAATGCTGACAAAATGTCAAAGGACACTGACCAAATTTCGTAATTTTCTGATTCTAAAAAAGCAGGCTTAATAAAGTTTGTTTCATCCTTTTCTTCAGTTAACTGTATATATTGCTCACAGATCACGAAGTCAAATATTCTGTCATTTACTGATGAAAAGAGGAAGTTCAACTAAGTTCAAATGAGGAATTTATTCAAGAAGGAAGTTCAGGGGCAGAGTAGATTCGGCTTAAATGCCTCATATTTTTATATCTAAAACAAAGTATAATAACTGATTACAAATATTAGCATAAAAATAAATAAAAGTGACATTGTTTTCACGAACATACATAGAAAGAAGGAAATATAAAACATGGGGGAAAAAGTTAGCTACTTTCTAAAGAAATCAAAATGATGCTGTATTAGTCAAGGTTTTCTTAGAGGGACAGAACTAATAGGAAAGATAGCCAGACAGATAGATAGATAGATAGATAGATAGATAGATAGATAGATAGATAGATAGATAGATAAGAGAGTTTATTAAGTATTAACGACCAGAAACCCACCCGATTAAGGGTGGATCTGCTTCCACAGTCCACTGACTCAAATGTTAATCTCTTTTGGCAACACCCTCACAGACACACCCAGGATCAATACTTTGTATCTTTCAATCCAATCAAGCTCACACTCAGTATTAACCATCACAGATGGTTTCCAGTATTAGCTGGGGAATACCAGAATTTTTTAGAGTTGGAATATAAGCTTACTCATCAAATCCTCTCTTGAAATTTTAATTATTTTAATTATTCATTAATTTCATGTTTCAAATGAATGTCAAGAACTTATTTTAAGTAAATGTGAATCCCAAAGTTGAATTAAAATATAAATTCCAAAGCGAATAAAAATAAACTCCTATAGCACAGTAACCTATTTTTCGAAATTAAGAGTTTTCAAAAGCAGAATTTTAAATCATTTGCCCCAATCTTCAAACGTAGAAAAATACTGTATTAAAACATCCTTCTTTCATACTGTTTTCTGTCAAGCTATTATATAATAACTTGTCATTTGCTATTATAATATAATAGCAAATATTATACAATGTTTGCCAAAGTTGAACAAATATTTAACACTAAAATTATTTTGTAGCATGCCATGGTCATCCCAAATATAATTCTTATTGCTGAGGACTTTATCATATAATAGAAGACAAACTTCTTCAGCTAATTTTTTTTTTTTTTTTTTTTTTTTTTTTTTTTTTTTTTTTTTTTTTTTTTTGACGGCATCTTGCTCTGTCACCCAGGCTGGAGTGCAGTGGTGTGATCTCGGCTCACTGCAACCTCAGTCTCCCAGGTTCATGCAGTTCTCCTGCCTCAACCTTCCAAGTAGCTGGAATTACAGGCATGCACCACCACGCCTGGCTAATTTTTGTATTTTTAGTACAGACAGCGTTTTGTCATGTTGGCCAGGCTGGTCTTGAACTCCTGACCCCAAGGAATCCACCCATCTCGGCCTCCCAAAGTGCTGGGATTACAGGCATGAGGCACCATGCCTGACCCAGCTACATATACTTTTTACCCAAACCCACTCCCTCACATCTGACATATCCTGTCTTTGCCTTTCCAAATATTACAGATGCATTCTCTTGCAATTTTGCTTCCTTGCCTATTTCATCTGAAATAAAACCCTCCTGCATGTTGAAATACTTGGCATAAACTCTCTTTTTACCTTAGATGAATGCTGTCTCTCCCTTGAATACACCATTTTCTCTACAAAAAAGTTCTAAGTTCTATAGGTATAAAAGCTTCTATAGTCAAGTAATCTAGGTTCTGTTCTATCCCCACACAAGGAGTATATATAGACTTGGAGAGTAAAAAGTAAAAGGAATTGATCATGCCATTATTCAAACTGTAGGCACACTCCTCACCACTTGTAATTCACAATGTGGTGGATGATGATGATGATGGTGATAGCTGAACAAAGAGGAAAGGAGATATTTCTTCTCTACATGACCTTGATACTGCTTCACCCATCATTCCCCCAAAAAGAATACACAGTAGTTCCCAGTGATAGAGTAAGCTGTTAAGAGTCCAAGTATGGGAGTCAGATTAGCAAAAACAACCTGAGCCAGATAACTGGCTCTCATGTACCACACATTCTCCAGGAATCCCAATCTGAGACAATGATGAGATCCCACTTCCCCTTCAGTGTCTTATAAATTTTGCAGCTTCTGTCACCTACTTTCAAAGGCTTTTCTCCATCAGGTGTCTGCTGGTATGCAGTGGAGACAGAGAAGCCAGGATCTCACTGTCTGTTGGTTGGGGGTATGAGGTTTTCCACCTCAGGATGTAGCTTGAATTATCTAAAGTATCTAAAGGGAAGCATCTCTCACACTATGAGAATTAATTTCATTGAAATAATCTAAGTAAGGCATTAACATTTTTCCTGCTCAGATAAGTTAACCTCCAAGAATGACACCAACAAATTCTCCCACCTCGTATGCACATGCTACTCTTCACATCAAGAGGTGAAGCTGATGTCCTGTCCCCTTGAATCTATCTTTGGGACTAGCTTTAACCAATGAAATGCACCACAAGTGATATTCTGGGACTTCCCAGCTGAGGCCTTAAGAGAAATGTGGGCTTTAATTTCTCACCTGCTGTAAGAGGCTCAAGCCACAGGGAGAATAGGAACATACTTGTCAGCAACCCCAGCTGAGCTATCAACCACAACACCTGCCATCAACATGAGGCAGCCATCTTGGACATTCTTGCCCATTCAACACCCCTGTGGATGTTGCCAATCCATCATGTGAAGCAGGTGAACCACTCAGTTAAATGCAGTCAACTCCTCAGAATTATAGCAGCTGGTAAAACTGATTGTTGTTTTAAGCCACTGTGTATTGAGATAATTTAACATAATTTTGACCTTATATCTCAGGAGATTATCAAATGCATAAAGTAAAAAAAAAGTTTTAATTAATATACTATGACTGCCTCTATGTACTTTCATGCCAAAATTATTCAACAGCAATGTTAAACCAGAAACTAAATCATTACATTGAAATATGATTCTATATAAATTGAAAGTGATGAATTAGTTTATGTTCTTGTACTCCAAACAAAATCATTAGGTTTAGGTATTTTTAATGCTTAACAATTAATTGGGACTTCAGAAAAGGCCAGTAACTAACATTGTTCTTAGCTGCCCAAGTTCTAAATTAATTGAACAATAAGTAAAGGACCATGAAGAGAAAAACATAATTTTTGTCATTGAGAAAGCCCATATTGAACTAAGTGGTCACACTGAATAAAATCTCAAATTCAAAAATTAGATAGAATTACCCATTCAGTGGCCAAGTGTGGTGGCCCACGCCTGTAATCCCAGCACTTTGGGAGGCCGAGGTGGGTGGATCACAAGGTCAGGAGTTTGAGACCAACCTGGGCAACATGGTGAAACCCTGCTCTCCTAAAAATACAAAAATTAGCCAGGCATGGTGGCGCACACCTATAGTCCCAGCTACTCAGGAGGCTCAGGCAGGAGAATCATTTGAACCTGGGAAGTGGAAGGTGCAGTGAGCTGAGATGATGCCACTGCACTCTAACCTGGGCAACAGAGCAAGACTCTGTCTCAAAAAAAAAATAAAAAAAAACTATGGCTGCATAGTATTCCATGGTGTATATGTGCCACATTTTCTTTATCCAGTCTGTCCTTGATGGGCATTTGGGTTGGTTCCAAGTCTTTGCTATTGTGAATAGTGAATATTATTCACAATAGTGCTGCAATAAACATACGTGTGCATGTGACTTTGTAGTAGAATGATTTCTAATCCTTTGGGCATATAACCAGTAATGGGATTGCTGGGTCAAATGGTATTTCTGGTTCTAGATCCTTGATGAATCACCATGCTGTCTTCCACAATGACCTGTCTTCCAATGGTTCATCTATGTGGTTGCAATGGCAAGATTCCCTTTCTTTTATGGCTGGATAATATATCATTATATATATGTATATGTCAATATACATACTATATTTTCTTGATTCATTCATCCATTTATGGACACGGGTTACTTTTGTATCTTGACTGTTGTGAGTAATGCTCCAATGAACATGGGAGTGTCCATTGAGATACTAATTTCATTTCCTTTGAATATATAACCAGAATTGGGCTTGCTAAACTGTACAGTAGTTCTAATTTAAATTATTTTTTAGGAACTTCCATCTTGTTTTCCATAATGGCTGTACCAATTTGTATTCCCACTAACAGTGTGAAAGTGTCTCCTTCTCTCCACCCCCTTGCCAATACTTGTAATTCCTTGTCTTTTCAACAACAGCCATCCTAGCAGATATAAGGTTATATTGTACTGTGACTTTGATTTGTATTTTTCTGATGATTAGTGATATTGGGCACTTTTTCAGGTACCTTGGACCATGTGTATGTCTTCTTTGAAGAAATGTCTATGCAGTAATGGTACTCAGTAATTACCACAATATTATTGTTACTATTATTATTGCTATTGAGTTATGTGAGTTCTGTACATATTTTGGATATTAAATCCTTACCAGATATATGGTTTGCAAATACTGTTATCCTATTCTGTGGGCTGCCTTTTCATTTTATTGATTTTATTTTTTGGCTTTGCAATTTGAAGTAGTCCCACTTGTTTATGTTTGCTTTTATTACTTGTACTTTTTGGTGTCACATATAAAAAAAATCATTGCCAAGACCCATGCCAAGGAGTTTGTCTCCTATGTTTTCTCTTTTAAAAACTGCATTCTAGTCTATGCCTCAGACTTCTATAAATTTCGCTTAGCCTAGAAAACTGACAACATATACATTCTCCAAATCAGAATATGGTGACCCTATCAGAAAACTTCCAAAAGGCAAGCTGTCATGAGCTGGCTGCACTCCTCTTTCTTATCCTTTCACATTTATATCCCACATTGTCCTCTGAATATGCAAGTTATGTCACTGGTCCTCTCTTAATAAAATATATCTAGTAATTTCTCCAGAATGCGAGAAGATTGTACTGAGCCATCAGTATATAGTCTTTTACAAACAGAATTCATTTGCAACTCAATTTGAGAATAAGGGTATAATCTATGTTCAATTATGGGAGCATGAATCTCTAACTTTAGCTTACTTAGTACCTATTGCCAACTCATCGGATTAGTAACCCAGAGGCTACTCAATAAAGCAGCCTCATTTGACTGCCAGGGAGGACCTGGATCCTGGGAAATGCTGGAAACCTTAATGAGACAATTAAAATAAAATAAAAATCTCTGGTCCCAAATGTATTTTTTGAATTTAATCATTGCCTTTTTCTTATTGTTTTTGTTCTATTTCGAATACCTGCTACACTAATCATAGCCATTGCTACACGAACTTATGTTTGTCTCAGCAAAAACATCAATAATCTGCAGCAAAATGCACAGCATTTTATATCTGCATGATGATCTAAAAGATTAGTTCGTACCAATTAATGAACTAATCATCACTTAACTCACATATGGCTCGCTCATGTAATAACTAAAGCAATCTTTGGGATAGTGAACCGGCTGGAGAAGAACCAGACTTGAAATATGACAAACCCGGGAGAGGCAACCCAAGAGAGGAAACTGGAGGCAGTAAGGTGTCGGCTAATGCCATAATGCCATGGTCAATCATCTGGTAGCTTCACCTGTAGCCAGGTCAGCTAGATGGAGGAAAAATGTGAAGCAGAAACTTGCTTATTATAGAGGTGCAAGTTGACTAAAAACAGAATAATGCTACTCAATAATTACCACATTTTCCCCCAACTTCTCCCCGACCAGACACACATGCACTCACTTCTAATAGCAAATGGCTATCTGGCATGAAGGTCTTTGGTCACAAGACAGCAAGCAGAGTCCAGCAAATGTAGCCTGGTAAAGAGCCCTAAAGACACTCTGAAAATCGTCACTTCGCTTCCCTAGGTCTCAATGATAGTTTCCCCAAAGGATTAATTAAGGTTCTCCTTTCAGATCCAAGAACCCTTCTAGGTTACCAAGAGATATTTTCTTTTTCTCAGACCAAAAACAAATGTTTTAAAGTATTTAAAACTAGGAAAGGGGGAAAAAAGTCATTTTTAATCTTTGTAAATGTCTACCTGCATTCACATTTTTTTTTTTTTTTTTTTTTTTTTTTTTGAGACGGAGTCTTGCTCTGTCGCCCAGGCTGGAGTGCAGTGGCCGGATCTCAGCTCACTGCAAGCTCCGCCTCCCGGGTTCACGCCATTCTCCTGCCTCAGCCTCCGGAGTAGCTGGGACTACAGGCGCCCGCCACCTCGCCCGGCTAGTTTTTTGTACTTTTTAGTAGAGACGGGGTTTCACCGTGTTAGCCAGGATAGTCTCGATCTCCCGACCTCGTGATCCGCCCGTCTCGGCCTCCCAAAGTGCTGGGATTACAGGCTTGAGCCACCGCGCCCGGCCTGCATTCACATTTTTTTCTGTCTTCTCTAAAGTTCTTTGTAACATGTGCTAAAAGTAAACCACTTGGCAAAATATATATATATTTATTTATTTATAAATATATATTTATATATATACACATATATATTTATTTATAAATATATGTTTATTTATAAATACATAATATATAATATATATTTATAAATATAAATAATATATCATATATAAATATATATAAATATAATAATATATAAATATAATCAATATATATAATATATATAAATATCTATAATATATGAATATATATAAATATATATTGATCAATAGTATATTTATAATATATATTTATAAATATAATATATTATAAATATATATTATATATAAATATAAAATATATAATATATGAATATATATTCATAAATATAAATATATATAAAATATATAATATATGAATATATATTTATAAATATAAATATATAAATATAAATATGTAAAAATATATATTAATAAATATAAATAAATATATATTTATAAATATAAATATATATTTAAGTCTATAGAACAAAAGAAAAACCGATTGAGGAATGTTGCCTGCTTCCACCTCTGAAACATAGTAAGCTACCAACTCTTGTTATATATTGTCAGCTATTTCACTGCATTTACAAGAGAAGAAATCGGACATGTTCTAAAGGCAGAAGGATTTAGACTAGACATTTGTATTTATACAGCAGTATTGACAAACTGTTAAGCTTCTTTGTAAAAATGACTTACATCAACTCAGTGCCAGAAATTGTTGTCATCAAACAGTGCATACAGCTGGCTCTCGTCCCTAAATTGCCCTTGTTACACATTTGCTTTCTTTGTGTTTTCATTTTATTTTAACCCTATAGGTTAATTTTGACTTGTCCTCTGCCTAAAACCCCATGATCACCCCATTGCCTTTCACCGCCTGAAGACCGAGGCCCTGTCCTGAACTCTACCCAGCAAAGGAGACCTATGTCTACAGATAGATCAATTCTATGAATGAGCATCACTGTCTACTTGGCTCTCTGTATCCCTTGCTTTCTGGTTTACTCACTATGGACTTAACTGGAAATGACATTTTTCTGCCTTGTAAATTAGACTGCAACACTCCTCAAAAATTGAATCCCTCAACTTACTATCCCTTTACCATCAACTGCAACTTAGTAACGTCTCCTATGTCAGTTCTTCCCCAGAGAATAGGTTCTGTACTACCACCTAGCTCCCTTCAACTGTATCCCATTGTAGAAAAAAAAAAAAAAAAACAAAAAACAAAAAGCATCATTATTTGAGCATGAGTCATCCCAAGACATGACATTGTGGTAGGCAAAAATTCTAAAGATGTCTCCCACAAGATACCCATCCTCTAGTTATTCAAACATGAATCTAAGCACTGTTAGCAGATACAATTAAGGTTACTGTGAGAATAGAGAAATCTGAAGTGCTTTTCCTATTATTATTCACGCATTCAATACTTCTGACACCAATGTGAGGGGGCAAGGGGCAGGGGACATTCCCACATACGCGAGGCAATTCCACAGATGTACCTGCAGCAGACACTAGCTGGCTGTCCTCTAAATCAATTCTGACACTATCTACCTGGAAGCAACATGAGATCCAGCAGGTTGAGGGCTCAGTCCCATAAGACTGCCACTAATTTTCATGCCAATCACGAGCCTCAGGTTGTTTTACCTTTGTTTCTGACAAACTAGGTTCCCACAACTGCTTTCTTGGGTTCTATTAATATACTACAGCAAATGACAGCACTCTGCAACACACATACACTGGTTTATTATAAAGAATGTTTCAAATTATATTGTAATATTATAATATGCTATTGCAATATTGTATAATGTAAAATTGCAATAATACCAAATAGAATATGATGAAGAATATGGATGAACAGCCAGATGGAAGGGATGCATAAGGTGAGGCATTTGGGAAGGGGCACGGAACTTCCATGCCCTCCATGGGTGCACCACCCTCCCAAATCCTCCAAATGCTCAGCTATCCCCAAGCCATCAGAACTCAGTCCTTTGGGGTTTTTAATGCAAGTTTCATTACGTAGGTGCGATTGATTAAACCACTGACCATTAGTGATCAACTTATCCTTTATCTTCTCTTCCAACCCAGAGGTTGGTGGTGGGATTAAAGTTCCAACCGCATAGTCATAACTTGGTCTTTCCTGTGACCAGCCCCAATCATGAGGCAATCTAGATGGCCCCAACAAACAGGCATCTCATTAGCATAAAAAGGACACTCTTACCACTCTGGAGATTCTAAGGATTTTGAGAGCTGTATGCCAGGAATTAGGACAAAGACCAAATATATATTTCACAACATCACAGTTACTAATCACCTTAAATAGGGAGCTTATCCTGGATTATCTGGGTAGGCTCAGTGAAATTCCATGGTCCTTTAAAATCAGAAAAGAAAGGCAGAGAATTGGTTTTAAGAAATGGAGTGGGCCGGGCGCGGTGGCTCAAGCCTGTAATCCCAGCACTTTGGGAGGCCGAGACGGGCGGATCACGAGGTCAGGAGATCGAGACCATCCTGGCTAACACGGTGAAATCCCGTCTCTACTAAAAATACAAAACTAGCCGGGCGAGGTGGCGGGCGCCTGTAGTCCCAGCTACTCCGGAGGCTGAGGCAGGAGAATGGCGTGAACCCGGGAGGCGGAGCTTGCAGTGAGCTGAGATCCGGCCACTGCACTCCAGCCTGGGCGACAGAGCCAGACTCCGTCTCAAAAAAAAAAAAAAAAAAAAAGAGGAAGAAAAGAGAAAGTCAGAACAAATCTAATCCGAAGAAGGATTTGACTTCAAGTTGTTGCTGGCTCTGAGATACAGGGGCCCACATGCAAGGGCCTGAGAAGGACCTCTAGGAGATAAGAGCAAGCCCAAGCCGACAACTAGCAAGGAAATGGAGACCTTGGTCCTAAAACCAGGGAACTAGACTCTGTCAACAACCTGAAAGATCCTAGAAGCCAGTTCTTCCCCAGATAACAGCCCAGACCACTGACGTCTGGGTGTGGTCAGCCCAGACCACAGCCACTGAATCCTGACTGTGTGGCCTATAAAACTGCAAGATCATAAATTTTTGTTGTCACTAATGTGGTAATTTGTTATGGCAGCAATAGGAAACTATTACAGATAAAATTTACTCACACAATTGTTTGTGAAAAAGAACTATTTCTTGTAATTCTTGCCACTACTACACTACTAGAAGTTTTTTTAAAATCAAGCATGTTTTAATTCATTAGACATTTACTGAGAGTCTCCTATATCCAAAGGTCAGCAGATAAGAGTCTATGTATCTATCCTGCCTATGAATCTATCCTGTGTGAAAGATAAACTGGCCCCCATAGGATAAAGTGTAAACAATTTAACAGAGCACACACAGTGTTCAATCATCTGGCTTCTGCCTATCCTTCTCCACTTGTCCTCTAAGACCCAGCTAGACATAAAATCAGCTGCTTTTTAAGCCCTTAATTTCCTTTCATGCCACTGAAACTTGGAACTTGCAGTTTCACATCTCAGGTATGGCTTTTTCCTCTGTCTGGAACACAGCTTCCTTAGATATCCAGATGGTTCTCTCATTCCCCTTCTTCTAGTCTTTGCCATATTTTTCTGTTTAAAAGACCCCTACTCTTGAGCACTCTATTGAACATCAAAAACTACCACCATTTTTGCATTCTTAATCACCCTCATTTCTGCACAATTTCTGTTCCATAACATTCAGCAACTTCTAATGTACTATATTTTTACATACTATACTTGATGAATGTATTATATCTATTAGGTGTTATCGCTCTATTTCCCTATTAAACATAATCTTCACAAGAAAGTGAGTTTTACTGATTTTGTTCACAATGAATGAAAGTGAGTTTCATTGATTTTGTTTGAATCACCAGCGCTCAGAACAGTGCCTGGCTCAGAGTAAATAGACACATTATCAATATCAGTAAAGCAATGAATGAATCTTATCAACACTACATATTTTTTCAAAAGTTATTCATAAGACAGAGTCTGATAGAACCCAGTAAGTAGGTGTCTGTGTAAAGTGGAGATCTAAAAAGTCCACAACTTACCTTGCTCAGCTCAGGAAGTGGGCCTAGGACTTTGAAATTGTCAAGTATCTCTTATGTCCAATCTTCTTCTTGGACTGGTCTGGAAATACGGAAAGCATTGCTCAGTAGGTATTGGTGAAATGAGGTCAATCTTGTATATATAAAATCTTACCAAAAATCAACACCTTTCAAATTCCTAAAAGAAAATAGGACAGTTTGTAAGTCTCACTCATAAATTCCTTCCCTTAACTCTCCCTTTATGTTTTGAAAAGTCATAAAAATTATGCTTAATTGAATGAAATATTTATGACTTTTCTACTGCCATTCCGTTGGCTACAACTTCCTTTCTGAAAAAACTTTCAATTCATGACTTAACATTTTTTGTCTTTTTTTCCTCAAACCATTTTTACCTTGGTGTTCATACGCTAGAAACGCAGGGATGAAAAATAGTAAAAATTAGAGACAACCTTCTCATTGTTCCAAATACAAGTTGTTCACCTTGAGATTATTATTTAACATTTTCTAATTGTTGATTGATTATTCTAAGTTGCACCAAGAAGAAAACAGTTTGCAAATAGCTGTTAAGCACTTACAAAGCCACACATTGCTCCTCTAACGTGCGCCAAGGCCACAAATTGACATTTATAAAACTTCAAAAGTGTAAGGAGTTTTTCTGGGATATGTGGCTGAAAAGTACCAACACTGTCTGTGACAAGGAGCTAGTGTGCTTACTGGTCAAGAAATTCTAGGTCATGCTGGCATCGAACAACATGCTTAAACTTGTCCATTTAGTAGTCTACAGTTTGCCAACTTTATAAAGGAAAGGTTTATTAAGGAAAAAATTTCAGCTGCTCCTTCTTTAGCTTTCTGTATCTTGTCCAAAGCAGTTTTGCCAGAGCCAAAAGTTCAAGGGCTGGGCTAAATTTCTCCATTTTAAATAGGGACCACAAATAAAACTGTCAACCAGTAAGAATAAATGTAGTGAGTTTTTTGCTCAAACTGGTAGACTTCACTTGGTTAGCAATGCCAGAGCAAATACATCCATAGGGCCGATTCAATGACTGACAAATTTTGACTTGATCCCAACAACAGCAAGTGGAAAAAAATGAGTCCTCAAATCACCTCATTGTGGCTTTGCATGTTTTAAGTTATGCCTGCTGCTGCAACCTAAATAACAGCTATTTCAGACATGTTTTCATCCTAAAAATCCTAAAATGAATCTAATCACATAATTTCCCATCTAACAGCACAATATGCAAACATAACCAATTTTCCTATAAAAAGCTGGAAGCACAGCAGATAAGCAGAGATATTTGAAATTCAACCTATTTAGGCATGGGGAAACAAAAACAGCAATTTATTTCAAAAATGCATGAAGCAATCATTTTTAAAAAGCTTCAAATTCACCCAACAAATTTCATTTCTAAAGGTAATCTTAACATTCTGAAAAATTAGTATTAGATACTTCAAAGGATACTCATAGTAGAACAATTGCTGTGATTGCAAAAGCATCTGATTTTTGCCTAAGATAGTAGTTATCAACACTGAGCATTAGAATCAACTCTGCCACATAGGCCCTAACACAGACCAATTAGACTAGCATTTCTGGGAGTGAGGTCCAGATGGTTCTAAAGTCCAGAGCTGTAAACTGAGGTCTACAAGAAAAAGGAAGGTAATGAGAATTGTGAGACAATGTTTTCTAAACTTGCCTGATAATAATCAGTGTGATGCTTCCTAACACATGCCCGACCTACTGATGCACCAATCTCAGAGAAAAGCCATGGAAATGTATTGTTAAACAGAAAATTTTAAAATAACTAGAAGAGTATAATGGATTATTTATTGCACAAAGGATAAATGTTTGAGGTGATAGATACATCATTTACTCTGATGTGATTATTACACATTGTAGGCCTGCATCAAAATATGCCATATACCCCATAAATATATATACCTACTATGTGCCCACAAAAATTTTTTTTAAAAAAGAAACTCAATAATACTTAACATCAGGAACCTCATCGGGAAGGATAATGTCACTATATAAAGGCTTTAACAAAGATCTGTGGAAAACACCTAGAAAAAAACAACAACAACAAAAAAAAACAAATGGCATTTAACATGAACTTCAAGGTTTAAGGTCTGCATTAAGAAGGTAAATTGTAGGACAATCAAAATTCTCAATGCATCAGTAGAAATCCATAAAAGGTCGAGAAGATAAGGGAGTGGTCAGAGACACAGTGGCTACTCAATGTTGGAGGATGGGGCAGAGATTTTTTTTTTTTTTTTTTTTGAGACAAAGTTTCACTCTTGTTGCCCAGGCTGGAGTGCGATGGTGCGATCTCGGCTCACTGCAACCTCCCGCCTCCCGGGTTCACGCCATTCTCCTGCCTCAGCCTCCAGAGTAGCTGGGATTACAGACACCCGCCACCACGCCCAGATAATTTTCGTATTTTTAGTAGAGATGGGGTTTCACCATATTGGCCAGGCTAGTGTCGAACTCCTGACCTCAGGTGATCCACCCACCTCGGCCTCCCAATGTGATGAGATGACAGGCGTGAGCCACAGCACCCAGCCGGCGCAGAGATTTTATGGGAAGAACTAGTTTAGAGCAAATCTTCTTGTGTCTTCTTCTTGTCTTCTTTTAAAGTCACTCTCTTCACATCAAATGGCGATTTCCGTTCCCTGTCTTTCGTTGTGTTGACCAGTGCCTGAAGCATCTCTTCAATAGCAGTTAACTCCAACCTCACAAAGCCTGATGATACACATGGTTTGTCTGGTTAATATTATACAAAACATAGTCCTTGTAAGTATCAGTTTAAGTGGCTTCATTTTATTCAGTGTGTTTACTCTGGACTGTTTTATTATTTCCTTTTTGTAACATTGGGTATAAAAGTATTCTTTTAACATTCTTCTAACATACCATAACACAAAGAGGGCAAAGGCAGGCTTTTCCACTGTGCCATTAAATGACCTGCATAATTTTGTCCCGTGAGTTGCCAGGACATTAGTGGTAATGCCCCAGTGGAGCAATGAAGCCTGGTGGGCACAGCAATGTTCCATCACAATCTGGTGGGATATGATGGCACCAGTAGGATATGGTGACACCAAGGACTATGTGGCAGGGAACACAAAAGATCGTACTAGAACTAATGAAGTAATGACTAGACTATTCTCAGACATAACTTTGTCACCATTTGAACAGAACTTGAAGTTCTATCCAGAAGGTGAAGACAAAAGCCAGAAAAATCAGAGAGGCTACCACACTTACATTTGTACCCACAAGTAAACGAGGTTTGAGAATACCTGAATTTAATGAAAGTTTGATTTTTGTTTTCTCAGAAGGATATAAAATAACATATACATTACAATTCCAGTTTTGTTAGAGGAGCTTAGGTGCCTATTTTAAAACTTTAATAATACAGAAGACATGGTTGATAGTGGTTGTTTCTAGGTAATAGGATTATAAGTTACTTTTAGGGATTTTTATTTCGCCTAATTTCATTTTCTAAATATTCTACAATGAATACTTATTTTTACAATAAGACACAATATTAAAGTTATAAAAACTTGTGATTGTTCAAAATTAATTACTAAGTATTTGTGGTTTCATAAAGCCTCATCATCTAAGGTAATTTACTGGTTTAAGCCTTTCTCATACCAACAGCTTTTTAAGGAAATAAGTATGCATTTATGGGACTCAAGTTATACCTCCACCTAATATGATAGAGGAATAATTAAGTATTTGTGATCGGAATACAATGAAAAGGGTAGCTTTTTCATTGTTACTGTTAAGTAGAAAGACTTTTCTATAATAATTATCCATGATATGGGTTAATATTTTTTCTCTGTAACTTTATTTTGCTAATCTAGCCTGTTTTGTGATGTATGGCTATTGTCAACATCATTTACTGTGAATAAACACAAGATTCAAGCTCATTAGTTTTGGGACCCAAATCTTGGTCTCCCTCAACTGGCCAGCACATTCACCATCATAGGGAAGGGAATGGTTTATGTTGAGAACATTTGTTTTAGTTAAAAATCTTACCTTTTAAAAGCAGAGTAAAAAATATTTGGTTCTATTCAATATTCCCTTTTTAAAAACAAAACAAAACAAACTTTCATAATATGTTCCACCACAATCAACCTTTGCATATTAAATATAATGGATTACCCTTTTGAGCTTAGTTAAAAACAGCTCATATATTTCAATGAGTAATTACTACCAGGAGTCCAAAATACTCAACAACTTGTTACATGTAAGAATCACATGTAAGAAATGCCATATCTGGAAATTTTCATTATAATATATATTTTCTCTTCATCAAGCAATCACTGAAGTTTTTATAGTATTCACAACCCAAAGTGATTTAAGGGAGAACAATTAGGTGCTGGAATCACAGTACCATCAACAGAAACAATCTGTCATGGCGCTCAAACCCTAAGTCAGGTGTCGGGTGGCAGAATGATGAGGTAGAGAATTTACCTGCACAGCATCATAAATTAATAATTATATTTTTTCCTCTTCTTTCTTTCTGATAAGGTACACTCTGAAAGGGTGTGCCTTCATTTCAGAGCCAGTAGGATAGCAGTGTTCATTGACTTAATTGCCTGGTAAAAATTTAATGTAGCTAATTTTATTATATAGAGACATACATAAAGATACAACTAAAATGTTACCATTCAAAGCAATAAAACTAAAATATATAGCATACATTTCATTATTCTGGTGATGAATGCCTATTTTATATATACATTAGCAGAATATTTTTCTGGCCTCATTAATTCCGAAGAGGAGTTTTCAAGATGGCAGTCAAGAATATCCCCACTCTCTGACAGCAAAAACCATCTTCATCATCATCGTCATATTCCTTATCATCATCATAATATTCACTATCATGATCATGCTAGATACAGCAAATAATCTATAACCGGGGGCCACCATCTGGAATCTTACCATTGGCTTAAGCCACAGCCATGGCACTTTCCTGCTGTGTAAAGTTAGCATTTTAAGGACTAACCTCTGAAATTAAACGTAAAATTAAATTGGACATCAGCTAAGATGTTTAAATTATTTTATGAATTTATCTTAAATCATAAGACTACAATAGAAGACATATATTTTACATATGTGCTTTTTTTCATTGCTTATTGAGAAGACAAAGGTCAATCTGCAGCGCCTTCTGAGTATCTGTGAATATTGTCATTATTGGTCTACTATTACTAAGTAGCTGCTCATCTGAAAACAACTTAAACTATGGAGTTGGACGTACAAAATGTTGGCAGTAGGGTAAATACCACATCTAGCATTGAGAATAAAAATGGGTAAGTATAACAACAGAGAAAAAAATGTGAAGCGATTTGCTGGAACTCAGTCACAAGCAATACAAATAGGTGGAAAATAACTGTTGCCAACGGAACTGAATGTTCTGTAGTTACAAGAAATTTTATTGAGCTGTAATTTTAAGCAAAGCCTGTGACAAAATATGTGCCCAGGAGGCATGTTCCAATAGAGATGGGCACTTGAATAGTGACTATAGTGACAGGTATTTGGAGAAGTAGAGCTGAAATCCAAAACATAATGCTCATCAGTGAAAATCGGCTTTTATAACCCGATCCTAACATACACATTACACTTACCTCTCAAACCATGCTCATCACATTAAAAAAATAGAATGTATATATATGTGTGTGTGTGTGTGTGTGTGTGTGTATCAGGATATATTTATTATAAGGGGCTAGGCTACAGCTGTGTTGTACATTGCTTAAACATTAATATTAAACTAATCTTTGTTAAAAGAACTCACAGGGAAGAGTTACCCAAGAATATACAGATAGAGGATCAATTGAAGAATAGTAAATGACTAAAACACAGAATAGTGAGATAATTAAACAACAGTCAATAACAAGGAACTAGACTTCCTTTTGATTCAGGGATACCAAATGAAAACCCAGAATTCATAAGCGAAAACAGATAAAGAAGCAGTATCCACAGTAATACTCCCCATGTGCTAGCAAAGTTCAGGAGGTAAAGCAGAGAGAGAGAGAGACATCCAAAAGGAAGATCTGCTTACTGATACCAGCAAATAAACCGCTTACTTGAAATTCCTATAAATTGTAAGATATTGTTCTGTAATAATGCCTTTCTTTACTGTTTTGAGGTTTAATTTTATTAAATTTATATAGATGTGCAATTATCACCGAAATCCAGTTTTGGAACGATTCTATTAACCCAAAATTGTCCCTCATGCCAGTATACAATTAATCCATCCTCTTGCCTTACCTCCAGGCAAACACCAATCTGACTTCTGTCTCTATAGTTTTGCTTTTTCTGGAATTTCAGAAAAACGAAATTACACAGTATGTAGTCTTTTGTGCTCACCTTTTTTCACTAAGCATATTGTTTTTGAGGTTTGTGTAGGTTGTATGTATCAGTAATTCATTCCTTTTAATTGGCAAATAATGAAATACCACTGTATTGATATATTACATTTTATTTATCCATAAAATAATTGTTGGACATTAGGATTTTTTTATTCGAGGGATAGCATGAATAAATGCTGCTATAATATTGAAGGAAGCTAGCATATGAAAAAGGGTTGAACTAAAGACAAGATGCCGGGGGATCTCTTAGCCTTCCCTCTGTTAGCCTAAATGTTGGGCAGAAAGTTACAAAGATAAAAGGTCTTCCTATTCTCTCCCCCTTTCCCACCTAAAGGCAGAACGTAAATTTTCCTTTACTACAGACAATGCTTTTAGGCTCAGAGAGGGGCACAAGAGGAATCTGCAAGCAGACTTTACTTCATTGGTTTCCCCATAAATCCATTTACCTGCACTTTCCAATCTTTGGAAGCCTGGGACTGCTTTTCTTTCCTTACTTAATGTTTTCATATCTTCTTTGGTAAAATATCTACTCAAATATTTTACTAAGGATTTTTATTGGGTGTTTTATTATATTATTGAGTTGTAAAAGTTCAGATATAATTTTTCCAAAACTATCACTTTTCTTATTCCTTCCTTCATGGTATAATTTGAAGAACAAAAGTTTTTAATTTTGTTCAAGACCAAGCCATCAAACTTTTTATTATGAATTATATTTTGATGTTATATCTAGGAAATCTTTGGTTAACTCATGGTCATGAAGATTTTCTCCTGTGTTTTATTCTAGAGGTAGAATAGTTTTAGCTATGGTATTTAAGTCTATGGTACAGCACCATATATTAAAAAGACCATATTTTCCCAGTTTAATTATTTTGGCACATTTGTCAAAAATCAATTGATACACATAATGTTGTTAAGGTGGAAATACTCATCTACAGATTCAACACAATCCCTATCAATATCCCAGCTATTTTTCTTTTTGTAATTTGACAAGCTGATCATAAAATTCATGTGGAACTGCATGGAATCCAGAATATACAAAGTAGTCTTGAAAAAGAACAGACTTGGAAAAAAATCACATTTTCTAATTTTAAAATTTTCTACAAAGCTACACTAATCATAACACTACAGTACTGGCTTCAGGATTCACATATAAGTCAATGGAATTAAACTGAGAATCAAGAAATATGCAAATCAAAAGCATAATGAGATACATTTCACACCAACTAGAATAGCTACTAATATAATAAAAAAGACAGATAATATAATTATTAAGATGTGGAGAAACAGGAACACTCAGAAACTGCTAGCTGGAATGTAAAATGGTACAGCCAATTGTTTGGCAGTTCCTTGAAATGTAAAATATGGAGTTCCCATATGATCTAGTAATTTTACTCATAGGTATATACCCAAGAGAAATAAAAACATGTCCACGCAAATGTTCACAGCAGAATTATTTGTAAGAGCCAAAATACAGAAACAACTCAATGTCTAGCGACTTGTAAATGAATAAAAAGATACAGTATATCCATGATGTATTAGTCACGGTTCTTTAGAGGAACAGAACTAATAGGATATATATATGCACACATATATATAATTATCTCATGCTTTTGATTTGCATATATCTAATGGCTTATTATGTTTAGCATTTTTTCATGTGTTTATTGATCATTAATATATCTTGTTTGGAAAATTGTCTGCTTAATCCTTTGCCTATTTTTTGCTTGGGGTATTTGTCTTATTATTATTGAATTATAAAACTTCTTTATATATGTTGAACTTAATTCTCTTATCATATATATGATTTGCAAATATTTCATTTCATTCCGTAGGTTGTCTTTTTACTTTCTTAATGATGTAGTGTACAGCACAAAAGGTTTTAGTTGTTATAAAGTTCAATTTATCTGATTTTTCCTCTATCTCTTGGGCTTTTGGCATTGTATCTCTAATTAGGTTTTGACTAATCCAAAATCAAGATGTGTCCTATGCTTTCTTCTAAGAGTTTTATAGTTTTTATTTTATATATATATTTAGGAGTTTATTAAGTATTAACTCACATGATCATAACGTCCCACAATAGGCCATCTGCAAGCTGAGGAGCAAGGACATCCAGTTCAAGTCCCAAAACGGAAGAACTTGGAGTCCTACGTTCAAGGTCAGGAAGCATTCAGCACAGGAGAAAGATGTAGCCTGGCAGGCTAGGCCAGTCTAGTCTTTTCATGTTTTTCTGCCTGCTTTCTATTCTAGCCCTATTGGCAGCTGATTAGATGGTGCCCAACCAGATTAAGGGTGGGTCTGCCTTTCCCAGCTCACTGACACAAATGTTAATCTCCTTTGGCAACACTCTCACAGACATATCCAGGATCAGTACTTTGCATCCTTCAATCCAATCAAGTTGATACTTAGTATTAACCACCACACATGCAATGGAATATTATTCAGTCATAAAAAGGGGAATATTGTATAACATGGATGAAACTTGAAAGCATTGTAAGTTAAAGCAGCTAGTGACATGGACTGCATATTGTTTGATTCTGTTCATATTACATTTCCTAAACAGACAAACTAGAGAAAGATAGTATATGAATGGTTACCTAGGTCTGAGGGGATTGGAGGTAGGGAATGGGAAATGACTACTGGTCAGTACAGGGTTTCTTTGGGGGACAATAAAAATGTTCTAAAATTGACTGTGATGATGGTGCACAACTCTATGACTATATGAAAATATATGTAATTGTACACTTTAAAGGGGTAAATTGTATGTTATATGAATTATATCTCCTTGAAATGTTTTTTAAAAAGTAAAGAAAAAAATCAATGGGCTCAAGTTGATCCATAGGTTAATGTAATTTCTATCAAAATCTCAGTAATGTCTTTTGTAGACATAGACAAGCTTATTCTAAAATTTATATGGGGCCAGGCATGGCAACTCACACTTGTAATTCCAGTGCTTTGGGAGGCTGAGGCAGTCGAATCACCTGAGGTCAGGAGTTCAAGATCAGGCTGGCCAACATGGCAAAACCTGGTCTCTACTAAAAATACAAGTACTAGCCAGGTGTGGTAGTGGGCACCTGTAATTCTAGCTACTCGAGAGGCTGAGACAGAAGAATCACTTAAACTCAGGAGGTGGAGGTTGCCGTGAACCGAGATTACTCCATGGCACTCCAACCTGTGTGAAGCGAGGCTCCATCTCAAAAAAAAAAAAAAAAAAAAAAAAAAAAAAAAAAAAAATATATATATATATATATATATATAGAGAGAGAGAGAGAGAGAGAGAGAGAGGCACAAGCAGCCTAGAATAGCTAAAACAATAATAAGAAAGAAATAAAATATGATGAATAAGTCTACCTGATATTAAGGCCTACTGTATAGCTATAGTAATCAAGAGAGTATGTGATATTGGTTGAGAGATAAAGAGGAATACAAAAGAGAATCCAGAAATAGACTCACACGAATATGCCCAATTGACTTTACGAAAAGGTGCAAAAACAATTCAATGGAGGAAGCATTTTCGACAATGGTGTGAGAACATTGGGCAGCCATAGGAAAAAAAATTAAACCTTATCTTAAACCTCACACCTTAAACAAAAATCAAGTCAAAATGGATCGGGAACTTAAATGTAAAATTATAAAACTTTTGTAAAATAAAAGAAAATCTTTAGGATCCAGAATTAGACAAAGAGTTCTTAGACTTGATAACAAAAGAATGATCCACAAATAGAAAAATTAAGAAATTGGGATGGCTGACTAGAAGCAGCTAATGTGTACAGCTCTCATGGAGAGGAACAGAAGGGGCAAGTAAATGAAATACAGCATCTTGAACTGAAACATTCAGGTACTCGCATTGGGACTAATCAAGGAAACAACTATACCTACAGAGAGTGGAGAAAAGGAAGGCAGGACGATGGCCCACCTGAGAGTGACACGAAGCCAAGGAGACCTCCCCTACCCAGGGAGGTGGTGGGTGAATGTGCAACCCGAGGAACCCATGTTTCTCCAATGGATCTTTTCAACTCTTGGATCTGGAGAGTCCCTCATGAACCCAAGCCTCCAGAGCTACATGGAGTCTCAGCAGTGCAGCCACTCAGGCATGTGCAGAGACCTATGAGCTTTAGATACTCTGGTTTTCCATGCTTCCTGGCTAAAGTTGTGGCAGCTTCACCAAAGTAGGATGTTAGATCCCCATACACACTCCCAAGAAAGAGGCTGAATCCAGGGGGCTGAGCAGCAACAGCCTGCAGGGCCCACTTCCATGGGACCTCACAGGGAAAGACCCATTGGCTTGGAATTCCAGCCAACCACCAGAATCTTTCTCAAGACACATAATCCTCAGATTCTCCAAGGTCAAAAATGGAAGGAAAAATGTTAAAGGCAGCTAGGGAGAAAGTACAGGTCACCTACAAGGGTAGTCCATCAGACTAACACTGGAGCTCTCAGCTGAAACCCTACAAGCCAGAAGAGACAGGAGGCCAATATTCAACATTCTTAAAATCAATTCCAACCCAAAATTTTATATTCGGCCAAACTAAGCTTCACAAGCAAATGAGAAGTAAGATCATTTTCAGACAAGCAAATGCTGAGGGAATTTGTTACCACCAGACCTGCCTTATGAGAACTCCTAAAGGAAGCACTAAATACGGAAGGGAAAGACCATTACCAGCCACTACAAAAACACACTGAAGTACATTGACCAGTGGCACTATAAAGAAACCACATAAACAAGTCTTCAAAATAAACAGCTAATATCATGATGACAGGATCAAATCCACACATATCAATAGTTACCTTAAATGTAAAGGGGCTAAATGCCCCTGGTTAAAAGACACAGAGTGGCAAGTTGGATAAAGAACCAAGACCCACTGATACACTGTCTTCAAGAGACCTATCTCACATGCAATGACACACATAGGCTCAAAATTTTAAAAATGGAGAAAAATCTACCAAGCAAATGGAAAATTTAAAAAGCAGGGGTTGAAATCCCAATTTCTGTCAAAACAGACTTTAAACCAACAAAATAAGAAAAGATTAAAAAAGGCATTACATAATGGTAAAGAGTTCAATTTAACAACCAAAAAAATTGAACCACTCTAAATATATATTCACCCAAAATGGGAGCACCCAGATTCACAAAGCAAGGTCATAGAGGCCTTCAAAGAAACGTAGACTCCCACACAATAATAGTGGAAGACATGGACATATGCAGAAGACTGAAACTGGACCCATTATTTACACAATATACAAAAATAAACTCAAGATGGTTTAAAAGATGTAAAGGTAAATCCCAAAATTATAAAAACCCTGGAAGACAACCTTGGCAATACCATTTTGGACATAGGAATCAGCAATGATTTCATGACAAATACACGAAAAGAAATTGCAATAACAGCAAAAATTGACAAATGGGATCTAATTAAACTAAAGAGCTTCTTCACAGCAAAGGAAACTCTCAAGAGAGTGAACAGACAACCTAGAGAATGAGAAAAAGCTTTTACAAACTGCATCTGATAAAGGTCTAATACTCAGCCTCTATAGGAAACTTAAACAAATTTACAAGAAAAAACAAACAACCCCATTAAAAAGTGGGCAAAGGACATGAACAGACACTTTTCAAAAGAAGACAAAACGTGCAATCAGTAATCATATGAAAAAAAGCTCAGCTTCACTGATCATTAGAGAAATGCACAGCAAAACCACAATGAGATATACCACCTGACATCAATCAGAGTGACTATTATTCATAAAGCAAGTTCTTAGAGACCTACAAAGAGGCTTAGACTCCCACACAATAATAGTGGGAGACTTTAACACCCCACTGTCAATATTAAATCAATATTAAATAAATAATAAATAAATAATAATATTAAATCAATATTAAATAAATAATAAATCAATATTAAATCAAGGAGACAGAAAATTAACAAGGATATTCAGGACTTGAACTCAGCTCTGGACCAAGCAAACCTAATAGACATCTACAGAACACTCCACCCCAAATCAACAGAATATACATTCTTCTTAGCACCACATCGCACTTATTCTAAAACTGACCATACAATTGAAAGTAAAACACTCCTTGGCAAATATAAAAGAATGGAAATCACAACAAACATCATCTCAGACCACAGTGAGGTCAAATTGGAACTCAGGATTAAGAAACTCAAAACCACACAAATAAATGGAAACTGAATGACCGGCTCTTGAATAACTACTGGGTAAATAATGAAATTAAGGCAGAAATAAATAAGTTCTTTGAAACAAATGAGAACAAAGACAGACGTACCAGAATCTCTGGGACACAGCTAAAGCAGTGTTCAGAAGGAAATTTATAGCACTAAATGCTCACAGGAGAAAGCAGGAAAGATCTAAAATCAACACCCTAACATCACAATTAAAAGAACTAGAGAAGGAGGAGAAAACCAATTCAAAAGCTGGCAGAAGACAAGACATAACTAAGATCAGAGCAGAACTGAAGGAGATAGAGACACAAAAAACCCTTCAAAAAAGTCAATGAATCCAGGAGCTGATTTTTTGAAAAGATCAACAAAATAGATAGACTGCTAGGCAGATTAACAAAGAAGAAAAGAGTGAAGAATAAAATAGATGTAATAAAAAATGATGGAGAGATCACCACTGATCCCACAGAAACATGAACCACCATCAGAGAATACTATAAACACCTCTATGAAAATCAACTAGAAAATCTAGAAGAAATGGATAAATTCCTGGACACATACACCCTCCCAAGACTAAACAAGGAAGAAGTTGAATCCCTGAATAGATCAATAACAAGTTCTGAAATTGAGGCAGTAATTAATAGCCTACCAACCAAAAAAAGCCCAGAACCAGATGAATTCACAGCCAAATTCTACCAGAGGTATAAAGAGGAGCTGGTACCATTCCTTCTGAAACTATTCCAATCAATAGAAAAAGTGGGAATCCTCTCTAACTCATTTTATGAGGCCAGCATCATCCTGATACCCAAACTGGGCAGAGACACAACAAAAAAAGAAAATTTCAGGCCAATATCCCTGATGAACATTGATGCAAAAATTCTCAATAAAATACTGGCAATCTGAATCCAGTAGCACATCAAAAAGCTTATCCACCACGATCAAGTCAGCTTCATCCCTGGGATGCAAAGGTGGTTCAACATATGCAAATCCCTGGGATGCAAGGCTGGTTCAACATATGCAGATTGAAACTAGACCCCTTAGAGACCTAAACAGAACCGATGACAAAAACCTTATGATTATCTCAATAGATGCAAAAAAGGCCTTCTATAAAATTCAACACCGCTTCATGCTAAAAACACTCAATAAACTAGGTATTGATGGAACATATCTCAAAATAATAAGAGTTATCTATGATAAACTCACAGCCAACATCATACTGAATAGGCAAAAATTGGAAGCATTCCCTTTGAAAAGGAGCACAAGACAAGGATGCCCTCTCTCATCACTCCTATTCAACATAGTAATGGAAATTCTGGCCAGGGCAATCAGGCAAGAGAAAGAAATGAAGGGTATTAAAATAGGAGGAGACGGATGCAAAATCAATGTGCAAAAATCACAAGAATTCCTATAAATGAATAATAGACAGAGAGCCAAATCATGAGTGAACTCCCATACACAATTGCTACAAAAAGAATAAAATACCTAGGAATCCAACTTACAAGGGATGTGAAGGACCTCTTCAAGGAGGACTGCAAACCACTGCTCAAGGAAATAAGAGGGGACACAAACAAATGGAAAAACATTCCATGCTCAAGTATAGGAAGAATCAATATCATGAAAATGGCCATACTGCCCAAAGTAATTTATAGATTCAGTGCTATCCCCATTAAGCTACCATTGACTTTCCTCACAGAATTAGAAAAAACTACTTTAAATTTCATATGGAGCCAAAAAATGGCCATGTAGCCAAGACAATTCTAAGCAAAAAGAACAAAGCTGGAGGCAACACACTACCTGACTTCAAACTATACTACAAGGCTACAGTAACCAAAACAGCATGGTACTGGTACCAAAACAGATATATAGACCAATGGAACAGAACAGAGGCCTCAGAAATAACACCACACATCTACAACCATCTGATCTTTGACAAACCTGACAAAAACAAGCAATGGGGAAAGGATTCCCTATTTAATAAATGTGTTGGGAAAACTGGCTAGCCATATGCAGAAAACTAAAACTGGACCCCTTCCTTACAACTTACACAAAAACTAACTCAAGGTGGATTAAAGTCTTAAATATAAGACCTAAAACCATAAAAACCCTAGAAGAAAATCTAGGCAATACCATTCAGGACATAGGCATACACAAAGACTTCATGACTAAAACACCAAAAGCAATGACAACAAAAGACAAAATTAACAAATGGGATCTAATTAAACTAAAGAGCTTCTGCACAGAAAAAAAAAAAAAAAAAAAAAAAAAACTGTCACCAGAGTGAACAGGCAACCTACAGAATGGGAGAGCATTTTTGCAATAGAGAAATGTGGTACACATACACTATGGAATACTATGCAGCCACAAAAGAGAACAAAGTCATTTCTTTTGCAGAAACATGGATGGAGCTGGAGGCCATTATCCTTAGCAAACTAACACAGGAACAGAAAATCAAATACTAAATGTTTTAACTTGTAAGTGAGAGCTAAATGTTGAGAATGCATGGATGCATAGTGGAGAACAACACACGCTGGGGTCTCTTGGAGGGTGAAAGGTAAAAGGAGGAAGAAAATCACAAGAAATAACTAATGTGTACTAGGCTTAATACCTGGGCGTTGAAATAAACTGTGCAACAAATCACCATGACACAACTTTACCTATGTAACAAATCTACACATGTATCCCTGAACTTAAAAATGAAAGATTAAAAAAAATAGACCAAATTGTAATCAAAAACATTTTCTATGTTAAGAAACTTAGAAGACAAGCTACAGATTGGGCAAAAGTATTTGCAAACTACTTATCCAAAGTATTGCAAACTGCTTATCCAATAAAGGTTTAGTATCTAGGATATATAAACAACTCTCAAACTCAACAGTAACAAAACAACCCAGTTAGAAAACACATAGCAGATATGAATTTATATATATATATATATCCCATATAGAGAGAGCAAATAAGTATAGGAAAACATCATTAGCAATGAGGGAAATAAAAATTAAAACCAAAGTGAAATATCAGTACATACCTCTCAGAATAAATAAAATAAAAAATAGTGACATCAAATGTTAACAAGCATGCGAAGAAGCAGGATCACTCATATATTGCTGAAGGGAATGTAAAAAACATACAAACACTCTTTAAAACAGTTTGGCAGTTGTTGATGGAACTAAACCTATAACCACCATGGGATCCAGGAATCGTATTTTTGGGCATTTATCTGAGTAAAGTATAGTACAAAAAGCTGACTTAGAGGAAAAATGGTAATGGGACAGACGCTGCCTTTGTCAACCATACCCATTCTTCCTTTAGTCTCTAACTAACTTCAGTTCAGTCTAAATAGTTTTTATTTGAATGATTTGTACAAAAATAGATGGATACAAGAGTGGGAAAGAAGAGGAGTGACCTTTATCTTAAATCGTAAAGTGAATTTCAGAAAATGTTTGTTTTGCATAGCACTTAAATTCTGATAGTTCAGCAAATAAAATATTACATATAGAAAAAAATTGAACGGCAAAATGCCATGAATGTGTATAAAGATGTTATTGTTTATAAAATCAATACTTCATGCTAGAATTTTCTTTAAAAACATGCATGAGTTTAAAGTTATAGGACTTCAATTGCCTAGGATATTTATTGCACATGAGTCTTTAGTTACTCAAATTTGCTAGTATCCATATAAAATATGACTTCATTGGTTACTACAATTATCTGGCATATTCTAATTTTATTAGCAGGGATTCTACGAGGAAGATGTATTTTAGTGATATTTTTCTAGAAAGAAAATCTTTTGGGACACAGTGCTGCTTTCTAAATTGCTACCCATACGTGAGAGACCCCAAGTTTTAAAATCCAATAGACAGCATTACGGGAAGTGACTCTTATTTGGTTGAGATAACATTTCTTACTTTGATGTTTCTTCATTTATATTGTTCCTGAGCTTTAGTTTCAGAGCAACACACATTTCTTTTGCATGTTTTTGTAGTATTCATTCTAAATAGGTTAGTTCTGTAAACAAGTTCTAGTGCCTTTACTGGTTTTACAAAAATACTTTTCTGACAATACAGTTTGAGGGTTGAAAATAATTGTGGAGAAATTTTAATATGCCCTTCCATTTATTTATGAAAAAACCATTTTGTCAATAACTCAGACAAAAGGAAATAGGGTAACCACTAATCACCCCCTTATCCATTTATCTCCTTTATCTGCATAGATATTTATTAATTACTTGTGATTATATGTTTTCTTTTTCACCACATTCTGAAGGCCATAGGAGACACATTAACACACACTCTTTTCTCTTACACACTCTTTTCTCTTTGCAAACTGATCACATGAAGCTGATGACTCTTTATGTTTAGTAAACGCCACAAGATTTGCTCATCTTTGAACACTTGGAGTGGAAGGAGTTACTTTCAAGTGTGTTTTCAAAGGCAGCAGGGCTGAAAGTGCTGACCAGCAGCCCGGTGAGGAAAGCACTGAGTATCCCACTGTCATCTTGACCCTGATGACCCCTTCATTTCACTTCCCTAAGCTGCAAAAACACAGAGAGCTGTGTTACCCTTGCTTACCCAGGGACATGAAAAGGAAATCTTGCAACAAAAACAAGTGGGAGGTCAGACGTGGCAGTGAAGTCTTGTGGAAAGTGGTGAGTTGAGAATCAGAGGACCCGTTTTCCACTCATCAGGACGATGTAACTACAAACAAGTCACACTTTCATTTCTTTACTATGAAATAGCCATAATGACTATAAAAAGTGTGCATGCTTTAAGAAAGGAATATTTCTAAGAATCCTCTAAAGTCTAAAGACTGAATTAATTTAATGTATTACTATAAGTACCAAATAACAGAATAAAAAGGACTGACTTCAAAACTTATCTTTTAAAATTTGAATAAGAGCTAAATAATCTTTTATTTATTGTCAAGGCAAGTTTCTTTTAGTCAAAGAAGTTTTCAGGTTTTGCTAAAACAAACAAACAAAACACACACACACACACACAAACAGATTACCAAAAACACAAATAAAAGAACTTCTTAAAGTATATTAGATCTTAGAGATTGAATAACTTTTAAAAACAAGATTGTGATAACACATTGAAGGAATGAAAATCCGGTGCATGTAATTCTGTTAAATGGTTTTAAAAAGAGAGAAAATGTTTATCCAGATATGACTGGAACTTCACAAAAGACAAACATAGAACATGGTATCAAGCCAAATGATATCAAGTTACACCCGATGAATTAAGTTTTGTGAAAAGAGAGAAGGGCCTTGGGAAAATTTATCATGGAGATAAAGACATGCGAACCATTTTGTTCATTCTGGGTTCCTGCCATGAGTATTTAAAGTTTGCAGTAAAGTGTTGAAACTGTGAGATATAAATAAGAGATGAAACTTTTTAAATATGCCGCTAAAGAAAATGTAACACTTATTTTTAACCTTAAAATATTTATGAAGTAGTATTAAATTCCTTTGTTATTTTCAAACTCATAGTTTTAATGGCTCTTTAACAAATGAGCTATTTAAAACATATAGCCCAACAGATAACACACACATTCCAGCAGATAAGGTTAGAAATACAAACACTTTCAAATTACCTTCCTCATTTCTTGACCAAAGACTATAAAATGTCACATACTTACTGACCATTCCTTCTCAATATTGATGATATAATCAGAAATAGTTTCTTGTTTTATTTTCATAGATACTTAGGGAAGACATTGAGGCTTTAACATTTTTAATGCAGATGATGTTTACATCATACAAATATATGACACAAAATCGTTTTCAGGTAGAGTTTAAGTAGCTTGAAATCAAAACTGAGCTGAAAGGGAAGTGACTCTCAGTTTCGCCCACACTATCTAAAGGCTGATATTGTTCTCTTTTCCTAGCTGGACTGTTTGCTCTTTCATAGAAAAGAGAACTATGCAGAAATTGCATTTAAAAATGTGTGTTGCAACTTTATAAAGGGAGGATAGGACAGAAAACCACTATGGGAAGACAAAACTATAACAGAGAATTGGAATGCAAAAACCCAGAAAAAAAATCTCAGTCCTTAAACATTATAATACATCTTTTACCACAGTAATTATGTAAACTAAAATTAGAATCCAGTTTTTGCCCAATTATACCTCATAATATAAGACACAATTATAATTGAATTTATGCCATGGTTAAGTGCTATTCTACCTTACACTGCATCATCTATACTATTGCGCAGCACTTATTCCCAGTGTTAACTGTATGTGAAAGGAATACAAGTCTTCAGCAATCTAAGCATGGAGTCTTTCTCAACTGAGTGAGTTAAATGGTACCAGGAAAAGGGTTTGATACGGTGTCAAAAGGTGAGATATAAAAAGATGGCTTGTATCTGTGAGGTTTGTTTTTATTATGCCATTGAATTAATAAAGACTTTGAAGAATGAATCAGTCTTTAAAACTCATCTATTCATGGATCTGTAGAGACAAAGGTCATGGTGATTTCTAACCAAAATTAGCTAAAGTGTTATTTCTATTACTTTTCTACTACACTCACTAGTGTCAAGAAAGGAAAGAAACTCATATTTCTGACATCTGCCAGATTACAGGGACTTTCAAATGTTTCTCATTGAGTCCTTTAAACAATCTTATGAACAAGGTTTTGTTATTTTTATTTTGCAATTGAGGAAACAGATACATAAGCAATTTTCCTAAGTAAATCACAGAGCAGTTATTCAAATTCATTTAGTTTAAGAAAATTTTATGGCAAAAATGCTGAGAAAGTGTGATGGAAAGAAAATTACAAAATTATAAGATTTTTATGTAATTTTTTTCAAAACCTGTGAGACATTTTCAGAATATAAACCACACTGCCTAAATAAGAGTCAATAGTTGATTTACTCTTCATAATCTATACATCTGACAAAGGACTAATATCCAGAATCTACAAAAACTCAAACAAATCAATAAGAATAAAACAAACAATCCCATCAAAAAGTGGGCTAAGGAGATGAATAGACAATTCTCAAAAGAAGATAAACTAATGGTCCACAAACATTTGAAAAAATGCTCAACGTCACTAATGATCAGGGAGATGCAAATCAAAACCACAATGTGATACCACTGTACTCCTGCAAAAAATAACCATAACCAAAAACTTACCCTACTCCTGCAAGAATGGCCATAATCGAAAATAGAAGAACAGGAGATGTTGGCATGGATGCAGCGATCAGGGGACACTTCTACACTGCTGGTGGGATTGTAAGCTAGTACAGCCACCATGGAAAAGAGTGTGGACATTCCTTAGATTTTTAGTTCTTTAAACTAAAAATAGAACTACCATTTGATCCAGCAATCTCACTACTGGGTATCTACGCAGAGGAAAAGGAGTCATTATTTGAAAAATATACTTGCACACTCATGTTTATAGCAACACAATTCACAAATGCAAAATTATGGAACCAACCCAAATACCCATTGATCAATGAGTGGATACAGAAACTATGGCATATATATATATACATATGTGTGTGTGTGTGTGTGTGTGTGTGTGTGTGTGTGTGTGTGTATAATGGAATACTACTCAGCCATAAAAAGGAATGAATTAATAGCATTTGCAATGACCTGGATGAGATTGGAGACTATTATTCTAATTGAAGTAACTCAAGAATGGAAAGCCAAAGATCATTTGTTCTCACTGGTATGTGGGAGCTAAGTTATGAAGACACAAAGGCATAAAAGTGATATAATGAACTTTAGGGACTTGGGGGAAAGAGTGAGAGGCAGGCGAGGGATAAAAGACAACAAATATGATGCAGTGTATACTGCTTAGATGATGGGTGCACCAGGATCTCATAAGTCTCCACTAAAGAACTTACTCACGTAACCAAATACACCTGTATCCCAATAACTTATAGAAAATAAAATAATAAAATAAAATAAAATAGTTGATTTACCAAGCAATTGGTCTATTTCAGAGTCACCTCAATACAAGGAAAAATTGACCATCAAATATGGTTAACTACCTTTTGAAATGATGGCCTATGTTGTTCTATGTATAATTAACACTAATGCAATCTACATGAGCTTTTCATCAGAGGCTCTATGTGGTCTGAATATTGTTTTTAGATCGTTTACTTAACTGTTTTATTATCATGTCGACCATGATCTAAAAATCATCAGTTGCATAAGCACCAATGCTGCTTTCTGGTCTGTATTTCTTTATATGGAAACGCTAATGATACCATCTTACTTATGTAGGCTCATAAGAGAACAGATACCCACATAATACTTAACTGATGCGTTTACACAAAGTAAAAGCCAAATTATATCAAGTTATACCATCTGAATTAAGTTTTTTGAAAAGAGAGAAGGGCCTTGGGGGAATCTGTTTATCATGGAAATGAAGACATGTTAAATATTTTTTAATATACTGTAGGAGTTAGAATTATACTCTCATAACAAGCACCATTTTAGTTTCAGGAAAAGAAATCATCTGTCACTTTTAAGTTAATTTTATATGAATATCATTGGTTTTGCCATATTGTTTCCATTTAATTTCCAGCTAAATTTTGGATTTTACAATTATAGAAGAATTATAAGAACAAATGCCTCCCTTGATTACTGTACATAAATAGCATCATGAAAACAACATTATAAATCAATTCTCAGAGACTGTGAGTGTATTTCTTTCTTTAAAGAGATGTAACTATTTTTAAAGAAAGATTAGTCACATCGATCTAAACTATATTCTTCCAGGACTGTGAGCCTGGTAATTGGCTGCATTTTAATCAAAAGACACTTCTTTGGTAAATATTTTTGCCTGGAGATCACCTATTATTGTACAGCCTGGGAGCTAAGAATGGAGTTTCCATTAAATGGTTTTACGTTAATACTATTAGACTTTTGGTGAGAACGTTTGCTCAAAGAGTGAAGAACACTGAGAGCAATATCAATTATGAATTTAAAGACAATGTAAATGATTTTGAGTGACTTTCTTTGCCTCTTGATGAATGGACAAAGATCACCAACACTGTTCAGTCCTTGTTCACTGTACGAGTCATGCTGACTTTTGAGGTGACTAAAGAATTTGCCTCTACAAATAGTCTATGTGGAACAAATACTGGTAACAATGTTTTCAAATAATTTGAGAAAACATTAACTTGGTACAAACTGAAGTGGAATCTGCAAATTTTACCCACTAACATTGGTAAAAATATATGTGGAGAAAGACAATTTTACAAAGCTTGTGAAAATGTACAGTACTTAAAGACTCTAGATGTATATACCGTGTTATTCAACAGCTAGTAATTTGCAGAAGATATTTAAGCCAATCCTATGTTATTGACTAGTAGTTTCAATTGTGAGCTTCATTTGCTTTCATAACCATCATCAGTTCTGTGAATTTTTGTCACAAGCAGGAACCGAATATCCCAATTTCCCTATCAGTTTGATAATTTCATGGTGGTAAAGTTTTGTCGTGAATTTTTGAGGTGCGGATTGAGATTGAAATTTTTCTGAATGAGGAGGACCACCCTTAACCACCATTGGCAAATACTGGATGCTTTGGAGAGTAGCTTTTGCTGCAGATTTCATAATGTGTCTTAATGAATTCAATCTAAAATTACAATGTTTATATGCAACACTTGTAGTATGGTACAATTATTTTAATGACAACTAACTTTGTTTGAATCACAAATAAGTCTAGCTGTTTTTTACATTTACCAAAAGTAAAAAAAAAGCGAGACCTCCAGGCACACAAAAATTTGCAACATGTATAACTTCCAAACTGAATCTACATTTCCAGGATTGTTTTTCTGACCTTAAATATCTGTGCAAAGGGAATTTCCATACTTCCAACTCCAGTTGTGCAATTGAGGAATTTCCATATCATCTTCAATTGGAAGTAATTATAATACAATGACATGCTAAAAGGTAAATATTAAGAGAAGAATCTAATATAATTTTTTGGATGCATTCCCAATGATGAATATGCTCAATTAAAATAATATGTTTGTGGATTGACATCTGTATCTGGTAGTAACTATCTGTGTGAAAAGATCTTTCCAAAGATGAAATACATAAAATATCATTACATATCTGCATTAGCAGATGAACATTTGCAATCAATTTTCAAGGCAGAAACACTAACATCAAAATTCAATTAAGTGAAGTGGTGGCTCCCCTAACAAAAAACCTCAATTCCTCCCATTAGTAAACCTACATTACAAAAATGTTTGCTAAATCATTATCATATTTTAAATTTCATCAATGAAATAATTCATAAATATTTTTATTTAGTGTTATATAAGTGCTTTTATAATATCCTAGATTTTTTTCCCTTGGCCTGTAAAATCTAAAATATTTATGATGTGGCCTTTTACAGAAAGTTTGGTGACCCCTGTTTTTTTCTCTTTGTATTGTTTTTCTGGCCTGTATTATATCCATATTGAAAACTTTAGAAATATGTGATTAATATTATGACATTTTTATTCTCAAGCAAAATGTCATAGCATGATATTTATCTTTCAAAGTAGAGTGTGGTGACCCAAAGACCTATCTAAACTTATTTCAGAGCTGAAGAAGAAGGATCATGGATTGAGCTGCTCAAAACCAAATAAATGAAAGATTTACTGTGGATTTTGTTTGTTTCACAAAGATTGTTAGGAAAAGAAGAGCTGGGAAAAGTGAATGCAAATAGTCTAATGATATTATGAATTTAAAGAAATTTGCCTGGGTGCATGAAGGAAAGGATAAACATTTAAAAAGAAAAGGTAAGATAGTAAAGGGATTTAAAACAAATTTTTAACAATAAAGAAGTTAGAATATTGACAGTATAACTTTGAAATTCTTTAGAGCTTACATAGTTTGAAAATAAAACCTGTAATAACAAATAATTCTAGAACTTGTTTTAAACCTGTTTAACCACTGACTGAAACCTCACTTTAAGAATCAGTCCTTTGTAATCAGCACAAAACAAGCTGCTAATATTAAAGATAACCTATTCCTGCCTCTGTCATCAGTATATCCCAAAGCAAAACCTTCAAAAATCCCTATCTAAGCTCAACAATTTACTTTATTCATCAAAATTATTATTGAGCATTATGGTTCTCCCTTAATTAAGCAACAATTATAGCTGGTTGTTTTTAGATATTAATATTAAGTGACAATCTTATCATTTGATAGTCTTGAAGGTATCACTGGATTGTTTTGGAAAGTGTTACCTTCTTTATCCCTACTGCTAAAATTAAAACGTGAGAGGAGAAAGATAATCTAAAGAAAACAATGTTAAACAAAAAAGATCCTGGAATTGCTGCATATGAATGTCCAGAGAACAAATGATGACAAAATGAAGAAAGGGCTTCCAGGTAAAGACCAAAGCTAGGACACCCTCAATAAAATATGGTCAAAAGATGAGGCCAAAAATATAACTATAAAATTCTTTATTAAGACCTTAGGAAGACTAAGGATTATGACTTGAAGAACCATTCAGTCAGATAACAGGGAAGTCTAAAAATCTTGAGGGCATTGTCCTTCAGCAATCTCATCAGAAGCTCAAGGTAGAGAAGGGCCTAATTCAAAGAGATTTTTGGATGTGGCTTTTATCTAATGAACAAAGTATTTAAGACGTTTATTGACAGAAACACTGCTTATGTGAACTGAAAGGCACAGAAACAGTACAAAGCGATTAGAGGCCTTTGGACTCCCAGACTTCTACAAGCAGAAACCAGGCAGAAAAAACGACTCTGCTGCAAATATGAGAAACCTTTTATTGCATAGGAAGGATGATTCTGAAGACCAACCAAGAGCCAAGAATGTGGATCTAAGAGCTATGGCATATTACTCCCAGGCCTTGGGTCTTAAGTAGCAGTCAACTACTGCCATGCTGCATTTTAGAAATTCTGTAACTAGTAACTCCTATATGCCTCCAATTTCACCTTTTTTTGAACAGTAGGATCAATAGCAAATATTCTGTGCCTTTCCAGCCACAGTATATTTGGTGCATTTGGCTCACATAACTTCTCTCTAGTTCAGATAAAGAGGAACTGTACAAGAGGAGCTGTCCTTAAGGAGTAACATCTTAAGGGACACATCCACAATTACATCTGATTTACATAATGAAATTCTGGACTTTGAGCTAATGTTTCAATGGATGAAACATTTGGGAGGCTTTAGCAGGACACAACTGTATTTTGCATATGGTGAGGATTTGGTTCTTTGGGAACCAAAAGATAAATGTTTGTAGCCAAGACGACTTCTAAAGATCTCATTCTCTGGTACTTACATTCTTGTGTAGGACTCTTCCACATTTTATAGAGCTAACCAGGGAAACAAAAAGAATAACCACTGATATTTCATTCTAAGAAGAAAATAAAGGCACATCAACCTAGAATTCTCTACATAAAAGTATATTTCAAAAATAAATACACAATTAAATATTTCAGACAATAAAAGTTTAGGGAATTCATTGCCAGCAGATATACACAATGAGAATTATTAGAGGAACTACTTCAGGCAGAGACAAAATAATACCAAATGAAAACTAGAATTTATACAAAGGAATAAAAGTTGCCAAAAATGTTAAATATGTAGATAATTACAATTTATTTTCTTTTACTATTTAAAAAATGTCTTTAAAAGATAGTTATCAACTACGATCCATTAATCCCTATTCTTGGTATTTATTCTGGGTGTTTATCCATAGGAATCGAAAGAAGGATCTTGAAGGGATATTTACACACCCACATTTATTGAAGCATTATCCACAAAGGCCAAGAGATATAAGCAACTCAAATGTCGATCAATGAATGAATGAACAAATAAAATGTTATATGCACACACACACACACACACAATGGAATATTATTCAGTCTTTCAAAGGAAAGAAGTCCTGTCACATGCTACAACATGGATGAACCTTGAGGACGTTATGCTAAGTGAAGTAAGCCAGTCACAAAATGGCAAATACTGTATGATTCCACTTATACGAGATATCTAAAAGAGTCAAATGTATGAAAATTAAAAGTAGAATGGTCATTGCCGTGGGCTAAAGGGAGAGGGAAATCAGGAGTTGTCATTAAGTGTTTAGAGTTTCAGTTTTGCAAGATAAAAACATTCTGGATATTCTTTGCACACCAATGTGATATATGTAGCATTAGTGACTTGTACGCTTAAAAATGGTTAACACAGAATATTTTTATGTGTATTGTATCACAATTAAAATTGTTTAAAAGATAATTGACAGGTTAAAGCAAAAATGGTAATAATGTATTATAAAGTACTTATCACAAAAACACTTCTGGAAAAATTTAACAAAGTAGGAGAAAAATTCAAACATTGAAAACTATAAAACTATGATGTGAGAAATTAAGGATTTTCTTAATAAGTGGAGCTAGATAGCATGTTTGTGTATAAGAAGAAAAAATCTTGTTAAAGATCAATTTTGCCTCAAATCAATACACAGATCCAACATAATGCCAAGTAGAAAATAACTTGAGGTGGAAAGCAGTAATTGAAAAGACTCAAAAACTGGTATTAAAATGTAAAAGGCTTTGTTCTTTTGGCTTAGGATTGTCTTGGCAATGTGGGCTCTTTTTTGGTTCCATATGAACTTTAAAGCAGTTTTTTCGAATTCTGTGAAGAAAGTCATTGGTAGCTTAATGGGGATGGCATTGAATCTATTAATTACCTTGGGCAGTATGGCCATTTTCAAGATATTGATTCTTCCTATCCATGAGCATGGTATGTTCTTCCATTTGTTTGTGTCGTCTTTTATTTCACTGAGCAGTGGTTTGTAGTTCTCCTTGAAGAGGTCCTTCACATCCCTTGTAAGTTGGATTCCTAGGTATTTTATTCTCCTTGAAGCAGTTGTGAATGGGAGGTCATTCATGATTTGGCTCTCTGTGTGTCTGTTATTGGTTTATAAGAATGCTTGTGATTTTTGCACATTGATTTTGTCTCCTGAGACTTTGCTGAAGTTGCTTATCAGCTTAAGGAGATTTTGGGCTGAGACAATGGGGTTTTCTAAATATACAATCATGTCATCTGCAAACAGGGACAATGTGACTTCTTCTTTTCCTAATTGAATACCCTTTATTTCTTTCTCTTGCCTGATTGCCCTAGCCAGAACTTCCAACACTATGTTGAATAGGAGTGGTGAGAGAGAGCATCCCTGTCTTGTGCTAGTTTTCAAAGGGAATACATCCAGTTTTGGCCATTCAGTATGATACTGGTTGTGGATTTGTCATAAATAGCTCTTCTGGAGGCATCACGCTACCTGACTTCAAACTATACTACAAGGCTACAGTAACCAAAACAGCATGGTACTGGTACCAAAACAGAGATATAGACCAATGGAACAGAACAGAGCCCTCAGAAATAATACCACACATCTACAGCCATCTGATCTTTGACAAACCTGACAAAAACAAGAAATGGGGAAAGGATTCCAAATTTAATAAATGGTGCTGGGAAAATTGGGTAGCCATAAGTAGAAAGTTGAAACTGGATTCTTTCCTTACTCCTTATACAAAAATCAATTCAAGATGGATTAGAGACTTAAATGTTAGACCTAAAACCATAAAAACCCTAGAAGAAAACCTAGGTAATACCATTCAGGACATAGGCATGGGCAAGGACTTCATGTCTAAAACACCAAAAGCAATGGCAACAGAAGTCAAAATTGACAAATGAGATCTAATTAAACTAAAGAGCTTCTGCACAGCAAAAGAAAATACCATCAGAGTGAACAGGCAACCTACAGAATGGGAGAAAATTTTTGCAATCTACTCACCTGACAAAGGGCTAATATCCAGAACCTACAAAGAACTCAAACAAATTTACAAGAAAAACACAAAGAAACCCATCAAAAAGTGGGCAAAGGATATGAACAGACACTTCTCAAAAGAAGACATTTATCCAGCCAATAGGCACATGAAAAAAATGCTCATCATCACTGGCCATCAGAGAAATGCAAATCAAAACCAGAATAAGTTACCATCTCACACCACTTAGAATGGCAATCATTAAAAAGTCAGGAAACAACAGGTGCTGGAGAGGATGTGGAGAAATAGGAACACTTTTACACTGTTGGTGGGACTGTAAACTAGTTCAACCATTGTGGAAAACAGTGTGGCGATTCCTCAAGGATCTAGAACTAGAAATACCATTTGACCCAGCCATCCCATTACTGGGTATGTACCCAAAGGATTATAAATCATGCTGCTATAAGGACACATGCACACGTATGTTTATTGCAGCACTATTCACAATAACAAAGACTTGGAATCAATCCAAATGTCCATCAGTGACAGACTGGATTAAGAAAATGTGGCAAATATACACCATGGAATACTACGCAACCATAAAAAAGGATGAGTTTGCGTCCTTTGTAGGGACATGGATGCAGCTGGAAACCATCATTCTCAGCAAACTATCGCAAGAACAGAAAACCAAACACCGCATGTTCTCACTCATAGGTGGGAATTAAACAATGAGATCACTTGGACACAGGAAGGGGAACATCACACACCAGGGCCTATTCTGGGGAGGGAGGAGGGGGGAGGGATAGCATTAGGAGATATACCTAATGTAAATGACGAGTTAATGGGTACAGCACACCAACATGGCACGTGTATACATATGTAACAAACCTGCAGTTGTGCACATGTACCCTAGAACTTAAAGTATAATAAAAAAACAAAAATAAAAAAATAAAAAAAATGTAAAAGGCATAGAATAGCCAAACCAATTTTTTTAAACGAAACAAAATTGAGAGTTTTATACCTGATTTCAGAACTTATAATACACTAGAGTAGTTAGACTGTTGAATTGAGAGTAAGAACAGACAAATAGAAAGTCTAAAAATAGATTCACATATCAGATAATCAAATGATTTTCAAGAAATATACCAAGGTGTGATGGTTAATACTGTCCACTTGATTGGATCGAAGGATGCAAAGTATTGTTTCTGGGTGTGTCTGTGCGGGTGTTGCAAAGGAGATTAACATTTGAGTTAGTGGACTGGGAGAGGCAGATCCACCCTTAATCTTGGTGGGCACCGTCTAATCAGCTGCCAGCACAGCTAGAGTAAAGTAGGCAGAAGAACTTAGAAGGACTTGACTTGCTGAGTCTTCTAGTCTTTGTCTTTCTCCCTTGCTGGATGCTTCCTGCCCTTGAACATCAGACTGCAAGTTCTTCAGCCTTTGGGCTCTTGGACTTACACCAGTGGTTTGCCAAGGGCTCTAGGGCCTTCAGCCACAGACTGAAGGCTACACTGCTGGCTTCCCTACTTTTGAGGTTTTGAGACTCAGACTGTCTTTTCTGTCCCTCAACTTGCAGATGGCCTATTGTGGGACTTCACCTTGTGATTATGTGAGTCAGTACTCCTTAATAAACTCCCCCTCATATATACATCTATCCTATTAGTTCTGTCCCTCTAGAGAACCCTGACTAATATATATGGTAATTCAACAGGGAAAGGATAGTTCTTTCAATAAACAGGCCAAAACAACTGGATATCAGTTTTGGACAAATTATTCTCAATGTTCATCTCATACCATGCAGGAAAATGAACTTAAAATGGATCACAGACATAAACGTAGAAAGACTCCATCAAATTTAAAAGCATTTTCTCCTAGAAAGATACAATTATAAAAATAAATATGAAAGCCACAGGCTAGGAGAAAAAAAATCTGCCATACATATATCCAGCAAACCACATGCATCCAAAATATATAAAGAACATTTATAATTCAATAGTAAAATAAAATATTTAAAAAGGTAAAAATTTGAATAGAATCTTCATAAATAAAAGTACACAAATGGCCAAATAAACCCCCAAAAAGAAACTCAACATGATTAATCATCAAAATGATGCAAATTGAAACTCTAATGATCTAACCCTACAAACCTATAAAATTGATTAACAAGACAGATGCTATGACCTGAATGTATCTGTACTGTATGATTCCATTCACATGAAATTATACAATTAGCAAAACAAATTTATAGTGACAGAAAGCAAGTTAGTGACTACCTGGTGTTAGGGGTGGGTGGGGAGGAAGTAACTGCAAAGGAACAGAAGGGAACTTTTGTGGATGATGTTCTATATCTTAATAAGATTGGTGTTTGCACAGGTATATATTTTTGTCAAAACTTATAAGCCAAGAGAGTGTTTGTCTCATTTTGAAAAGAAGATGGTATATTCTCATTGAGAATTAATACATATAATAATTTCAGGTGAAAGAAAGCCTGAAGTAGGAGTAAGAAGTGGCAATTTGAGGCTACAACCAGAACACACATTAATATATTCCCATATTTAATTATCACATTAATCCTAAGAATTAGGTAGTTCAATATTGCTATTGTACAGATAAGGAAACTGGAGCACAGAAAAATATTGTAATTCACCCAAAATCACAAAGCTGTTACATAGTATGCCTAGGAGTTGATCTTGAGTGGAACTGGGGAGCCTTTTATCCTTATCCATTATGAAATAAGGAACATCTGTACATCAAGGTATATAACTACTTTATGCAATTTCAAGGCTGTTTATGGCAACTACATTTCTTAAAAACTAATATACATTTAGAAAACTAGTGTATTCAAAGCAGTAAATCATAAGAGATCCTTAATTGCTTTTGCAATATGATTTAAATAATAAGTAGATATGTGCAGTGGATGCAAAACTCAGTATAAAAATTCAGATGTGCACATAATACAATTTTATTTTTCTATACTTAGTTTGTTTTCTATTACCAGCTTCCAAGCAGTTAGAGCACAACAATTTAATATCCATTGAATGGCCTTACCATTGGGTTTTAAATGCTGGGGTGGGTGAGAGGAGCAGGGCATCTGGCCCCTGTGTCATAATCTGTACTTGCATCTCCTGAGATCTGCTGAGAAATCCACTATTCATTCTGGTCTGTAGATTGCTGTCCAAACAGGTCACTGCTAAGTCATTGGTCCCCCACTCATAAGGTTTCTTCAGGTATGCTCTCTCTGTACTGACTCCCATGAGATCATCCTCCTTTTCCTCATCACACAGCCAGAGGCTTACAAGATGAGGCAATCTGTAATCTCTCATTGTTTCCTTACTCCTCTTAGTTTCAGGGGATATTTGTACTTCTCAGGTATCATACTGGGATGTGAGGAAAGCGTGTTTTCTTAAGTTTGGCAGAGATTGTTGTCCATCTCGTTTAGCAGGGATAGCTGTCCATCTAAATCCATTTTGTCTTTTTCCTGGACAAAGATACCAGTATTTTCTTGTTGGGAGGTGGGGACAGGTAACTTGGTTTTAGCCAATGGGATATGAGCAGAAATAATTGGTACCACTTCCAGACCTGGCCCCCACACCTCCACCCACACACCCCTGTGTTATTTCCCCTTCTGTTGTCATGACAGCAACAAGCAAAGCCCTCAAGACTGCAGAGACACAAGCTGTACAAGCTGGAAAGGACCTTGCTTCCTGAATGATTTAGAAAGCCATCTTCTCTGGAACACCCAATAGGAATGATACTGATCAAGAAATAAACTTCTCTTTTTTGTCTAGTCATTACTAGATTGAGTCTGTTATTATGGGCTAGCGTATATTATAACTAATATACAGACCTATTTGATTAAGTATGTTAAACAATGGTTTCTCTTCTGTAAGACTGATGCCTGCATGGGCTGTACACAGGCAAGGAAGTAAGGCAACCCTTCTGTTACAATCCCCTAAACCTATCTGGAGTGTCTGAATGATCCCTCATGCAGGAGAGGCGAAGTTTCCCTTCTCCAAGGGACTCCCATTATTTATTCACTTGTTGCTTCACCATCTTACTCGTCTCTTTTCTTCAGCTCCAGAAAACTTTAATACTTTGATAGGCAGAAAGTTTTGTGTTACTCATAAAATACTCCTAAAAAACAACATGTGGTAGAGACTAAAATGCCAATAAGTTAATATTTGGGAAATAAGTAAGGATATAAGTAATACTGTAGTTGATTAATTGGGTGAAAAGCAAAGAGTACAAAGAAAAGCAATGATGAGGAAATCTCTTTCATCTTTTAATATTTCATAATATTACCCCATGACATTTACAGTTCTTTGTCAACTGGACCAAATGTCCAAGAACTGTATTATCCTTTACAGTCTCAGTAATCAGCTTGAGTCCTATCTAGTATTTTAGGGACTGTGATACTTGAAAATGACTTTTTTTTTTTTATAATGAGGCATTTAGTCAATGCACAAATGGTAGTGAATACCTACTATATGTGAGTCACTGATATGGGAGTTAAAATGTAATGAAATACCAGTTATCTCTATTTTCTTCCAAAATGCAAGGTAACCCTTGTCCTTCAAGCATGACCCATACTGAGATGGTAAAACTAGACAGAGACCATTGCAAGGTTCGGAAATTCTTCACAAATGTCCTCATGAAGTTACTGATGTGCCCCTACTGATATGTGAAGAGGTAAGTGTAGTTCTCCTTGCATTGCTACTAGAAGTCAATTAATATCATGAGCATTTCTTTTTTTTTTTTTTTTTTTTTTTTTTTTTTTGAGACGGAGTCTCGCTCTGTCGCCCAGGCTGGAGTGCAGTGGCCGGATCTCAGCTCATTGCAAGCTCCGCCTCCCGGGTTCACGCCATTCTCCTGCCTCAGCCTCCCCAGTAGCTGGGACTACAGGCGCCCGCCAGGTCGCCCGGCTAGTTTTTTGTATTTTTAGTAGAGACGGGGTTTCACCATGTTAGCCAGGATGGTCTTGATCTCCTGACCTCGTGATCCGCCCGTCTCGGCCTCCCAAAGTGCTGGGATTACAGGCTTGAGCCAAGTCCAGATCTTGACTTAAGGCACTTGCCCTTATCTCATCCCCTTTGCAGAGAGTATTCACAAGGTTTTGTGATATAGGACTCAGATAATGAGTGAATGAATGAATTTCATTCAGTGAATGAAATTGCCTCATACTCTTTTAGGACCTGCCTCACTTTTTAAAGTGCAGCAAAAAAGCACATATTGAAACTATAGATTTAGCACATGGTTGAATAAACTTTAGTTTCCTGATTGAATATGCAGAGTAAGTTCCAGCACTGATCCAAGGTACTATGTTGGGTGTTAAGTTTTGTAAAATAAGTATTTACTGGTTTCTCTGCCATGATTTTATCTTGTTTTTAAACATCAATTCTTATTTCCCAAAGTCTTACCCCAGCTGGGTAAATTGAGAGAGCACGAAATGAATATCAGGTATAATTCTAATGTAACAAACATGGGAATTGTGACTTCAATACCAGAACATCGGAAAGTCGAAGGATAGGGGATTTTTAGATTTTTTGAAAATGTCCTTCTAAAAACAACTTAATTTTCATGAATTGGAATTTTTTTTTTTTTTTTTTTTTTTTTTTTTTTTTTTTTAGATAAATGCTCAGGCTGGAGTTCAGTGGCATGATCTCAGTTCACTGCAACCTCCACCTCCTGGGCTCAAGCAATTCTTCTACCTCAGCTTCCTGAGTAGCTGGGATTACAGTTGTGCACCACCGTGCCTGGGTAATTTTTGTATTTTTAGTAGAGACAAGGTTTTGCCATGTTGGCCAGGCTGGTCTTGAACTCCTGACCTTCAGGTGATCCTCCCACCTCAGCCTCCCAAAGTGCTGGGATTAAAGGCATGAACCACCACACCTGGCTGGATTGGGATATTTTGAGGTTACAAGCAGTGGGCTAACATAAAATCTCAGAGCTCAGCCGGGCACAGTGGCTCACGCCTGTAATCCCAGCACTTTGGGAGGCTGAGGTGGGTGGATCACGAGGTCAGGAGATCAAGATCATCCTGGCTAACACAGTGAAACCCCATCTCTGCTAAGAATACAAAAAAATTAGCCGGGCAAGGTGGCGCTCTCTTGTAGTCCCAGCTATTCGGGAGGCTGAGACAGAAGAATCACTTGAACCTGGGAGGCAGAGATTACAGCGAGCCAAGATCACACCACTATGCTCCAGCATGGGTGACAGAGCAAGACTCTGTCTCAAAAAAACAAACAAAAAAAAATTTCAGAGCTCACAAGTCTGGTTAAACCACAAAATCTGTCTTGAACGAAATTTCTGGTGACACCAAGCTTTCTTTACATTGCTTTTTCCTGAAACCATAATGAGAGAAGCCAAGTTTGCACATGGGTAGAGAAAAAAGAAACAAATGAAGTTTGTTTATCACACAACCATAAAAGCAGGCAGTCACACTGCATGCCAGATCCACCCAGGACTTATGCAAAAATCCTGGAGAAAGATTCAGTAAGCCACAGTCAATCATTCAGCCAGTTTGTCCCCAAAGATGTGGGCATTTGTGTCCTGTCATCCTGTTCCCAGATCAAGCTGAGGGACGGGCTGCTATTTCTCATGGCCCAATAACAAGATGCAGATGAACTGGGGAGGAAGAGAGTTTTTATTTCTGTAACCAGTTACAGGGAGGAGGCCTGGAAATGATTGCCAGACTAACTCAAAATTATAAAGCTTTTCAGAGCTTATATACCTTCTAAGCTATATGTCTGCATGTAAGTATCCATTCATCTGAAGACATAAGTGATTAACTTCTTTTCATCTATAACTAAGGTCTGAGGCCTGAAGACCTGCTTCTGGAGCCTCAGCGAATTTCATCTAAATGGGTCCAGGTGCTGGGGTGATTACCTTTATCTTGTCTCCTGCTAAATCACAGAGGTTTGGAGAGTTTCTTCAGACCCCCAATACAATTCGTTTAAACCTAAATGGGTCCTGTTAGGAATTCCTTCATTATTTTGTCACGCTTTAAGGCCCAGGAAAGGCCTAGGCAACACTCTTGATGGGTGTTTTTTACATTCCAGCCTTTGTATAAGGGCACTGGCTTTTTCAGCTTTTGATACTTAACCACTCAGTTAGTGCTGAAGCCGTTGTCACGGAGGCCTGCGTTAGTGAAACCTGGCCTGCCACATCCTGGGGGAAAGCATGGGGCAAGTCTGCATATTTGAGGACAGTGTGGCCGTGGTTGTGGGAATATGCTGCTACCGTTGCCAAAGTGCGGTTTCACCAGATTCAGTCAAATCAATGGCCTTCCTCCTCCCCCTTTTTTGTTTTGTTTTTGTCTTTTTTGGTACCTTTCTTCCATCCTATTCCCTTATAGCTAAAGCTTTATTTTCTTTTAATATTTCTACTATGGATCACTGAAAATTCTTCCTCATTTTAGAAACATGGAGAGGGCACTTTTCCTTATTTCTCCCACTAAGTAAAGCTAAATATCTTCAACGCCATATATAAAACAAAATAAGATGGCTCTCAAAGGCAGACAGCGGACAGACTAGTTAGGGACTATGGACCTAAGGAATGGTGCTGTGGTGAGACTGCCTGAGTCTCATATATTATATATATATATATATATCTGCCTATAGTTTCCAGATTTGAAGCTGAAGATGCCTCCAATCAGGAAATGCTAATGGTCACAAACAATAGCGCTCTATGAAAGCCTGTTTTTCTCCACCGAAAGTGTAAGAAAAAAGGAAACTAAAAAATAACAGCTTGCATCCAAAAAAAAAGCAAAGAAAATACTGTGGTCTCACACCCTCTCAGATCAACAAAGGTGGAGTAGGAAGATTAGATTTCCACTCTGACCCAGCTGTTCAGGCACCCTGCACACTCCACTCCTGCTGGGTGGTCAGAGAAGGCTGAGCGGGGATTTGAGAAGTTCATCTCCATCAAACAGTAAGAAATCCCACCCCACTCTGCAGGTGTCAGTAAAGAGCACACGGGGAGTCTGGACTTCCACCCTCTTGCTGTGGCACTAAAGCACCTTCCCCTCCACCCTTTAGTGGCGTCAGAGGAGGCTTAGTGGAGAGTCCAAACTCTCCCCACTGCTCACGGAAGGGTGAGGCCACTCCTACTCCTGCCCTGTGGTGTCAGTGGAAGCCGTGAAGAAAGCAATAAGAAGTCATTCCAGCCAGGCGGGTGTCAGCAAAGGTTGAATAGGACAGCTAAATTCTCACCCCTATTCAGAAGTAATGAGGTATCCCCTCCTGACCACCTCCCTCCAGCATGGTGTCTACAGAGGCCTAGTGGGGAACCTGGATTTGGTTCTCACATGGCAGTGATGAAGAGATCCTGCCACATCCCCTGCCAGCATCAGAGGAGCCTATGGAACAGAGGTGTGTAAGATCCAGTCTCACAACATAACACACAAAATGTCCAGGATACAGTCACCAATGAATCCTTGTACGAAGAACCAAAAAAATCTCAACTTGAATGATAAAAAACAACCAATAGATGCCAAGAACAAACTGGCACAGATGGAATTATCTGACAAAGAATTTAATAGTCGTTATTATGTATCAGATTTACTACAAACGTTGGTGAAGTGGGACAGCTCAATATAGCTAATGAATTATAAGTCCCATTTAATGAAATGTATTTATGCAAATGGTCACCCAGCACCAACAACCACTGAGAAGTTAATGACAACGGGCCAGGTGCGGTGGCCCACGCCTGTAATCCCAGCACTTTGGGAGGCTGAGTCAGGTGAATCACTTGGGATTAAGAGTTCAAAGACCAGCCTGGCCTTACCAACATAGTGAAGCCCTGTCTCCACTATAAATACAAAAATTAGCCAAGCGTGGTGGTGCACACTCGTAATCCCAGCTACTCTGGTGACTGAGGTGGGAGAATCATTTGAACCTGTGAGGCAGAAGTTGCAGTGAGCCAAGACAGCACCAATGCACTCCAGCCTGGGCAACAGAGTGAGACTCCACCTCAAAAAAAAAAAAAAGAAGTTAATGACAGCAATTAATAACAGCTTTTTACAACATGAGACTGGAATATAGGTTAAAAACTTAAGAATTAGGATCAAAAATGTATGTGTTCTACTCCATGTATACCAATTATTGTCAACTGTGTTATGGATTGGGGTTCATTTGTCCACATTCATTTGCATATTTTCTTTCACCATCCCTTACAATCCCTGTACATACATCCCGTAATCATGTACAAGTGCTTATATACCTAATTGCTTATAACTCAGGATTATTCAAATATTGTCAAACATAATTATGAATATTATTTGTGAGAATGGAACCCTTAGAGACAAGTGCCCATCAAACTTTAAGTTAAATAGTTCATTAATTTTCTAGTTGCTCTGAACTACTTTTCTTCCTTAATGAGTTCTTAGTATCTAGTTCCTTGAAAAATGAGCGTGAAAAGGTTTTATTGAATTTGTCTTTAATATACCATCTCACTATACATACTGCTTCTTCTCTCTCTCTTTTTTAGTCAATTTTTATTGAGTCTTTATTTATGAGATAATGGCATGATTCAAAAGCAATACAAGCCTTTTTATAGAATATTTTTTCCCTGTGAGATAAGACTATAAAAGTTCTTGTAAACCTTTCACTCTTAAAAGCAAGAATTGGAAGACTCCACTGAGATTTCAAAACCGTTGAATATCTGAAATTGCATGGCCATTTGCCTTGACATGATTTTTTCACCTGGTTTTTATTTTCAAGAGAAAAAAAATTGTGGATGACTAACTTTTCCATTAAATCAAATGCAAAAGGATAAATGTGTCTCTTTCCACCTTTACTGGTTTTATTTGAAGGTATCTGAATCTAAGGGATGAATGTTGTTAGGCAAAAGTGGTTTTCTAATTTTAATATTTAAGTAAACAAAGACAGAAAGCTTTTTTCTCTTAAATGGCAGTTCCAACATTCTTGTATTTGTAAGAAATTATTGTCTTATAAAACAAATAAAACTGACTGTGTTATGAAGAAGAGTTCTTGAAAATTGACCAAAACACGGAAAATGAAACTTTCCTACCCTGGACTCTGTAGTATTACCGAGTTTTATGAGGTAGAGTACACAAATTATAATTCTTTCCAAATTAGTAAACCTCAAAAATGTAGGAAGCAGAAAATTACTTGCAAGCAAAATGAAACCAGTATTTACAGTAATTAAGAGATGAGGAATTTGGGAGGGGACTAATTTTTAGAGGGGGATCTATATTACTTAATTAAATAATAACTCTACTCCAGAAAATTTAAAAAGCAGTTTCTGCAAAAGAGTTATAGAGTGGCCCATGCTCCACCCTGTGGTATCTGAAATATTCACTCTTTCAGCTACACGGTTTAGGCAGATATATCAGCTGCAAACACTTCAGCCTTACTCATGCTGTATTTTCTTTTCTGTTTAAATTACAAATTGATTGTGCATGATTTGAAAACATGGTAATGATATTTGGAAACTCCCAAACCTTTTAAAATTAAATTTGGGATATGCTGGAATCTTATGTTAGAAGGTAAACTCTAGAATTCTTAGCACAAAAATAAACTCAATTTTATAAAACATTCATTCTGATGATAGGATTTCATCATATTTTTGTGGAATACACTGGGAAATAGCAAGCCATTACTTCAATTTAATTCCTCTTCGATCGGTTCTACAGCCACTGAAAAACAAACTCTGGACAATAAAGATTCAGAACATTACAAGTGTAGTATGAAATGACGAGATTTCTGCACAAATGCCTAAGGGGTGACAGCTGTCTGAAGTTCTAATAATGTTCAAGCCCACTTGGGAAAGAGTTAGTTTTCCTCTAGATGACATCTAGAAGCTGTTATTTTATAGTAAACTCCTATAGTCACAGAGAGTTATAAATAGTATTTTGAATTGGCCTCTCCGATGAGCTCTGTGATATCACTTCAACAGCTTTTAAGAATGATTTTACAAAGAGAATTTTTTAAATGTTATGAAAGTTAAATGACATTAGAAAAAGTAGAGTCAAAACAGAAATACTTCTACAGTAGATTTACACAGTACTTTACAATTTACAATGTATTGTAGATGTGACCTCAACGCATGGCATGTTTATTCCTATCCAATCAGGTTAAATGGAATACAACTCCATGTCTTAGATGATTCAGCAATACACCAAAATCAGCTTGGCTCGAACCATGCAAATACTATCCCAACTCAATTTTTAAGAAACCACAGACATTCCCCCTAGGGAATGAACTGTTTATGACCAGGCAGTATCTTTTATTTTTTAAAGAAATTCTCCAATAGAGCATATTCACAGGCTAAAACTGAGAATTCTGACACTTTCACTGCATAAATGCACTTAAATATTTCAATGGAATATTCCAAAAACTAAACATTAACTAGATTCTTGTTTATGCAGTTTAAACAACTATATGAAGCCATATGTAAAATTTTACTGTTCTGCCTGGTTGGATAAATCTGTGAATTCCAAGTCTTGCAAGACCCCTTGTTTTCACTTAGGAAAAAAATAAAGCAATTCTACTTACTTTGTTCAGTTACCAGTTTATTTCCTTGCAGCTCCAAATCCATCCTCCATTGCTCTGCCTGTGACACTGGAACTAAACCTTATAAATATTTCTCCTCTGTCAGATGCCCAATGTTAGTGTTGTCAGCAGATGGCTCTAGGAAACACTGAAGGAAAACAGGGCTTGTTTCCAGTGTTTTTCTCTGCTTGCTCCTATGATACACAACATCTAGCAGGGCACAGAAAATGCATTAGGGCCACCCTCCAGTGAGCTCTGCTGTATGGCAACTTTTCACAGGCAGCTTCCCCTGGCATTTCAGAGGACAGCTTCCCTTCAAACAGCTTACCAGCAAATTCCATGAAGCAACTCTCCCCTGTGGATAGTTTCCCAAGCATCCCAGAAGGCAACTTCTTAGCAATTTCTGCTGGCAATATTCCTCAGAGAACTTTTCCACTAACCATTGGGACATGGTCGTGACCCCAACCTCTCAAATAGCAGAGAAGGGTTCTTACTCCAGATTTGTTTCTTCCTTTGATGCGCTTGCCTTAGGCCTACAGGTAATGGCTGTTTCCTATATCTGCAATTCTACTATTGTTTAGAGTTCTTTTTTTCACTTGGTAAGTAACGTAGGTAGGGTGTAGTTATTATTTTTTTATATTAAACTTTCTTTGTTAAAATTACAATGTGGGTCCTGTATCATAATTTGATCCCAGAATGATATACATCTTCAAACAGTTTTAAATTCAATAATAATTAATGGTACACATATAAATTTGTTTCAAAATAATGACATAAAAATGTAGGAAATCCAAAATATTACCTTAACAAAATAAGGTCCCACAATCTTTCTTTAAGTAGACATTATTTTTAAAGTATCCACTTATGGCAATATAAATATACTATCTAATACAAAACATGTATCTAATCTCTACTGTTTGGAAGGAAATGTCCTGTACTGAAAATACTGTGAAATATCCACATGGGTATTGATACATTAAAATGCCAAATGAAAATGAGATCAATTTGTGTACTTTTAAATAGAAGTAGATTTGATTACATGTTAGATTACATAATTCAAAGCCGAATGAATTTACCAGAATGAAAAGCCGCTCCCTATCATCAATATGGACATTTTAAAAAGCACATAGGTCAAAAGAACTAGGTAATTTTTAGAGATATTAAGGTATTTCCATGACCTCAATAAATAAGTAGGTCAACACTTCTGTTTATAAATTATCCATTCAACTGTGCTATTCCTTCCTCTCCTCAAGGTGCAAAATTCCCTCAAGATGTCAGAACTTACTTTCATAACTTCCTATAGATTTAAGATTATTTAGTTGCAAACAACAGATATTTATGATGTCTATATTAGTCAGTTTTCACACTGCTATAAATAACTACCTGAGACTGGGTAATTTATAAAGAAAAGAGCTTTAATTTGCTCAGTTCCACAGACTGTACAGGAAGCATGGCTGGGGAGGCCTCAGGCAACTTACGATTATGGCATGGAGGTGGAGCAAGCACGACTTCACATGGTGGCAGGAGAGAGAGAGAAGGGAAAGTGCTACACACTTTTAAATAACCAGATCTCATGAGAACTCACTCACTATCACAAGAACAGCAAGAGGGAAATCAACTCCCACGATACAATTGCCTCCCACCATGCCTCCTCTCCAATACTGAAGATCACAATTCAACATGATATTTGGGTGGTGATGTGGTTTGGCTGTGTCCCCACCCAAATCTCACCTTGAATTCCCACGTGTTGTGGGAACAACCTGGTGAAGTAATTGGATCATGAAAGCAGGTCTTTCCCATGCTGTTCTCTTGAGAGTGACTAAGTCTCATGAGATCTGATGGTTTTAAAAATGGGAGTTTCCCTACACAAGCTCTTTTTTTGCCTTCTGCCATCCACATAAGATGTGACTTGCTCCTCCTTGCCTTCCAACACAATTGTGAGGCCTCCCCAGCCATGTGGAACTGTAAGTCTAATAAACCTCTTTCTTTTGTAAATTGCCCACTCTAGGATATGTTTTTACCAGCAGCATGAAACTGGATTAATACAGTAAATTGGTACCAGTAGAGTGGGGCATTGCTGAAAAGGTACTTAAAAATGTGGAAGCAACTTTGGAACTGGGTAAACAGGCAGAGGTTGGGACAGTTTGGAAGGCTCAGAATTAGACAGGAAAACATGGGAAAGTTTGAACTCCCTAGAGACTTGTTGAATGGCTTTGACCAAAATGTTGATAATGATATGGACAATGAAATCCAGGCTGAGGTGGTCTCAGATGGAAATGAGGAACTTACTGGGAACTGGAGCAAAGGTGACTCTTATGTTTTAGCAAAGAGACTGGTGGCATTTTGCCTCTGCCCTAAAAATTTGTGGAACTTTGAACTTGAGAGAGATGATTTAGGGTATCTAGTAGAAGAAATATGTAAGCAGCAAAGCATTCAAGATGTGATTTGGGCGCTTTTAAAGGCATTTGGTTTTATAATAGAAGCAGAGCATAAAAGATTGAAAATTTTGCAGCTTGACAATATGATAGAAAATAAAATCCCATTTTCTGAGGAGAAATTCAAGCCAGGTGCAGAAATTTGCATATGTGACAAGGAGCTGAATATTAATCCTCAAGACAATAAGGAAAATGTCTCCAGGGCATGTCAGAGGTCTTCATGGCAGCCCTTCCCATGACAGGCCCAGAGACCTAGGAGGAAAATAAGGTTTCAATGGCCAGGCCCAGGGTCCCCATGTTGTATGTAGTCTAGGGACTTGGTCCCCTGAGTCCCAGCAGCTCTAGCCATGAATAAAAGGGCCAAGTTACAGCTTGGACCATGGCATCAGAGATTGGAAGCCCCAAGCCTTGGCAGCTTCCATGTGGTGTTGAGACTATGGGTGCAGAGAAGTCAAGAATTGAGGTTTGAGAATCTCCACCTAGAATTTAAAAGATGTATGGAAATGCCTGGATGCCCAGGTAGAAGTTTGCTGCAAAGGCAGGGCCCTCTTGGAGAACTTCTGTTAGGGCAGTGCAGAAGGGAAATGTGGGATCAGAACCCCTACACAGAGTCCCTACTTGGGCACCACCTAGTGGAACTGTGAGAAAAGGGCCACCATCCTCCAGACTCCAGAATGGTAGATCCACTGACATCTTCCACTGTGCACCTGGAAAAGCCACAGATACTCAACGCCAGCCTGTGAAAGCAGCCAGAATGGGTGTATACCCTGCAAAGCCACCGGGGCAAAGCTGCCCAAGGCCATGGGAGTCCACCTCTTGCATCAGCATGACCTGGATGTGAGACATGGAGTCAAAGGATATCACTTTGGAGCTTTAAGATTTTACTGTCCTGCTGAATTTTGGACTTGCATGGGGCCTGTAGCCCGTTTGTTTTGGTTATTTTCTCCCATTTGGAATGGTTGTATTTACCCAATGCCTGTACCCTCATAGTATCTAGGAAGTAACTATCTTGCTTTTGATTTTACAGCCTCATAGGTGGAAGGGACTTGCTTTGTTTTGGATGAGACATTGGACTGTGGACTTTTGAGTTAATGCTGAAATGAGTTAAGACTTTGAGAAACTGTTAGGAAGGCATGATTGGTTTTGAAATGTGAGGACGTGAGATTTGGGAGAGGCTGGGGCAGAATGATATGGTTTGGTTCTGTGTCCCCACCCAAATCTCATCTTTAATTCCCATGTGTTGTGGGAAGGACCTGGTAGGAGGTAATTAAATCATGGGGGCAGGCCTTTCCCATGCTGTTCTTTTGATAGTGAATAAGTCTTATGAGATCTGATGGTTTTAGAAATGGGAGTTTCCCTGGGCAAGCTTTCTCTTTCTTTGCCTGCTGTCATCCATGCAAGATGTGACTTGCTCCTCCTTGCCTTCTGCCATGATTCTGAGGCCTCCCCAGTCACGTGGAACTGTGAGTCCAATTAAACCTCTTTCTTTTGTAAATTACCCAGTCTCAGGTGTGTCTTTATCAGCAGCATGAAAATGGACTAATACAGGTGGGGACACAGAGCCAAACCATATCAATGTCCAACCTAAGCAAATAAAAAATTTGTTTTATTCATAGGTTCTGATAATTAGGGGAAACTTTTTAAGTAAAATTTTTAAAGAAAAAAACTAGAAAAAATTTTATTTTGATGCTGTTGGGCAGTTTACACGATTGGCAGGAAGTCTAGAGAACTTCAGGAAAAATCTGGATCAAGAGTTGTTCTAGAGTTCCAGGCAGCAGGCACAACTTGATCATCCCGCAAAAGATAACTACAGGAAGTAATGAGATCCAAACACCCTCTGTCTTTACTCCTCCTCTGCTTAAAAGTCAAAATCCTTGGAAGGTAAGCCCAATATCTGAGGTTTAGGTCAAATGCCTATTCCTTGCTTAGAGAAGACAAGCACTGTAGTTTTTAATCTAAAAAATTGGGAGAGTCAACTAACCCAATAGAAATCAGGATGATATTAGCTGGAGTGGGGTGAAAAGGAATAGGGTGATCAAAAAATCTTGTCACCACAAAAATACTTTAGGTCAAGTCTCTCATTCTTTAAGCACCACTGATAACAAGTAAGGCACACGGAAGGAATACACACAAACAGTAATTGATTGTAATGGTGAAAGTCTGATAAACACAGTCTCTTGTGGATCTGTGTTCAAAGAGGAATGTGGAAACACCAAAGAAGATTCTGAAGAGGCAGACCATCTTTGTATGTTCTCCAATGCTTTTCTCACAGTGAAATAATATCAACCTTTATCTCATCAGACCAAAAGTATCAGAGATGATAATGCGACATCCACTGCTAAAAAGTCCTTTTCCCTTTCCAAGAAGGAAAAAGAAGATCTACTGAATGCTTAATTGTCCTTAGGACCACTCAAAAACATGCTCAAATGACCATGAAGAGCCACTGTCAGTCATTCATTTCCTATGACTCTGTAACAAATGATCACAAACTTGGTGACTTCAAACAACAAAATTTTTTTCTCTCATAGTCTGGAGTCAGAAGTTCAACAGTAGTTTCCTTGGCTGAAATCAAGGTGTTGACAAGGTTGTGTTCCCCCCAGAGGCTCTGGAAGACCATTCCTTATCTCATCTAGTTTGGGTGGTACGTGGCATACTTTTGCTGCATCCACATCCTCTAATCTCTGCATCCATCTTCACATGATCTTCTCCTTTTCTGTCTTCTTCTCTTCTGTCTCAAATTTCCTTCTGCCTCTAGCTTTTAAGGGTACTTGTGATTGCATCTAAAGTCCACTCAGCTAATCCATTCCACTCATCTGCAATGTCAAGATCCTTAATCACATCTGTAGAGTTGCTTTTTACTTATGGGGTAACATTTTATAGTAAGCTGAACATTATTCAGCCTACTACACTGAACATCATCCAGAGAGCTCGGACTGTTTTTCTGGATATAAGAAGGGAATGAGAATTTGCATTATTTTCCTTGAGTAGAGGGTAAATGTGTTTTATGGCTGAAAATAAAAGGATTGACTACAGAGCAGCTGCCCAACCAGGTTGTACATTTCCCTGGACCCATTAGCACCTAGAAGTAGCCATGTGACTAGTGTTTGTCTAACGAAAGGTGAGTGAAAATGATTGGTGTACGTCACATTGGGCCAAATAATTTAAGAGGCTAGTGTGCCTTCCTAACAGTCTCTTTTCCCTTCTGCTGGTTGGATTAATAATATGAAAAGGAAATTGTAGAGATACAACAAAATGGATGAAACTGTCAACCCAAATAACAACCAGAAATAAAGACTTTCTTTAAAAAATAATATTTGAGAAAAGGCATTGCAATGGAAATAAGTGTCCCATGATAAGCTATGTGTACATTCAAGGAAGTGAAAACTATGGATGACAGAGACTTAGAATAGCCGTAGTTAAAAATTTGATGGAACTTAAGGAGTAGACAAGGCAATTTGGTTATTTTGTGGCATTCAATATAATAACCAGAATTATGACTAATGACATACTAGATTTTTAAGAATATTATATAATTTTATGATCTTTATATCAATAATATACCCATAAATGTAATTTAAAAATGTAACATCATTTATCATTTGACTTTCTTTATATAATTACTAAATAAGCCTAATCACTTAATATCTCTACAAGATGAGAGATATGTCCGTTGATCCTCTTTAGAGGCCCAAGTGAAATATTCTAAAGTAATTTTAAGGCAGAAAGACTTAATTTGGTTATTTTAATATGCAGAAACCCTGTCAAAGATTACAAAAGGTTTAAAACACCCCACCAAGAGAATATAACAGGTGTCTGTAAAATAATAGTCATTTTCTACCCAGTGTGATAATGAAATACTTCAAAAGCAATACAGAAAGTTATACAGATGTTTAAAAAAAAAAGTCTTAAACTTTTTAAAGCTCAGTTTTCTTAACTAATCAAAAAACCCAACAAAGAGAACATGAAACATAGGAAATTATCCAATAAAACTGCCAAGTCTTTGTTTTTTAGGCCATTTACCACAAAGATAAAAAGTATTTTCTCCAGTGTTATTGTTTCCCTTCATGGGAAGCTAATTTAAATAAGTTAGAAGCCAAACCTGATTAAAAGGTACTTGAATTTCATCACACAGGAAAAGCATGTATTCAAGATTATGGGTGTATACCATATTATATGGGAAAAAACAAGTAATACCTTAAGCAGAGAAATTCATGGTTCTTAGTAAAATAAGAGGAAATTTCCTGGTTACATGGAATGACTCAGAATTTCATATCCAGCCAAACTAAGCATCATAAGTGAAGGAGAAGTAAAATCCTTTACAGACAAGCAAATGTTGAGAGATTTTGTTACCACCAGGCCTGCCTTACAAGAGACCCTGAAGGAAGCCCTAAACATGGAGAGGAACAACTGGTACCAGACACTACAAAAACATGCCAAATTGTAGACATCATTGATGCTAGGAAGAAACTGCATCAACTAACGAGCAAAATAACCAGCTAACATCATAATGACAAGATCAAATTCACACATAACAATATTAACCTTAAACGTAAATGGGCTAAATGCCCCACCCCAATTGAAAGACACAGACTGGCAGATTGGATAAAGAGTCAAGACCCATCAGTGTGTTGTATTCAGGAGACTCATCTCATGTGCAGAGACACAAATAGGCTCAAGATAAAGGGTTGAAGGAAGATCTACCAAGCAAATGGAAAGAAAAAAAAAAAAAAGCAGGGTTTGCAATCCTAGTCTCTGATAAAATAGACTTTAAACCCACAAAGATCAAAAGAAACAAAGAATGCCATTACATAATGGTAAAGGGATGAATTCAACAAGAAGAGCTAACTATCCTAAATACATAAGCACCCAAGACCAGAGCATCTAGATTCATAAAGCAAATCCTTAGAGACCTACAAAGAGGTTTAGACTCCCACACAATAATAATGGGAGACTTTAATGCCCCACTGTCAATATTAGATAGATCAACGAAACAGAAGGTTAAAAGGATATCCAGGATTTGAACTCAACTCTGCACCAAGAGGACCTAATAGACATCTACAGAACTCTCCACCTCAAATCAACAGAATATACATTCTTCTCAGCACCACATTGCACTTATTCTAAAATTGACCACATAATTTGAAGTAAAACACTCCTCAGCAAATATAAAAGAACAGAAATCACAACAAACTGCCTCTCAGACCACAGTGCAATCAAATTAGAACTCAGGATTAGGGAACTCAATCAAAACTGCTCAACTACATGGAAACTGAACAACTTGCTCCTGAATGACTACTGGGTAAATAACAAAATGAAAGCAGAAATAAATAAGTCCTTTGAAATCAGTGTGAACAAATACACAATGTACTAGAATCTCTGGGACACATTTTAAAAAATGTGTAGAGGGAAATTTATAGCACTAAATGCCCTACAAGAGAAAGCAAAAAAGATCTAAAATCCACACCCTAACATCACAATTAAAAGAACTAGAGAAGCAATAGCAAACAAATTCAAAAGCTAGCAGAAAGCAAGAAATAAGTAAGATCAGAGCAGAACCAAAGGAGATAGAGACACAAGAAAACCTTCAAAGAATCAATGAATCCAGGAGCTGGTTTTTTGAAAAGATCAACAAAATAGATAGACCACTAGCAAGACTAATAAAGAAGAAAAGAGAGAAGAATCAAATAGACACAATAAAAAATGGAAAAGGGAATATCACCATTAATATCACAGAAATACAAACTATCATCAGAGAATACTATAAACACCTCTATGAAAGAAACTAGAAAATCTAGAAGAAATGGATAAATTCCTGGACACAAACACCCTCCCAAGACTAAACCAGGAAGAAGTTGAATCTCGGAATAGACCAAAATCAGGTTCTGAAATTGAGGTAATAATTAATAGCCTACCAACCAAAAAAAGTCCAGGACCAGACGGCTTCACAGTCAAATTCTAAGAGAGGTACAAAGAGGAGCTGGTACCATTCCTTCTGAAACTATTCCAATCAACTGAAAAAGAGGGAATCCTCACTAACTCGTTTTATGAGGCCAGCATCATCCCGATACCAAAGCCTGGCAGAGACACAATAAAAAAAAAGAATTTTAGACCCATATCCCTGATGAACATTGGTGTGAAAATCCTCAGTAAAATACTGGAAAGCCGAATCCAGCAGCACATCAAAAAGCTTATTCACCACGATCAAGTCGGCTTCATCTCTGGGATGCAGGGCTTGTTCAACATAAGCAAATCAATAAATGTAATTCATTGCATAAACAGAACCAATGACAAAAACCACATGATTATCTTAATAGATGCAAAAAAGGCCTTCAAAAAAATTCAACAGTGCTTCATACTAAAAACTCTCAATAAACTACGTATTGATGGAATGTATCTCAAAATCATAAGACCTATTTATGACAAACCCACAGCCAATATCATACTGAATGGGCAAAAACTGGAAGCATTCCCTTTGAAAACTGGAACAAGACAAGGATGCCCTCTCTCACTACTCCTATTCAACATAATAATGGAAGTTCTGGCCAGGGCATTCAGGCAAGAGAAAGAAATAAATGGTATTCAGTTAGGAAAAGAAGAAGTCAAATTGTCCTTGGTTGCAGATGACATGATTGTGTGTTTAGAAAACCCCATTGTCTCAGCTCAAAATCTCCTTAAGGTGATAAGCTACTTCAACCAAGTCTGAGGATACAAAATCAATGTGCAAAAATCACAAGCATTCCTATATGCCAATAACAGACAAACAGAGAACCAAATCACGAGTGAAATCCCACTCACAATTGCTACAAAGAGAATAAATAGCTATGAATCCAACTTACAAGGGATGTGAAGGACCTCTTCAAGGAGAACTACAAACCACTGCTCAATGAAATAAAAGAGGACCAAACAAATGGAAGAACATTCCATGCTCACGGATAGGAAGAATCAATATCATGAAAATGGCCATACTGCCCAAGGTAATTTATAGATTCAGTGCCATCCTCACCAAGCTACTTTCTTCACAGAATTGGAAAAAAAACTATTCTAAAGTTCATATGGAACCAAAAAAGAGCCCACATTCCCAAGGCAATCCTAAGCAAAAAGAACAAAGCTGGAGGCATCACGCTACATGACTTCAAACTAAACTACAAGGCTACAGTAACCAAAACAGCATGGTACTGGTACCAAAACAGATATATAGACCAACGGAACAGAACCAAGGCCTCAGTAATAACACCACATATCTACAACCATCTGATCTTTGACAAACCTGATGAAAACAAGCAGTGGGGAAAGGATTCCCTATTTAATAAATGGTGTTGGGAAAACTGGCTAGCTATACGTAGAAAACTGAAACTGGATCCCTTCCTTAAACCTTATACAAAAAATTAACTCAAGATGGATTAAAGACTTAAATGTAACACCTAAAACCATAAAAACCCTAGAAGAAAACCTAGGCAATACCATTTAGGACATAGGCATAGGCAAAGACTTCATGACTAAAACACCAAAAACAATGGCAACAAAAGCCAAAATAGACAAGTAAAATCTAATTAAACTAAAGAGCTTCTGCACAGCAAAAGAAACTATCATAAAGAGCTTCTGCACGGCAAAAGAAACTATCATCAGAGTGAACAGGCAATCTACAGAATGGGAGAAAATGTTTGCAGTCTACCCATTTGACAAAGGGCTAATATCCAGAATCTACTAAGAACTTAAACAAATTTACAAGAAAAAATCAAACAACCCCATCAAAAAGTGAGCAAAGGATATGAACAGACAATTTTCAAAAGAAGACATTTATGCAGCCAACAGACACATGAAAAAATGCTCATCATCACTGGTCATCAGAGAAATGCAAATCAAAATCACAATGAGATACCATCTCATACCAATTAGAATGGCGATCATTAAAAAATCAGGTAACAACAGATGCTGGAGAGGATGTGGAGAAATAGGAATACTTTTATACTGTCGGTGGGAGTGTAAATCAGTTCAACCATTGTGGAAGACAGTGTGGCATTTCCTCAAGGATCTAGAACTAGAAATACCATTTGACCCAGCCATCCCATTACTGGGTATATATCCAAAGGATTATAATTCATGCTGCTATAAAGACACATGCACACATATGTTTATTGCAGCACTATTTACAATAACAAAGACTTGGAACCAACCCAAATGTCCATCAATGATAGGCTGGATTAAGAAAATGTGGCACATATACACCATGGAATACTATACAGCCATAAAAAAGGATGAGTTCATGTCCTTTGCAGGGATATGGATAAAGCTGGAAACCATCATTCTCAGTAAACTATCACAAGGACAAAAAAACCAAACACCACATGTTCTCACTCATAGGTGGGAATTGAACAATGAGAACACATGGACACAGGGCAGGGAATATAACACACCAGGGCCTGTTGTGGGGGTGGTAGTGGGCTGGGAGAGGGATAGCATTAGGGGAAATACCTAATGTAAATGACGAGTTGATGTATGCAGCAAGCCAACATTGTACATGTATACCTATGTAACAAACCTGTACATTGTGCACATGTACCCTAGAAGTTAAAGTATAATAAAAAAAAAAAAAGTATAAAAAAAAAAAAGGAATGATTCAGACAAGAAAAGTTAAATATGCAGAATTAAGTTTTACTTAGGGAAAACATTTCTCTAATGTGTAAAGCTGCCATTCAGGGGATGCTTGAAAATTTAAAAAAAACAGGCCTGGCACAGTGGCTCACGCCTATAATCCCACTTTGGGAGGCCGAGGCAGATCACTGGAGGTCAGGAATTCGACACCAGCCTGACCAACATGGTGAAACTCTATCTCTACTAAAAATACGGAAGTTATCTGGGCTTGGTGGCACACACCTGTAATCCCAGCTACCTGGGAGGCTGAGGCAGGAAAATCGCTTGAACCTGGGAGGCAAAAGTTGCAGTGAGCCAAGATCATGCCATTGCACTCCAGTCTTGGTAACAAAAGCAAAACTCCGTCTGAAACCAGAAAATTTAAAGAAATAGATTTCAAATCAAATCAAAACCTTTTGTAAATTTTATTACAAACAAGTACTTTATGAAATCTTTGTTGTTCTAACATAGAGACCAAATGTTTAGTTTTAAATCAGTGTATACTTTTACCAAAGCTTAATCTTTAGAAAGACAAATAATTTTTAAAATTATGGTCAAGTTGACCACATGCAAAATTTTCTTTACAAATTTATTTTTCACAAACTTTTTTATTACTTAGACATATCACAGCATGCTTAGACCTTTTGTTGTGTCCCGTATTTTATTTTTCTTAAATAACCAGTCATTTTACTTGGGGACACATTTATCACAGAAGATACTTTTTCATGCAAAAATTTTCAACCTTTTTTATTCTTTATCAAAAACAAGTCTTTTTATGTATAGCTATTTAAACATCTCTCTCATTTACTTACTGTATTTTTATTGTTTTTATTTTTTCTAATTCCATAGTTTGCAACAACCTTTAGCAACTGCTGAATTTAGATATAATTATTTTTCAATAAAAAACACATATTTGTCTTATTATAATTTTTTAAACAAAAACATATTTTGGTTTTTGTTACATTTTGTATACAGAATTATATATTAATTATAGCTTTTAATTCTCAGTAATACTAATTTTAGTAAAAACATAAGAACAAAGAAATTTGAATTGCTTATTACATGTCAATATTTTATATACAAGAACCACTTTATAACTTTAGAAACATGCTTATTATAACATACTTTTCATGTTAATTGACCCAAATATAGCCTTTTATAACATTTAAGAAGCCAAGGACATAGTTATATTTATATTCAGTAATTTATATTTTAACATTTTATTGATTTGAAAATGATTCAGACATTTAACGAGTAACATTTAATTTACATAAATTTAAGATATTTAATTACATAAAAAGTCATTTATAAATGTTTAACCAATTTACATGGGTCTAATTTTTTATTTTTATTAACTATACCTAGATTACTTATAAAAATTGAGATATTAGACAAAATTAATCATAGTTTTAAGCACTTTGACAGCCTGTGAATATCAAGCACTTACCTAAGAAACTTAAATATATGGGTACTCTGTCAATAACTCAGAAGACACAGTTGTTTTAATTAAAGCAACAATATCAATATTATTATGCAAAGATTATTCTGTTTTTAGGCTAGGTTTATAGTTAACCCAGTTAAATCATTTATGTCTAGCAGAGACAAATATAAAACTGTCTGGCCATAAAAACAGGCAAAAATGTATGCTGACAATTTTTAAGACATTTCTATCTTTATTTTATTATCAAATTTAAAACCAGATTATTATCAAAGATTTATTAAGTCGTAGGAACTAAAAGACATTCTGGTTAACAACTACTTATTTACCTTGTAGACACAACTTAAAACATGTATAAACACACACATAAATACACACACAAATAAAGACAGCTTTCATTGTAGAATTTTAGTGATGTGACAGTATAACCTGGTAATACAACCTCACTAGTTTGTAAAAGGACACTTGGATCCAAGTTAAATTTCTGACAAAATGAGACTCGTTCGCATGACAAAATTTTATTTGTTCCAACAAGTAATCTGCTGAAAGCTGTGGACCAAAATTTTGAATGAAGTACAGCAGTTTGAAATAAGCTTCTTTTACCCCTTTTCCTGTTTTCAGTTTTAAAAAAGTTTAGAGTTAAATATTCAAATTTTTACATTTTAGCTAAGATTGGCTGGATTGTATAATAAACAGAAAGTCTGCAAATAGCCTTGAACTTTTTAGTAACAAATCGTTATTTTGTTTGCAAGTTTGGTTTGCTGGACTAGTCAAGGCAAGTGGGGACTCATTTTAGAGATACCTTATATTACTGCTCAAGACACTGGGCTCAAGATTTTGACTTGTCTTTTGTGATAGTCCTTGTTATTAGGCATTTGTATATAAGAACACTCACTCCTTCCCTGGCTCTATTTGTCAGAGTTTTTAACACCAGAGACTTCATTTTTATTCTAACAATTTTATAAAACTGAGTCCGTCAATAATTACATGGAGAAAAGCTTTCTGTAAGTATATCCAAACAGGACAAACACAAAGAAAACACACATCTAGAAACATTTTGGTGAAAATGGAAACATTGAAGAAATATAATAGCTGTCCCTTATCCAGAGCTTTACTTTCCACAGTTTCAGTTACCCACAGCCAACAATAGTCTGAAAATATTAAATGGAGAATTTCAGAACTAATTCATAAGTTTCCAACTGTGTACTCTTCTGAGTAGCATGATGAAATTCATATCATCTGCCTCTGTCTCACACAGAACTTGAATCATCCCTTTGTCCAGGGTAACTTTACTGCATCCCCACCTATTAGTCAATCAGCAGCCATCCTGGTTATCAGACTGACTGTCGTGGTTATCCCAGTGCTTGTGTTCAAGTTACCTTATTTGGCTCAACAGTGTAAGATTAGTGATGCTGGGCCAGGGCGCAGTGGCTCAAGCCTGTAATCCCAGCACTTTGGGAGGCCGAGGCGGGCGGATCACGAGGTCAGGAGATGGAGACCACGGTGAAACCCTGTCTCTAGTAAAAATACAAAAAAAAAAAAAAAAAAATTAGCCGGGCGCGTGTGTTGGGTGTTGGGCGACTGTAGTCCCAGCTACTCGGGAAGCTGAGGCAGGAGAATGGTGTGAACCCGGGAGGCGGAGCTTGCAGTGAGCTGAGATCTCCAGATCTTGCCACTGCACTCCAGCCTGGGCCACAAAGCCAGACTCCATCCCCTCCACCCAAAAAAAATAGATTAATGATACTGGCATTTTAGATATGCAAAGAGAAGCTGGAAGTGCTTCCTTCAAATGAAAATTGAAAGTTCTTAACGTAAAGGAAAAAGAAATTGTATGTTAAGGGCTCTAACATGTCTGGGTAAGAAAGAATCTTTTATCTGTGAATTGTGAAGAAAGAAAAGTCATAATATTTTTACTCTCACATCTCTAACAAAAAACTACAATCACACTGCATGATAAGCATTTAGTTATGGAAAAAGGAATTAAATTTGTGGGTAGAAGAAGAGATGACCAGAAGTGTGTTCTGATGGACAGCAACTGAGTGTAGTGTTATCCGCAGTTTAAGGCATTCACTTAGGGTCTTGGAACATATCCCCACCATGGATAACAAGGAGCTACTGTAAAGAGGATCATTAGAAAAGACAGATCATCTACAAAGGCATGATAGGTAATTAATGATGGATTAATGATTGACAGATAGATGACAGAATTTAGCCAAGTATGGTGGCGGGCCTACTATGTCCCAGCTACTTGGGAGGCTGAGGCGGGACAATCACTTGAACCCCAGAGGCAGAGGTTGCAGTGAACCAAGATCACACCATTGGCAACACCCTCATTCAAAAAAAATAAAAATAAAGAAATTTCAAGAGTAACAAAGGAAGCAAGAGGAGAGTGGAAAGTACTTGAAGTGTTGAGAGAAAATACATATCCCAAGAATTGTGTATATAGCCAAACTCTATTTCTAGAACAAGAGCAAAGTAAAGGCATTTTCAGAAACCAAACCTTTGAAAGTTTATCATCTCAACTAAATGAACTTCAGAGACACATCAGAAAAGAAAATTGATTACAGGAAGACAGCTGGGACATAAGAAATACTGAACAAATAAAATAATAAATGGGCCAGGCACTGTGACTCACACCTGTAATTCCAGCACTTTGGGAGGCCAAGGCAGGAAGATCGCTTCAGTCCAGGAGTTTTCAGACCAGCCTGGGCAACATGGCAAAATCCCATCTTTACAAAAAAATTCTTTAAAAATTAGCCAGGCATGGTGGCGTGTGCCTACAGTCCCAGCTACTAGGGAGGCTGAGGTGGGAAGATCACCTGAGCCAAAGGAAGTCAAGGCTGCAGTGAGCCATGAACACACCAGTGAATATACCAGTTCACTCCAGCCTGAGTGAGAGAGTAGGACCCTGTCTGAAGTAAAGTAAAATACATATATAAATATAAAACAAGTTGTTTGTATAAGTTAATAAGAGTAATATCTAATTTTGGATGTTAAAAAAATAAGGGAACTAAAATACTGGATGGCTAGAGTACATGTGTTGCAATACTGCTGTATTTGAGGCAACGGCCAGTTATTAAATGTAAGCATACATTCTTAAGTTAGATTCTACCTCTGGCTACAGTTAAGACTTGGTTGAGGATGTCAATTAAAAGAGATGACCAAGAACACAATCTTTTGTTATAAAATATATTTATTTTCATTCAACAAGCTGAGTAATCAATCAATTAAGCAAACAAGCTGTGACAACTGATAGGGATGGGATGTACTACCTTATGCTATTATTTGGTCATTCTGTTTCCTTAGGTTGTTTATTCCCAGCTGACTCTTTGTTCACGAGAATTCTCTATCCCATCCTGTGTTAGGTGGTCTTGGTAACTTCACTTAACTATTTCCAGCAAGATCAATGTACTTCAGAAAGAGGCAGAGACTATAATGTTGTTCTTGTCTAGTGAATGGCAGGCTAGGCATTACATGCCAACTAGAGATAGGGAGCATATTTGACATGTCTTACATTCAATTTTGTTGTTGTTGTTTTTGAGAGACTAGTTCTCACTATGTTGCCCAGGATGGTCTTGAACTCTTGGCCTTCCAAAGCTTCGGGATTATGGGCACAGACCACTGCACCCAGTCTATCTTATATTCTATTGGTTCATGTTTACATCGAACTTATCATCGCCTTTAGATTCAAAGTAAATATTGTGGAATAGATGTTACTTATGTAAAAATTAAGTTTCTAACAGGATTTATCTGTATCAATTTTTTTCAGAACTCTAGAGATTAACTAGTCAGAAAGATTCTACTGATGATGGAGTGACATGCTATCAGAGCACTCACTTATCAGGAAGCAACTGTAAAATTTAGACATAATACTAAAAGGCACTGAAGAAGGAGTGAAAGTAGACAGGCTCAGATGAGGAACACACCCTCCAGGCAGGATAGTGGAGGGGTATAAATTAAGCACCTATTTCCATGACTTTTTAGGCTAGGGTTAATTAGTCTTTGAGGCCACCCAGCAGTGTGGCAAGTAATTGTGAAAAAATCCCACTGTGTTTCTGCCTGGAGGAAACAAAAAACTGATGCGAGAAAAATACCACTGAAGTAGGAGAAAAAAAAAAAAAAAAAACCTGAAAGGGAAGAAGCCAGAGAAAAAACTCCATCTCCATATCTGTAACTCCTGAACAGATGATAAATTGCTCCCTCCTCTCGAGTTTTCTTCAGCACAATATCCAGCCCTTCAGCTTCTGTGCCCTAATCTCTGTCTTCTCAACCTAACAAGGCCATCAAACTCTGCTTGTGTTCCTTTCTGTGAGCGAGTAAGGGCTTAGGTCTGTCCTGGTCATGCCACAGACGTACCCATGTGTATGGCCTTGTAGATCCCCCAGTATATATCAGAGGTTTTGATAAACCCCATAAGGACATCTCATTCTCCAATTAGGTAGTTTTCTAATGCCTTCAAATTGATAAATGCACTTTATTTTGTACATCTGTGTCTTTGTTTTATTTGTACAGAGAGTACTACTCTGAAATAACTGGATTATACCATCTCCAGAAACAAAAACTCCTCTCAAAATTTTCCTTCGATGTTTTCCGGCCAGTCTCCTATTTGCCCTAACTAGTATTGCCAGCTCAGTCGGCTTTAGGTGTGAAATAACTGCTGCTGTTTTTGTTTTGTTTTGTTTTTTGTTTGTTGGTTTTCACAAATGCCCTGGACATAGTGTTAGCAGTGGAAGTTATCTGGGTTAACAGTGGCGAATACGTATGAGTCTGCAGCAACCTCAATTCTTGCCTTCTCAGAACAAAGAATTTGACCGAGGGGCATAAGGCAGAAAAAAGACACCAAGGCAAGTTTTAGGGCAGGAGTGGAAGTTTATGAAAAAGCTTTAGAGCAGGAAAGAAAAAAAAAGTACACTTGTAAGAGGTCCAAGCAGGCATCTTGGAGGGCAAGTGCCCTGTTTGACCTTGAACCTAAGATTATACATGGTGGCCTACTTCCGGTGTCTTGCACCGGCTTTCCCTTGATTTTTCCGTTGGGGTAAGCTGCCTGCTTGCACAGTTCCCTGCTTGCCCTTGGGAGGCGAGCATGCGCAGTGTGTTCACTGACGTGGTATGCATGCCCGTCTAAGACTGTTCCCTTTTTTGGTGGAATGTTCCTAGAAGGTCATACCTCTTAATGTGCATGCTCAAGCCTACTTGCCCAATTTCTGAAAGCTACCAATTACCAATTTCAGGTGTTTTTATCTATTGGGAAACTGCTTTTCTCTGACGCTGACTGTGACCAATTATTATTTTAGAGAGGCAGTGTAACAACTGCCTGACCATCTCTTGATGGTCCTCTGACTTTCATGGTGGTGTGGGTGAGGGGAGTCCTCTCCTGCACCACTCATACCGAACTAGCTACCTACTGTAACAGGACCTTTCCCACTGAACACGTTCTGAGTCAATTCAATAGAGATAAACACTGTGAATTGGACTTTCCTTGGGAACTGACAGACAAATCAAAAAGTAATAATTACCTGGAGATGAAGCTTTTGGGGAAGCACCAAATCCATTTTGACTCCATCAGTGGTTGCTAGACTGAAAGCTTCTTTATTTCCATGGTTTTCAGAGCTATCATATATTTGGGAAAGGGGACTGCAAATAGAGCAAATTAAAATCCCACAAAGCTTGCTCTTCTTACTTAGATTCAGTAATTTTTCTTGAATAAACATTCATCAAATTTTCACAAACCTTTGGTTAATTTACAGAGTTCTGAAAAAGTTGATTTTGATAATTTTTCCAGTGTTTTTATGAAAAAACAGATTTTCCGAGGTCCTTACTCTATCATTCCAGAGATGTTTCTTCTCCATAGACTTTTTATTTTGCCCTTCATTCTTCCTTGCATCTCTGTCATTTAAGATCACTTTCCTGCACCCTGAAGATTAATATCCTTTAATACTTCCTTTGGTGTGAATCTTCTGATGACAAAATCTTTTTCAGATATTTTTGTCTAAAATTGGCTTTCCTTTCACCACCTTTTCAAAGAATATTTTCTGTATATTAAATTATGTACTTAATTTTTTTCAGCAGTCTGAATATATCATTCTGTCTTCTAGAATTTATTGTAAGAAATCAGCTACCTGTCTTATTTGGCTTCTGAGATTTGTCTTTTGTTCTCTGATTGCTTTTAAGATTTTCTCACTTTTGTTGTTCACTGCAGTTTATGTTGTGCCTGGAGGTGATTTTCTTTCTATATATGCTTAGTGTTTGTAGTGTCTTTCAAATCTGTCTTGATCTCTGTCGTTAGTTTTAAAAGATTCTTAACAATTACTTCTTCAAGTATTGTTTTTCATCTACTCTTGCCTCTCTTCCTCTTTTGGTATTCCAATTAAATGTATGTTTGCCTTTTTAAATTAAATTCCATGTTTTTATAACCTTTCCTGTATTTAAAAAAACTTATTGTGTCTGTTTTTGTTTCAATCAGAACATTTATTCTCAACTGTCTTGTAATCCACTACCGCTCACTACAAGGGTGTCTGCTCTACAATGAAATCCATTCACTATGTTTTTAAGTAACTAATTTTCAGTTCTTAAGTGATTCTTTATTTTACAGTGATCTGATAAGGTTTTTCTCTGGCCATTTAGGTTTTTGAACCTATTTATCACACGTATTTTAAAGTCGACTTTTGATCTGGATCTCCAATGTATCTTTTTATAAATGACTGTCATTTTTAATTCAAAGTCGTGCTTTCTCTTACACTAGTGTTTGTTGTCTGTTTTGCTTGAATGTGTAGGGTTCGAAGAGACCATACTGGGGTCTGGATGATGTATCTTTGCCCACAGAGGATATAGTTTTATTTATATTTTTTACATTTTAATTTTTGTGGCTACATAGTAGGTGTATATGTTTATGGGTTATGTGAGATCTTTTGACACAGGCATGCAACGTATCATAATCACATTAGGGTAAATGGCTTATCCATCACCTCAAGCATTTATCCTTTGTGTTACAAACAATCCAGTTATACACTGTTAATTATTTTAAAATATATGATTAAATTATTTTTGACTGTAGTCACCCTGTTGTGGTAGCAAGTACTGGGTCTTATTTATTCTATTTTTTTGTACACATTAACCCTCTGTACTTCGCCACCCCCACATTCCTTAATATCCTTCCCAACATTTGGCAACCATCCTTCTACTGTATCTCCATGAGTTCAATTTTTTATTTTATTTGATTTTATTTTTTTGAGAGAAAGTACTGCTTTGTCTCCCAGGCTGGAGTGCCAAATGGCGCAATCTCGGCTCACTGCAACCTCCACCTGGTTCAAGCAATCCCCCTGCCTCAGCCTCCCAAGTAGCTGGGATTACAGATGCATGCCACCACGTCTGGCTAATTTTTTTGTATTTTTAGTAGAGACGGGGTTTCACCATGTTGGCCAGACTGGTCTCAAACTCCTGACCTCAGGCAATCCGCCCACCTCGGCCTCCCAAAGTGCTGGGATTATAGGCGTGAGCCACTGCACCCAGCCGAGTTCAATTTTTTTTTAAACTTTTGTCTCCCACAAACAAGTGAGAACATGTGAAGTTTTTCTTTTTGCGACTGGTTTATTTCATTTAGCATAATGACCTCCAGTTCCATACATGTTATTACAAATAACAGGATCTCATTCTTTTTAAGTGGCCAAATAATACTCCTTTATGTATATGTGCCACATTTTCTTTATCTATTCATCTGTTGATGAACATTTAGGTTGATTCCAAATCTTGGCTATCATGAATAATGCTGCCATAAACATGAGAGTGCAGATACCTCTTCAATATGTGATTTCTTTTCTTTTGGGTTATACCCGGCCGTGGGATTGCTGGATTGCACGGTAGCTCTATTTTTAGTTGTTTGAGGTATCTCCAAACTGTTTTCCATAGTAGTTGTACTAACTTACATTCCTATCAACAGTGTACAAGTTTCCTTTTCTCCACATCCTCGCTAACTTTTGTTATTGTCTGATTTTTTGATATAAGCCATTTTAACTGAGGTGAGAAGACATCTCTCATTGTAGTTTTGATTTGCACTTTAACTGATGATCAGTGATGTTGAGCACGTTTTTATATTTGTTATTTCCATGTCTTCTTTTGAGTAATGTCTATTCAAATCTTTTGCCCATTTTTTGATTGGATTATTAGACCTTTTTCCTAAAGAGTTGCTTGAGCTTCTTATGGATTCTGGCTATTAATCCCTTTTCAGAGGGGTAGTTTACAAGTATTTTCTTCCATTTTGTAGTTTGTCTCTTCACTTTGTTGATTGTATTCTTTGCTGTTCAGAAGATTTTTAACTTGATGTGATAATATTTGTATATTTTTGCTTTGGTTGCCTGTGCTTATGGGGTATGTCTCAAGAAGTTTTGCCCAGACCAATGTTCTGGAGAGTTTCCCTTGCGTTTTCTTATGGTAATTATGTAGTTTGAGATCTTAGATTTAAGTCTTTAATCCATTTTGATTTTTATATATGGTGACAGATAGAGGTCTAGTTTCATGATTCTTCATACAGATACCCAGTTTTCTCAGCACCATTTATTGAAGAGACCGTCCTTTTCCCAATGAATGTTCTTAGCACCTTTATAAAAAATGAGTTCACTGTAGACGTATAGATTTGTCTCTGGGTTCTCTCTTATGTTGCATTGGTTTATGTGTCTGTTTTTAGGCCAGTTCCATGCTGTTTGGTTACTATAGCTCTGTAATATAATTTAAGTCAGGTAATGTGATTGCTCCAGTTTTGTTCTTTTTGCTCAGGATAGCTTGGGCTATTCTGGGTCTTTTGTGATTCCACATAGATATTATGATTTTTTTTCTATTTCTGTGAATAACATCATTGGTATTTTGATAGGGATTGCTTTAAATCTGTAGATTGCTTTGGGTAATATGAATATTTAACAATATTAATTCTTCCAATCCATCAACATGGAGTATCTTTCCATTTTTGTGCATCCTCTTCAATTTCTTGCAAATGTTTTATAGTTTTCATTGCAGAAATGTTTCACTACTTTGGTTAATTCCTAGGTATTTTATTTTATTTGTAGCTATTGTAAATGGGATTATTTTCTTGAATTTTTTTTTCAGATTGTTTGCTGCTGGCATATAGAAATGCCACTGATTTTTGTATGTTGATTTTGTATCCTGCAACGTTACTGAATTTATCACTTCTAATAGTTTTTTGGTGTAGTCTTCAGGATTTTCTAAATATAAGATCATATTATTTTCAAAAAAGAATAATCTGACTTTTTCTTTTCGAATTTTGGTGCCCTTTATTTCATTCCCTTGTCTGATTGTTCTAGCTAGGACTTCCAGTACTATGTGTAGTAACAGTGGTGAAAGTGGACATCCTCATCTTGTTCCCAATCTTAGAGGATAGGTTTTCCATTTTCACCCATTCAATATGATAATAGCTATGAGTCTGTCATATATGCCTTTTATTATGTTGAGGTATGTTCCTTCTATAGCCAGTTGTTTGAGAGCTTTTTTAAATCATGAAGAGATGTTGAAGTTTATCAAATGCTTTTTCCACATCTATTGAAATGATCATATAGTTTTTGTTTTCCATTCTGTTGATATGATGTATGACATTAATTGATTTGCATGTGTTGAGCCATGCTTGCATCCCCAGGATAAATCCAATCTGGACATAATGAATGATCTATTTAATATGTTGTTAAATTTGGTTTGCTAGTATTTTATTGAGGATTTTTGCATCAATATTCATCAGTGATATTGGCCTATAGTTGTCTTTTTTGATGTCATTGTCTGGTGTTGGTATCAGGGTTATTACTGACCTTGTAGAATAAGTTTGAAAGTATTCCCTCCTCCTGTATTTTTTGGAATAGTTTGAGTAGGATTGACAGTTCTTTAAAAGTTTTGAAGGATTCAGCAGGGAAGCCATTGAATACCAGGCTTTTCTTTCCTAGGAGACTTTTTATTATGGCTTTAATTTTTTTTACTTGTTATTGGTCTCTTTAGATTTTGGATTTTCTCATGGTTCAGTCTTGGTAGGTTGTATGTGTCTAGGAATCTGTTCATTTATTTTAGATTTTCCAATTTATTGGCATAAGTTACTCATAGTAGCCACTAATGACTCTTTAATTTTCTGTGTTATCAGCTGTAGTGTCTCCTTTTATATCTCTGATTTTATTTATTTGAATCTTTTTTTTCTTAGTCTGCCAAATAATTTGGCAGTTTATTTAGCTAGTTTGCCAATTTTATTTACCTTTTTAAAAACATTTTTTGTTTAATTGATCTTTTGTGTTTTTTTAATTCAAATTTATTTCTGCTCTGATCTTTATTATTTTTCTTCTACTCATTTTGGATTTGGTTTGCTGTTGCTTTTCTAATTCTTCAAAGTGGATCATTAAGTTGTTTATTTCAAATTTTTCTTCTTTTTCGATGTAGGCACATATGTTTCCTTCTTAATTTCTTCAATTTCCTTCCTAATTTTTTCATTGGCCCACTGATCATTCAGGAGCATATTGCTTAATTTCCATGTATTTGTGTAGTTTCCAAAATTTATGTTGTTATTAATTTCTGATTCTATCCCATCATGGTCAGAGAAGATGCTTGATGTTATTTCATTTTTTTTAATGCTTTCAGACTTGTTTTGTCTAAATTATAAGAACTTATGAACAAAAAGAAGAAAACAATAGACTCTGGGGTCTACTTGAGAGGGGAGGGTGGAAGAAGGGAGAGGAACAGATAAGAGAACTATTGGATCCTGAGCTTAATACCTGGGTGATGTAATAATATGTACAACCCCCATGACACATGTTTATCTATGTAACAAACCTTCACATGTACCTCCAAACCCAAAATACACATTTTTTTAAAAAGACTTGTTTTGTGACCTAACATATGGTCTATCCTTGAGAATAATATATGTGCCAAGGAGAAGAATGTATATTCTGCAGACATTGGATAAAATATTCTGTAAATTCTATTAGGTCCATTTGGTCTACAGTACAGATTAAATCTGATGCATTTTTGCTGATTTTCTGTTTGGATGCTTTGTTCAATGTTGACAGTGGAGTGTTGAAGTCTCCAGCTATTACTGTATTGGAGTCTATCTCTCGCTTTACCTCTACTAATACTCGCTTAATATATCTGGGTGCTCCAGCATTAGGTACATATATATTTAAAATTGTGATATTCTCTTGCTGAATTGACACGTTTTTCATTATATAGTGACAATCTTTGTCTCTCCTTATAGTTTTTGTCTTGAAATCTAATTGTCTGAGAGAAGTATAGTGACTCCTGCTCTTTTCTGGTTTGCGTTGTCATGGAATATCTTTTTCCATTCCTTTACTTTCAGTATATATGTATCTTTATAGGTGAAGTTTCTTGTAGGCAATGGATCAAGGTGTCTTTTTTAAAAAAAAAAAAAAATACATTTAGCCACTTTTGATTGGAAACTTTATTTGTATTCAATGTTATTATTGATAAGTCAGGACTTATTCCTTCCATGTTGTTATTTGTTTTCTGGTTGTTTTGTGGTCTTCCCTTCCTTCTTTTCTTCCTTCCTGTCTTCCTTTTAGTGAAGGTGATTTTCTCTAGTAGAATAATTTAATTTCTTGTTTTGTGTGTGTGTGTGTGTGTGTGTGTGTGTGTGTGTGTGTGTATCCATTATGTGTTTTTTGATTTGAGATAACCATGAGGCTTGCAAATATTAATATTATTTTATAACCTATTATCTTAAGCTGGTAACAACTTAACACTGTTAAGTTTATTTTATGTAACAACATAAACAAACAAGAAAAAGGAAAATAAAAACTCTACAACTGAATTTTGTCTTCCCACTTTTAAACTTTTTGTTGTTTCTAATTATGTCTTATTGTGCTATGTTTTGAAAATTGTTGTAGTTATTATTTTTGATTGATTAATCTTTTGGTCTTTCTACTTCAGAGTAGTTTACACACCACAGTTACAGTATTATAATATTCTGTGTTTTTCTGTGTACTTGCTATTACCAGTGAATTTTATACTTTCACGTGATTTCTTATTGCTCATTAATGTCCTTTTCTTTCTGAAGAACTCCCTTTAGCATTTCTTGTAGGACTGATCTACTGTGGATGAAATCCCTCAGCTTTTGTCTGTGAAAGCCTTTATTTCTCCTGCACGTTTACAGGATGTTTTTGCTGGATATACTACTCTAAGGTAAGAGAATTTTTTTCCTTCAGCACTTTACAAATGTCATGCTTCTCTCTCTTGAAAAGTCTGCTGGCCGATGTACTGAAGCTCCATTGAATGTTATTTGTTTCTTTTCTCTTGCTGCTTTTAGGATGTTTTCTTTTCCCCTGATCTTTTGAAGTTTGATTATTAAATTCCTTGAAGTAGTCTTCTTTGGGTTAAATCTGCTTGATTTTCTGTAACTTTCTTGTACTTGGATATTGATATATTCCTCTAGGTTTGAAAAGCTCTCTACTGTCCCTTTGAATAAACCTTCCACCCTTATCTTTCTCTCTATCACGTCTTTAAGGCCCATAACTCTTAGATTTGCCCTTTTGAGGCCATTTCTAGATCCTGTAGGTGTGCTTCATGGTTTTTTTTTTTTCTTTTGCTTCCTCGGTGTATTTTCAAAGAGCTTCTCTTCAAGCTCACTTTCTTCTGCTTAATGAATTCTGCCATTACAAAATTCTGATGCATTCTTCAGTGTGCCAGCTGCATTTCTCACTCCAGCATTTCCGCTTGATTCCTTTTAATTATTTCAATCTCTGTTGAATTTGATCGAATTCTGAATTCCTTCTCTGTGTGATCTTGAATTTCTTTGCGCTTCCTCAGCACAGCTATTTTGAATTATCCATCCAAAAGATCTGTTTCTCTAGAATTGATCCCTGGTGCTTGATTTAGTTCATCTGGCAAGATTACGTTTTCCTGGATGGTCTTTATGGTTATGGATGCTCATCTGTGTCTGGGCATTGAAGAGTTAGGTATTTATTATAGTCTTCATAGTCTGGGCTTGTTTTTACCCATCTTCCTTGTGAAGGCTTTCCAGATATTCAAAAGGACTTGGGTGTTGTGACCTAATTCATATCTGCATTAGGGGGCACCCCAAGCCCAGTCATGGTGTAGTTCTTGCAGACTTGTAGATGTACCACTTTGGTGGTCTAGGGAAAGATCTGGTAGACTTCTCTGAATTACTAGACATAGACTCTTTTTCTCTTATTTTCTTACAAACAGTCTTTCTCCATTCTGAGCCACCTGGAGGTGAGGTGACACAAGCACCCCTGTGGCCACTACTACTGGGACTGCACTGGGTTAGACCTGAAGGCAGCACAGCACTGTATCTCATGCAAGGTCCACTGTAACCACGACCTGGCTACTGCCTATGTTCACTCAAGTCCCTGGGGCTCTACAAATCAGGTGATGGCAAAGCCAGCCAGGCATGTGTCCTTCCCTTCAGGGCAGTGAGCTCCCCCAAGCCTTGGGCATGTCCAGAGGTGCCATCTGGAAGCCAGGGTCTGGAGTCAAAAATCTGAGATGTCTACCTGGAATTCTATTTTACTGCAGCTGAGCTGGCCCTCAAACGATGAGATGCAGTTCTTCTCACTCTTCCCTATCTTTTCACGGGCAGGTCCAGACATTCTGTCCAAGAGCCAAGGCCTAAATCAGAGATCTCCAAGAGCCCATTTGGTGCACTACTCCCTTGTGGCCAAGCTGGTACCTGAAGTCACCAAGTCTCAGTCTCACCCCAGGCCCACAGCATACTACGTGGATATTACTGCTGCTTATACAGGGCCTAAGTGTTCTTCAGTGAGTAGGTGATGAATCCTGCCAAGACTGGGCTCTTCCCTTAAAAGCAACAGATTCCCTTCTGATCTGTGTCTAGAAATGTCACCCAGGAGCCAGGGCCTGGAAATGAGGGTTCATGACTCTAAGTAGTGCCCTATCCTATTGTGGCTGAGCTGGTATCCAAGATGCAGGAGAAACCTCTCCTTACTACACCCCCATACCCTTCTCCTTAAGTGGAAGGAAGGGGTTTTTGGAGCCACAAGCTGTGCTGCCTGGGGTTTGGGGGGTACTGGCACAAGCCCTCCCTTAGCCATCCTGACTGGTGTCTCTGTAAGTTACATGCCCCCCTCCACCACCAAGTCCAGTGGTTCTGAGCCCAGTTCGGCACCTGGATTCACCTATGCTAGACTGCCTTTCAAGTTAATTTAGGGCACCAGAGCACTCTAGCCTGTGGCAGCGAGTCTTGCCAGAACTCAAGTTCTGACCACCAGATAGGCAATTCCCCTCTGGCTAGGGCTGGTTTAAATATTTCCAACATGGGTGGGCATCAGCTGAGTTCAGCCTGGTTTCACTTTCTACTATGACAGGGTAGCACTGAGTTTAATGCAATGTCTCACAATTGCTGTGTGCTTCCTCTCCCAAACACATAGATTCTCTCTTCATGCCACAAGGCTGCTCATGGGGGATGGCAGAGTAGTGGTGTCAGTGATTAAAGACTGTCTTTCCTTTCTTTCAGTGATATGAAGTTAAAACTAGGTAAAACTAGGTACTGTGAAGTGCTCACCTTATTCAGTGATATGAAGTTAAAACTACGTACTGTGAGTGCTCACCTTATTTTTGGTTCTTATGAAAGCGATTTTGTGTGTGTGTGTGTGTGTAGTGACTAAATTTGGTGTTCCTGTAGGTGGGGGGACAACTGGTGGAGCCTTCTATTTGGCCATCTTGCTCTGCCTATCAGGATTTAATTAGCATGCAACTCTACTAGGGGCAGTAACAAACCCAGCTCATATTAATATTGGCAGTCATTGAAATGAGTCAAATCTAAGCTTTAGCCCTTTTGAGGGCTGGCCTATTTTTGTTTACCTGTAGTTACGCAGCATAACCCTTCATGGTGCCAGCAAAATGTGTTTTCCAAGGCCTCTCATCATGGATGGGTACTAAATTCCAATTTTTGTTCTTTCCCAGTCCCCTGGCTGCATGAGTCGGTGGAAAGCATTGCTCAGCTTCCCCACCTCTGAACTGCCTCTTTAGAAATTAGTCAGTGTATTCAAAAGAAAAGCAGTACCGGCCGGGCGCGGTGGCTCAAGCCTGTAATCCCAGCACTTTGGGAGGCCGAGACGGGTGGATCACGAGGTCAGGAGATCGAGACCATCCTGGCTAACATGGTGAAACCCCGTCTCTACTAAAAAATACAAAAAAAAAAAAAAAACTAGCCGGGCGAGGTGGCGGGCGCCTGTAGTCCCAGCTTACTCGGGAGGCTGAGGCAGGAGAATGGCGTGAACTCAGGAGGCGGAGCTTGCAGTGAGCTGAGAGCTGGCCACTGCACTCCAGCCTGGGCGACAGAGCGAGACTCCGTCTCAAAAAAAAAAAAAAAAAAAAAAAAAAAAAAGAAAAGCAGTACCTGGTGCTGAGGTTATCCATCTGAGCTTCCATTCTTTTCTGCATTCTAGCCCTGCAAATCTTTAATCTTCATTACTCAGGTAGTTTACCAATGAATTCAAATAGTTTTTCGTACTTTATTTTGTACCTTTGCTAGTTTTTTGTTTGTTTGTTTTACAGGGAGTATTGCTCTAAAGCAACTGATTCTACCATTTCCAGAAATAAAAACTCCACTAAAAATTTTAGTTCTTGACTCTGTTTTTGAATCTAAATTGTAGGATACTCCCCACGGAAGTCATTTCTCACCAGAGGATATAATTGAAATTTTTATGGAATTCAGAGAAAAGAATGCCACATCATAATGTTGGTCTTCTGATGCCACTATCGACAATCTTGATTAGAATCAACTGGGGTGCTTGCTAGAGATGTAAAATTTCAGGCTCTGACTTGGACCTACTGACATAATCTGTTAGTAATACCCCCACAATTACGTTCTCTTTCATTTTTTTTTTTTTTTTTTTTTTTTTTTTTTTTTTTTTTGAGACGGAGTCTTGCTCTGCCGCCCAGGCTGGAGTGCAGTGGCCAGCTCTCAGCTCACTGCAAGCTCCGCCTCCCGGGTTCACGCCATTCTCCTGCCTCAGCCTCCCGAGTAGCTGGGACTACAGGCGCCCGCCTCGTCGCCCGGCTAGTTTTTTGTATTTTTTTAGTAGAGACGGGGTTTCGCCGTATTAGCCAGGATGGTCTCGATCTCCTGACCTCGTGATCCGCCCGTCTCGGCCTCCCAAAGTGCTGGGATTACAGGCTTGAGCCACCGCGCCCGGCCACGTTCTCTTTCATTTTTAGGCAAAGAAAAAAGATTGAGGACATTTGCACCAAGGGAAGAAACTAAAAAGATCTATTAGTTTTCTAGGGCTGTTATAATGAAGTACCACAGTCTGGGTGGCATACATTTATTTTCTCACAACTTTAGAGGCCACATGTCAAGATTATGGTGTCAGTGGGGTTGGTTTCTTCCAAGGTCTCTCTCCTTGGCTTGTAGATTGGCTATCTTCTCCTTGTGTTTTCACATGGTCTTCTATCTCTGTGTCTCTGTGTAAATTTTCTCCCCTTCTAATATGCCCATATTGTATAAGGGCTTATCCTAATGACCTCTTTTTTTTTTTTTTTTTTTTTTTGGAGACGGAGTGTCACTTTTTCGCCCAGACTGGAGTGCGGTGGTGCAATCTCAGCTCACTGCAAGCTCCGCCTCCCGGGTTCCCGCCATTCTCCTGCCTCAGCCTCCCAAGTAACTGGGACTACAGGCGCCGCCACCTCGCCCGGCTAATTTTTTGTATTTTTTTTAGTAGAGATGGGGTTTCACCGTGTTAGCCAGGATGGTCTCGATCTCCTGACCTCGTGATCCGCCCGTCTAGGCCTCCCAAAGTGCTGAGATTACAGGCTTGAGCCACCGCGCCTGGCTGACCTCATTTTAACTTAATTGTCTCTTTAAAGCTCTATCTCTGAATACAGTCACATTTGTGGTTACTGTACTAGGTGTCAGGACTTCAAACAATGAAAAGTTTTTCTCTGGGGGAAGGGGGAACAAATCAGTTCATCATACCTGAGGTAATGAACCTTGACTCCCAGGAAAATCATTTTTTCCATACATGGAAGGCCATTAGAATTTAGAATCAATTTCAGTAGCTCCCAGTGAGCTTTCAGAAAATAGCCCTTCAAACCATTGCATTCCACACTCAGTAATAAAGTGAAGAAAAACTTTCCTAAAGAATGTCAGTCTTATTGCTAGAGTCCCTGATATTGCCACATTTCCTGCCCTTTCAAAGGTCTAGGTGTTCAACATTTCCTTGAATTTAATGAGATGTCTCAGAATTCTAAAAAACCTTTTGAAAACTTATTACCTTAATTTTTTAACTTTTAGAAAAAAATAGAAAGAAAAAAATCTTTTAAGTTCTCTACCAGACTTTAAAAAATGAGTGAAATATTTATAATTTTTTCAAAACAATTTACATCATTCCATTAAAAATCAACCCATGGAGAGGACAGATCTTCAGATTCTTGACTATTGAAGTATCACAAACACTAAATTAGCAAAATAACAGATTTCACACTGAAGTCACCTAATCTCTGGAGTACAGGGAGAGTCAAGGAGAATTATTTAAACTTACATAGCATCACATTTATTTAATATGTATTTACCAAACACTACTATATATAGGCATTTTGGTGATCACAAAACGAAACAAAAGAACCTACTAATTTGCGGGTCATACACGCAAAAGGCTTATGACCCTGCTGGGAAGACACTAAAAATGTGGAATGTTTCATGGACTGTTGAGAGTCATCCTTGCACAAAGGCCACACTACTGTCTTGAGTTGTAACTATCAGAGCACATGTTGTATTGGGAAAGTAAACACAAAGATTACTAAAATGTAAGGTAGAAAAATTAGAACTACTTACAACTCAACTAGAAATAGCCAAAATTCCAAAAAGGTGAATTATTTATGATGTACAGTTTTTGAAAAGGGTAGCCAAAAATAGAAAATATTTTGAGTGTAAATAAAGTGACAGTAATTATAATGACAGATCCTGGTTTGACTTCCAAGACCAGTACAGTTTTTCTTTTTTTTCATATGTCTAAGATATGAGAGTAAAAAAAGATCCTGAGAAAAGATTTCTCTAAACATTTTGGCCATCTCATTCTATTGTATCATTCTAGAGAATAAAAGAATAAAACTGTCAGTACATATTTTCTAGTAAAAATGTGAATTGAAGAAACATACAAGGAATTAAGTTGTTTATAACAGTGTCATCTCATAATAAAACCAAAACACTTTTACAGTGAAAGTACATATACTTAAGTAAACACATTTGCACTTTCTTTTTCCACTTTATTAAATAAATTTTTAAAAATTTCCCTAAATACAGTATTATGACACCACCTACTGGGAATTTAGAAGACAGCAATCAAATTACCTAAGTATAACTATCCTTTTTTCAGTTGCAAGCATTTTAAAAATATCAATAAAGTGATCAAAAGAATGGCCAATATATACACACTGGTGACAACATAGAGAAATTTAACAAAATTATTAGTAAATTTTCATGTTACAGACGCCTCTGGCTTAACCATTTGCTATTTTGAGTATTATTAGGTGAACTAGTTTGGATTAATACAATTAATAGACATGTTTATTAAACAAAACACTCATTTACTAATCTATAATGAGAGACAATTGCCTGTAAGATGAATTTACTTGTTTTTGCATTGGTATACCTAAGAAACCTAATCACAATAGATTATTTGGGTAAGTTTATGGAAGAGGTTGGTCCTCCAGAAGCAGAGATTAGAGCAGTCAGCATCTGTGGACAGAATTAGGAAAGTTAGGATTGGGTAGAGAGAAGTACAACTATGATGATCAATGGCATGGTCAACCCAGTGAAGGACTCTAGGGCATATGTGGCCCTGCACTGAGCCAAAGTGGCTTGACGACTTATTCACGCATCCACGGGCCCAAGATGTGGGTGACTACAGGAAAAGCATGCCCTCTAGTGACCCTCTGCAGCCGAGGTAGACCCTGAAGGACATGCCAGCAGTAAACGCTCCCTTGAAAGGGGATCTGGGAGATTTCTCTCCCAAACCAACTCAACATGAAATTAGAGAGAGGCTCTAAAGATAATATAGGTCCCATTTTTGTGATTAATTTGATAAACATGATTATATTTATCATGCTATTTCTTTCAATTCTTTTAAAATTTTCTTCCTTCCCTATGCAAAACTGCTGTCAAATTGAGGCAAATACTCTTACAACATCCATATCTGAAATAATTTTCTTTTGGTAAATTTCTACAAATGTTTATATTTACCTTTTGGTCACAGCTTATATATATCAAGTAACATACCATGTTCCTCAAAGCCAACACTTAACAATTAAACTCACAAAGGATTTAATTTTGTTACTGCCAGGTCCTGTCCTGGGATCACTACAAACCTGGAGCCAGTTAAAAGTACTCATTTTGAGATGTTTCAGATTCTCTATGCAATGTCAATTCTAGTCTCAAACCCACATAACCAAATATTCAGCTTGTGTGAATTGCTCCCTTCATCCAGAGTAAATTATAAAACACACACAGACACACACACACACACACACACACACACACACACACACGTTGTTTTCTTGTCTTTTTTGGCGAGAAAGTTTTCTCCCTTTTTCCTGTTAAGTTTGCCTTTTGCATGGGTCTTCGGCTCTGTTTTCTCCCTTGCTTATTCACCAAATTATGTTTTATTGCCCAAAGATCCAATTTATAGTGGGAGGACAAGTTGTAAAATTTTAAAATGTAAAATTGTAAAGAAAGTTATTTAGGATGAAAATTAAAATTACAAAAAATGACAAATACCAAAAGATACCATTAAATCCAGTAATCTTTGTAATTTTATTCATTTTTGGCCACACCCCTTCATATGTTAACAATTTTGTAAAATTTTCTACAGGGAAATTGGAAAAGTAATTTATTCTTCCTTTCAGATCAGCTGGTCAAAATGATTTCAGGTTTCCTTGATTCTTGACCATTAAGAATATTGTTTCCTTTCTTCTTAGTCTAAGGAATGCATTAAAACTGTTTCAATATTAATATTTTTTTCAATCCTGTGTCTTGTTAATAGGAGTGTTTTCCAGCTGTACAATGCATGCTTCTGGGAAAATAATGCCCCACTGAACTCTTGAAGCCACTCTGATATGCCTTCGTCCCCATCATTCTGAAATAACCCTTGTCAAGGTTGCCTACTCATCTATCCTCATTTTACTCTGAAGCACTTCACATAGGTGCCTACTTCTTATGTTTGGAAGAATTCTCCTAAGAGACACAGACTTTCCTACTTCATTCCATATTCGTCTCTATTTCCTTTGCAGAGTTTCCCTCCAACATAGAACCTTTCAGTGATCCTCAGAACTAAGTCGTAGGCCTTCCTCTCCGCTGTTATCATTTTATTACATGGTATCATGAATTTCCTTGGCTATAAATGCATCTCAGAACTGATGATTTATATTTGTATTTAACTTTGTATCTCCAAGGGACAATCCTACTCTAAATCCCAAGTGTATAACTTCAATTGCAAACTTACAGATTACAAAATCGAATATTAGAAGCAAGTCTAGCCACTCCCAAATATCCCTTTCAAACCATACATCTTCCCTCCCTCCTGCAAGTAATGATTAATCTAACTTACATGGCAATCCTTTTGTGTTTTACCGTCCATGAGTGCATTCTTGTATGTTTTGGGTTTACCTAAGGTTTTTTTGAACATTAAGTAAATTATACTATACGTGTTTTTGTCTTACTTCACTCAATAGTGTGTCACCCCTGTTGATATATGCACTGTGGTTTGCTCTCCATTGCAATACAGCATTCCATTATATGAATATAGTGCAGTATGTTTACTGTTGATGGATATTTGTTTCCAGTTTTTGCTAATACAAACTATGCTTCCAAGAACATTTTGTACATGTAAAATGATACACATGTATCTAAATATCTTTAGAAAAAATACTTAGGAATTGCTGAATATACTCGTAACTTCATTTTTAAAAGTAATCCAAAGTGGCTGGACTGACTTACACAAACACCAGTATAATGAGTGTTCCCACTACCACATATACTTCACCAACACTTGCTAGTGAGAATGGCTAAATGTTTTTTCAATTTACATGTGTTTGGTAGTATCTCCTTGTGGCCTTAATTTGCATTTTCCTGGCTGCTAAGACTGAACACCATTCCACGTTGATGATTTTTTTTTGTAAAGAGTTTGTTCAAGCCTTTTTTTGTTCTAATTATCAGGCACGTTTGTATTGATTTATGTTTTTTTTTTTTTTTTTTTGAGACGGAGTCTCGCTCTGTCACCCAGGCTGGAGTGCAGTGGCCGGATCTCAGCTCACTGCAAGCTCCGTCTCCCGGGTTCACGCCATTCTCCTGCCTCAGCCTCCCGAGTAGCTGGGACTACAGGCGCCCGCCACCTCGCCCGGCTGGTTTTTTTGGGTATTTTTTAGTAGAGACGGGGTTTCACCGTGTTAGCCAGGATGGTCTCGATCTCCTGACCTCGTGATCCGCCTGTCTCGGCCTCCCAAAGTGCTGGGATTACAGGCTTGAGCCACCGCGCCCGGCCCGTTTGTATTGATTTAAATGTATGTGTGCTAGGTGGGTTTTTTTTTTTTTTAATCTACTTTGTGGCTCCTCACATTTTCGAAACCTGCCAAACTCTTTCAAAAATATTGTAGCTATTTAGCTGCATCCATTTGTATTTTATGGGTTATGAACATGCTTTGTCATCAATTCTTTTGAACATGATGTCTACGGGTTCTTCTTTAATTAGCCTATTTGCTTCATTTTTTATGAAACTATCTGGGGGACATTTCAGAAAGCATGTCATAATTATTTTACTCAAGCCCCAAGTTCATTCTTTATGTAATTTTATTATTAATGCATTGTCATCTTGCCTTGCATGTTGCAAATAGCTTCTCCCACTAAACTTCCATCTTTCCACCGTCTTTAGGGAATCTTAATGGACAGAATATTTAATGTGGATAAATTTGTCAAAACTTTCCATCATGTTTAATTGTGTGTGTGTGTGTGTGTGTGTGTGTGTGTGTGTGAAGAGATCCACTGTTATTCCAATATTTAAAGATACTCTCCTATGGTATCTTCTGTGAGAATTATAGATTTCTGAGATTTAACCATTATGGAACAGTTGGTATCTGAATAACTTTCCTGCCATTAATAATCAAAGTTGGATAAAAATATATGAAGCAATTCTTTTCCGTGTCTGGACAATGGATAGCACAAGGCTGCAATACATGAGAGCAGTAAAGCACACCAGGTAAACCTTCTTCCTGGAGACATTTTCCATTTTCTAACTATGTGGCAAGGGAAGTACAACCCACGCAAAAAGCAGTTGTCTTAGAGCGTGGTATTTCCAGACTAACAGAGATGCCTAAGCACCACACTGTCATCCTTAGTTTTAATTTTCTTGAGAAATTGCCTAATTTCCAAGAAATCATACGACTACCATGAAAAATGATTTCCATCAATTTTTAAGATGATCAATAGTTGAATCTTTGCTAGTCCAAATTTTAAGTTAATTCTATGTGTTATTCTTGAAGTGTGAGTACAGGGACATATATAATCAGTATTTTGTTTCCCTACAAGCCTCCAAAAGAAGGGCTAGGCAAAAAAATTAGCCCTTTTTCACTTAAAATATTTATGCTAACATAAGTGTTACATAGACATCTCACTTTTCAATTAACTTTTTAATTTCTGAAATGGTAAATATTAGCAGACATACCTGCCAACATAAAAGTTCTTTGAGACCCTTACTAATTTATGTGAAGAGGTTCTGAGATTAAAAAAATGAAAATATTCAATTAGAAAACATTTTTGTAAAGGGGGAGAAAAAAGGAGCGCATTCACAAATACTACAAGAACATTAAAACACATTAAGATACCTGACTAAAGAAAAATAAAAATAATCTTAAAATTCTACTGAGGGACATATGAACCTAATAGGACAAACAATATTCTTTATGAATAAGAATATTAATATTGAAAAGGTGCCACGATTTCTCTATGTGAACCATGCAATGTCCTACGTATCTATGTATCTTGTATTATAATCAGAATACCAATAGAATCTGTATTTGAAGGAAGATTAAATAATTCAACAGTTTATCTGTAAAAGAGTATGGAATTATGAAAGAGATACAGGTGTATGTATTGGGAAGTAATACTTGACCTATTAGGTATGAAACCTTGTATTAGTTATAAAACAAATATTTTAAATACATATTCAAACAAGAAGCAACAATAATTAAATCAGTGAAAGTAGCTGAATAGACAAAATAGAACTGAATAGTATTTGTAAGTATCAAATATAAAAATGATTATCTAGTGGAAGTTACATATTAGATCAATGAGGAAGAGCAGGAATTATTTTATAAATGGTATCATGGCAACCAGATAATACTGACAGAAAATGTTGGCTATTTCACTACTTTAAGGTAACTCTCAACTGCATTAAAGACTGATCTAAAAATGAAATCATAAAAATATCAGGAGAAACATGAGTATTTTTATAACCCTGACCAGAGAAAATTCTAAACATTATACCTAAGGCAGAAATAGTAGAGCAACAGATTTGACTATGTAAGAATGGTCATAACGCAATAATAAAGAAATTAATTGTAAAAATATTTGTGACGTGTGTAATAATGATTCCTAATATGGGCCACTGCCAAGTTACAGACATAAACACCCAAAAGAAAAAGTGTAAAGGATGTATACAAGAAATACAAATAACCAATTAACATACTGGAATATACTCTCACTAAAAATTTTGAAATGCGAAGAACACACTTTTGGCTATCAATAAAAAATATTAAAGATCAGTAATATTCTGTTACCGAGTGTATGAAAGAACAGTCTCATGCACTATTGGTCGCAGTGTAAACTGTAACAGCTTTGGTGAAGGTCAGTTTGAAAATGTAGCTCAAAATTTTAAATCTACATATTCAGTGACACAGACAGAAATTATACATTGAGAAATTTTAGTGGAAAGACAAAGTGCGTAAAGTATAAAGAGACATATGTAGCAGCCTACGCTCTATGTCCACAGATAAATAGTAATGGAGCATTCTCCTTACAATCAAAGACTATACAGCAGAAGAGAGGTAGATGAATACACACTTTCTTGGAAACATCTGCATTTATAAACTTTTTATGACATTTTATGTGTGTACATGCATATGCACAGAAAGATGTCCACAGGCATGAACACAAAAATGTTAACAGTCCCTAACTCTGGATTTATAGATGAATTGGGGTGAATTATTACTTTTGTGTTGTTATCTAAGTTTTATTTTATATACATACCACCTGACAGATTGTGTGGCATGTGGTAGGCACTCAATACATGAATGGATGGACATGAACACCTGATTATAATCTGCATTCATCCACTGTCAATTTTAAAAGTTTAGCACTATATAGCAGCATTAGTCTCATTTAATAGAAAAGAGTAACAAGATTTCAATTTGAACTAGTACACTTATTCTTGAGGGCCCAGAGTGTCTCTACAAATTCCTGAATATCTGGCGTTTAAGGGATTATTTTTATCTTTAGATAAAAGTGAGTTTATCTTTAGATAAAAATGAGTCTCTGAAGGAAACCAGTGTGCTGGTTCTTCATCTGTTGTTTCTCAGCGCCAATTCCACCCTTCTGTCCTGTGCTCTGTGTGCTGGGGCCGGGACTCTGCAAATTACACTTCTCTGACCCCTCTGACTGCTGCTTATTAGGTTCTACTGGTAGGAAGTACTAGAGAGAAGTTGGAAGGAAGATGAAACAAGATCTAGTTTATCCCTCATGGCTAGTCCTATCAGCTCTGTAATAACGGCAGCGAATGCCGGCCTTCAATTGCTTCGAAACTTCTAGAACTGTCGTTACTGTACCCCTCAGAATTACCATGAGCAGGTAGGTGGTGAGCCTCCTCAGGGGTCTGAGCACTAATGCCATGATGACCCTTTTTGGAGCTTTAAGGCTCTGGCAACCCCAACTTTTTCCCATTTGTTTTCTTACCCTTAGGACTAGTAGCTGCATCCTACAGTTGTGATCACCGGGTTATTCTCTAACGCCTCTGTACTCACATCTCCTCTGTTGAAATACGTAGTGTCAGCTTTCCTGACTGGACACATGCTGGTAGTAGTGCTTTCTGCAGAGCAGACATAGTCAAGTCATCAGCTGCAGGATCAAGATAGAGAGACATAAATGCTGAAGGCCAATCTATTAAGGTTAGCATTTGGGAGGTGTCTGAATGTTAAAAGGATGCATTTAATACAGAAAAACATCCACATCAGCAAAGATCTGCTGGGGCAGTTCGGTACAATGAAACTTCCTATGATAATCAAAATGTTCTAAAATGTTGTCCAATATAGTAGTCAATAGTCACATGAGGCTATGAGCATTTGATATAAAGCTAGTATTACTAATTAACAGAATGCCCAATTTTATTTAAATCTAATGGCTAATGAAAACTGTATTAGTACAGGTCTAGGGTGACTGTACCTCTAAGCTTCTAGTTATTTTAACAGGTGCTAGGATTACAAAAACAAGAGATACACTCTCCTATAAGAGCTCAGTCCAGCAGTGGAAGACAAGACATATAAAACAAACCACTTCAGAAGATTATTCTGTCAACAGTGTGAAGATGAATTTCAGGGTCAAGATCAAAGACAGTGCTACTCAAGGACAAATCTAACAGTCAAATTAAGAGATGGACCTCATCAGCCATAGTACTAAGGAGTATTAAAAAATTTGACGTGTTGACACTTGGTAATCAACGGTAAGTAAAAGTAGAATTCAGAATAATTCATTTTGGGATTATTACATCATTTCATCAAGGGAGTATGAGACAATCAGATTTGGAAAAAAGTGATGAATTCAGATGTGCCAAGTCGAAAGTGTCTGTGAAACATCCAAGTATATGTGCTGAAAAAGACAACTGCAAATATGTATTGGTTTAGAACTCACATGGGTATGGCTAGAAAACAATGACTTGTGGGCCGGGCGCAGTGGCTCACGCTTGTAATCCCAGCACTTTGGGAGGCCGAGACGGGCGGATCACGAGGTCAGGAGATCGAGACCATCCTGGCTAACACGGTGAAATTCCGTCTCTACTAAAAAATACAAAAAAACTAGCCGGGCAAGGTGGTGGTGCCTGTAGTCCCAGCTACTCGGGAGGCTGAGGCAGGAGAATCACTTCAGCCCAGGAGGTGGAGGTTGCAGTGAGCCGATATCGCACCACTGCACTCCAGCGTGGGGACAGAGTAAAACTCCGTCTCAAAAAAACAAAACAGCTGTAATCCCAGCACTTTGGGAGGCCGAGGCAGATCACGAGGTCAGGAGAGCAAGACCATCCTGGCCAACACGGTGAAACCCCGTCTCTACTAAAAATACAAAAAAAAAAAAAAACTATCCGGGCGTGGTGGCGGCGCCTGTAGTCCCAGCTACTCGGGAGGCTGAGGCAGGAGAATGGCGGGAACCCGGGAAGCGGAGCTTGCAGTGAGCTGAGATCCGGCCACTGCACTCCAGGCTGGGCAACAGCGAGACTCCGTCTCAAAAAATACAAACAAACAAACAAAAAATGACTTGTGAATCATGAAGGCAGAATAAGAAGACAAACTAATAGATACAACCAGAAAAAGTGAACAGCATCACAAAGGGGCCAAGTACCAAACCTTGAGCACAACCTAAAGAAGTAGAAGTAGAAGTAGAAAGAAAAAAAAAGACTAGGAATGCAGGTAGAGGATGGAAGCCAAAGAGCCTCAAACCCAGAACAGGAGTAAACAACGCTGACAAACTATCAAAAGGGCTGACAAGTATTGAATACTTAATGTGGCAGATAGTTTCTAAACATTTTATATCTAGAAACCCGTTTAATCTTTTAAAAAATCCTCTAAGGTGCATTGTGTCATAATGCCCATTTTACAGATGAAGAGTCTAAGGCACGGAAAAGTTAAATCATTCATTCAAGGTCAACACGCAGCGAATAAACAGCAGAGTCAGAATCTGAGCCAGGCAGTTTGGTTCCAGAGCCTGTACTGCTAACCATTCGTAAGAGAAAAATCCAGTAGGGACTGAAAAATATTTTCATGCAGCTTTGGCTAGAGCACATGTCAAAAAGGGGCATGGTCTATGGCATCAGCAATCTGAAGATCCCTGCCCTTTCATGTGACATACAGTACTGTAAAATGCAAATTCCTCCACTCTACTGTAGCTAGGCTCAATCACAGTCTCACAGTAGGGCCACAGGTAAATCTTAAAACTGGAAAAGCAACTATCTAAACTCCAGTTCTCACATTAAAAGCCCTGTAATACACGAGAGATAACATCCGGAAACTTTAAAGAAAAAAAAAAGTTCCTCATATGCTTTCGATGCACAACTAGGTTAGGAATAGTAGTCTAGATTAGGTGCAGTAGCTTGCACTGTAATCACAGCGGTATGGGAGGCGGAGGTGGAAGGATCACTTGAGTCCAGAAGTCTGAGACTAGCCTGGACAATATAGTGAGACCTCATCTCTACAAAAAATAAAGAAAAAAAACAGCCAAGCACAGTGGCTTGCACATGTAGTCCCAGCTACTTCAGAGGCTGAAGTGGAAGGACTGTTTGAGCCAGAGAGTTGGAGGTTGCAATGAGAGGAGACTGCACCACTGCACTCCAGCCTGGGCAACAGAGCGAGCCTGTCTCAAAAAATTAAAAATACATACAAAAACTCCACAAAACAGAAACGACAAAAGAATACTGGTCTAGCTCCACATTACTGAAAAACTAAGAGCCGTCTGCTAGAGGGCAAACATGTTGTATGAGTTAGTCTAGGGGGAAAAAGTGAGCTTTCTGGATTACTTCTGTAGAAGAGCAAACACACTCCCGAAATAACGGACATATGTTGAAATTTGTAAGCTCATTTTATAGCACATTCTGATTCTATTTCTGTTTTCTACATAACATCGGGTTATCAATGTTTATCCCTTTATTACATGCTGGTTAACAACTAATTGAATTCATAGATAGGAGGCATAAAGTTGAAAAGGAGGATCATACCTAACATCTCCAGTTTTCTTGGTGAGGCAAAGAAAAGATCATCCAGCATTACAGAAGCCAGCATTGAATAGGAGAGGCTGGGGATGGGAGTGAAGGTCTCAAATACCCACTGAGAACTGTACATGGAACGAATAAGGATATTCCAAATTTTGGTGTGCATGTGTGTAGTTTCTCCAATCATGCCTCATTTATTTTCATTCTAGTATTATCAGTGCTATGTTATATCATTTTATTTTATTTTAAGTCACTCCTACAAAGTTAATTAGAAAAAGAAGAAACTGGAGGTTGGAAAGTACAAGGGGAGGACAGGGGGAAAGGATGTCTAAAATAGATGAAATTTAATTTTTGTAAAAACAATGACTCTCTCCCGCCTTCCACCCCCCCACCCCCCCTAAAAAAACCCACCACCATTTAGGTGTATATGCTGGATAAGGTTATCCAAACATGGGACAGTATGTGGCCACAGTGGTTGGCGCTCGTTAACTCTAGGCTGGGAGTGGTATGGGAGATGAAGAAGGGACATATGATCAGTGAGAATAAAAACACTAGCAAAACACAAACATAGTCATGGTATAATGGCAGGTGAAACTGATAAAATAACCTTATGAAGAAAGACCAAGAGTAAACATGGAAATAAAAGTTTGTTCAACAAGAACACTGAGCTAATTAGATGGATGCATTATAAGCAATTTCTAACTGGGATTGCTGTACTTTTAATCCAGTTTTTAGAAAAAGTAAAATAAAGCATAGGTAAGAATGGACCACAGATATTTGCACTGTATCTTCAGGCTGAAGAGAAGACGTTAACAACCACACTCTTGTTTCTGGAGAGGAAGTACATAAACTGGGCGGTCACATACCATTTTAGACTAAATTGTCCCCCAGATTCATATATTGAAGCCCTAACCCCCTAACATGACTGTGTTTGGAGACAGGGCCCTTGAAGAGGTAATTAAGGTTAAGTGAGTTCATAAGGATGGGGCTCAAATCCAATGTGACTGGGGATCCTTATAAGAACTGGAAGAGAGGCCAGGGATGCAGCACACCGAGAAAAGGCTAGGTGAGGACACAGAGAGAAGGTGGTGGTCTGCAGGCCAAGGAGAGAGGCCTTAGGGGAAATCAAATCCATCAACAGCTTGATCTTAGACTTCCAGCTTCCAAAACTAGAAGAAAAATTTCTGTTGTTTAAGCCACCAAGCCTGTGTTATTTTGTTACGGCATATCTTAGGAGACTAGTATATATATTTTGGATGAAGTTATCATGGGCACGACAAATGGTATTTAATGTTATTTACAATGTAAATGTTAAAAAAATCAAACAAGAGTATTCCCATTCACTGTCCACCTCCACTTCCCCAAGCATCCACATTTTTATTCGCTGGGAGAATGACAGGACCCAGAGGCATAACTCAACAAGTTTAAATCATAAAATAAAGATACTGAACTTTTGAAGAATCAGATACCTGCCTTATTCTCAATTAAATGTAAAACTAAGCAAAATAAATGAATAAATAAAAATAATTAGATACTTCCTTGAAATTCCAAGTGAGGGAAACACAAAAAAGCTTCCAACAAACAACAGATCATAAGTGAATAAAAATTAAACAGCATCAATTTACGGTGCACAAATGCTACCAATAGTTTCATTTAGTGCAGTGGCTCCGAAACTTTAGTAAACATCAAAATCACCTGAAGGACTTGTTATAACACAGGGTACACTGAAGAGTTTCTGAACTGGAAGCTCTGAGGTGGGACTCAAAAATTTTCAATTCTAACATGTTCCCAAGCTGCTGAAGCTGCCTACTGATCTGGAGAACAGACATTGAGTACTACTACTTTACTATACGTATGGTCACTGTTGTATCGTAATGAATGTGAAACATATTAGAGGGGTCCCTACAAGTTTATTCATGCATACTGGTCTCCTGAGATGTCTGAAGTTCTATCTACATGAATTCTACCCTGAATTATTTCAAAATGTGACTTTTTTGGGGTAGGAAGGAGTACCATAGTAACCAAAATGAGAGTCATTTAAATCAAAATGAAATCTGCTATGGACAGTTCTATGAGGTTCCAATTCCAAAGTTATTAGCTGTAAGTTATATTTAACATGGTAAATTATATAAAGAAATTTCAAATACAACATAGCAGCATCTCTGGGACACAGCTAAAGCAGTGTTAAGAGGAAAATTTATAGCACTAAATGACCATATCAAAAAGCTGGAAAGAGCTCAGCAACCTAACATCCCAACTAAAATAACTAAAAAACCAAGGGCAAACAAACCCCAAAGTTAGCAGAAGACAAGAAATAACCAATATCAGAGCTGAACTGAAGATAGAGACACACACACACAAAACACCCTTCAAAAAAATCAAACAATCCAGGAGCTTTTTTTCTTTTCTTTTTTTTCTGAGACGGAGTCTTGCTCTGTTACCCAGGCTAGAGTGCAGTGGTGTGATCTCGGCTAACTGCAAGCTCCACCTCCCAGGTTCACGCTATTCTCCTGCCTCAGCCTCCCGAGTAGTTGAGACTACAGGCGCCCGCCACCATGCCCGGCTTTTTTTTTTTTTTTTTGTATTTTAAGTAGAGACAGGGTTTCACCGTGTTAGCCAGGATGGTCTCAATCTCCTGACCTCATGATCTACCCGCCTTGGCCTCCCAAAGTGCTGGGATTACAGGCATGAGCCACTGCGCCTGGCCAGAAGCTAATTTTTTGAAAAAATTAGTAAAACATTAGACCACTAGACTAATGAAGAAAAGAGAAGAAGATTCAAACAAACACAATCAGAAATAAGTGGGATGTTACCACTGACCCAACAGAAAGACAAACTACATCAGATAATATTATGAACACCTCTATTCACATAAACTAGAAAATCTAAAGAAACACATACATTCCTGGACACATACACCCTCCCAAGGCTGAACCAGGAAGAAACTGAATCCCTGAACAGATCAATAATGGGCTCTGAAACTAAGGCAGTAATAATAGCCTACCAACCAAGGAAAGTTCAAGACCAGGTGGATTCACAGATAATTCCACCAGAGGTACAAAGAAGAGTTCGTTGCTATCATTGCTCCTGAAACGATTTCAAAAATTTGAAAAGGAGGGACTCCTCCTAACTCATTCTATGAGTGCAGCATCGGCCTGATACCAAATCCTAGCAGACATACAACAACAACAAAAACTTCAGGCCAATATCTCTGATGAACATCGATGCAAAAATCCTAAACAAAATACTGGCAAACTGAATACAGCAGATCAAAAACCTTATCCACCACGATCAAGTAGGCTTCATTCCTGGGATGCAAAGTTGGTTCAACATACAAAAAGCAAAATAAATGAGATTCATCACATAAACAGAACTAAAGACAAAAACCACATGATTACCTCAATAGATGTGGAAAGGCCTTCGATAAAATTCAACATCACTTCATGTTAAAAATTTTCAATAAAGTAGGTATTACATGAACATACTGCAAAATAATAAGAGCCACCTATGACAAGCCCTCAGCCAATATCACATTGAATGGGCAAAAGCTGAAAGCATTCCCCTTGAAAACCTGTGAAAGACAAGGTTGCCCTCTCTCATCACTCCTACTCTTCATAGTATTGGAAGTTCTGACGAGAGCAATCAGGCGAGAAAAAGAAATAAAGGTATTCAAATAGAAAGCGAGAAATCAAACTATCTTTGTTTGCAGATGACATGATCCTATATCTAGAAAATCCCATCATCTCAGCCCAAAAGCTTAGGCTGATAAGCAACTTCAGTGAAGTCTCAGGATACAAAATCAATGTGCAAAAAGTGCTAGCATTCCTATACACCAAAAACAGGCAAGCCCAGAACCAAATCACAAATGAACTCCCATTCGCAACTGCTACAAAAAGAATAAAACACCTAGGAATACAGCTAATATGGGATGAGAAGGAGCTCAAGAATTACAAACCACTCCTCATGGAATCAGAGAGGACACAAACAAATGGAAAAAAATTTCATGCTCATGGATAGGAAGAATCAATATCGCAGAAATGTCCATACTGCCCAAAGCAATTTATAGATTCAGGGCTATTCCCATTAAACTACCATTAACATATTCACAGAATTAGAAAAAAACTGTTTTAATATTCAAATGGAACAAAACGAAACAAAAAAACCAAACCTGAATAGCCAAGGCAATCCTAAGCAAAAGGAACAAAGCTGGAGGCATCACACTTCAACTACAGTACAAGGCAACAGTAACCAAAACAGCACAGTGCTGTTACAAGAACAGACACACAGAGACCAATGGAACAGAACAGAGAACTCAGAAGTAAGACCACGCACCTACCTATAGCTATCTGATCTTCTACAAACCTGACCAAAAAAAAAAAGGGGGAAAAATATTCCCCATTTAATAAAAGGTGCTAGGAGAACTGACTAGCCATATGCAGAAAAATGAAACTGGACACCTTCCTTACACCATATACAAAAATCAACTCAAGATGGATTAAAGACTTAAATGTAAAACTTAAAACTATAAAAACTCTAGAAGAAAACCTAGGCAATACCATTCAGGACATAGGAATGGACAAAGATTGCATGACGAAGATGTCAAAAGCAATTGCAACAAAAGCAAAAACTGACACATGGGATCTGATTAAACTAAAGAACTGCATAGCAAAACAAAATATCAACAGAGTAAAAAGACAACCTATAGAATGGGAGAAAACTTTTACAATCTGTGCATATGACAAAGGTCTCATATCCAGCATCTATAAGGAACTTACCATACTGACAAGAAAAAAAAACCATTAAAAAGTGGGTAAAGGACATGAACAGACACTTCTCAAAAGAAAACATACATGAGGCCTACAAGCACATGAAAAAAGCTCAGTATCACCAATCATTAGAGAAATGCAAATAAAAACCACAATGAGACACCACCTCACACCAGTCAGAAAGGCTATTATTAAAAAGTCAAAAACAACAGATGGTTGCGAGGTTGCAGAGAAAAAGGAACACTTTTACACTGTTGGTGGAAGTGTAAATCAGTTCAACCATTGTGAAAGACCTAAAGACAGAAATACCATTTAAGCCAGCAAACCCGTAACTGGATATTACATAAAAGGAATGTAAATTGTTTTCTTATAAGAACGTGCATGTGGATGTTCACTGCAGCACTATTCACAATTGCATACGCATGGAATCTAACTTAAATGCCCGTCAGTGATGGACTGGATGAAGAAAACGTACATATACACGGAATACTACGCAGTCACAAAAAGGAATGAGATCACATCCTTTGCAGGGACACGGATGAAGCTGGAGGCGATTATCCTGAGCAAACTAACATAGGAACAGAAAAACAAATACTGCATGTTCTAAGTGGGAGCTAAGTGATAAGAACATATTAGACTCAATGGTGGAAGGAACACCACACACTGGTATCTGGCAGAGGGTGGGGGCTGAGAGGAGAAAGAGGATCATCAGTTAGAACAGCTAGTGGATGCTGGGGTTAATACCTGGGTGATGGGATGATCTGTGCAGCAAACCACCATGACACATTTACCTATGTAAGAAACCTGCATATCCTGCACATGTAACTCTGAACTTAAAAGCTGGAAATTAAAAAAAAAAAAGAAAAATTTCAGTGATCTAAATCTTACAATTAGATTAAAAACCAATATTAAAATACGTTGTTTCTGTAGGTCTTGAAAAAGGTCACTTCTTTAAATAAGTTATTTCAAATTCATTACTAGGAATAAATAATCTGGTTTTTACGTATATAGTAAATACAATTATAATACTTACCTTCAGCACAAGAGTGACATGATTCTCTGAATGTGCCTTTGAAGGAATAATTTCCATGTAGTGTTTGAGCACTTTGTGTCTCAGCAGTCAATTATACACACAAACACAAACAACTTTACCACCGTGGTAGAATGTCATAAAATATTAAGGATACTTTACAAAAGCTGTGATGACACATATGAAGTTTCTAAACTTTTAACAGGACTGGAAAACCAATGCAGAATTCTGCTCAGTAGACAACTTAAAATCTAAACCCAAACATATTTTGATAGATACAATATGCAAAATCTAACTTCACAACAGAAATAGTAATAATTCTTTGTCATTAATACCTTACTAGCACATTGGTACCTTTACAAACAGCATCATATAATAGCATAATATTTCATCTTACTCCTCCATCCAGGATCTTTTGTGAGAGGCACTTATAAACAACACTAGTTTTGGCGACGCTGTATCAAACATACACATAGTATAATGGTCTATTTTACTATGCTCACAAAACACCATTTATAAAGAAATCTTTATGAATTCAAAAATAGGTTGTTAGTAACATGATTACCTTTAAAGTATGGATTTTGATTTTCATTCACAATATTAATTCATTAACAGTAGTTTCATCTACAAAATGTTCTATAGCTTTTTCCTTTTTGAAAAGGAATAAAGGCAGTTAAGATACTCATAACTTCTACTTAAACAATATCAATTTTGTTTCACAGTATTAATTAGCAGAGAACATTTTCAATTAAAGTGATATACAATTTACAAAAATAGAATGATTTATATATTGCAAAACATTGTCCTCCATTATGAATATATATATATATATATATATATACATGTGTGTATGTGCATATATGTGTATATATAAATATTTCTTTTAAGTTTTACAATAGCCCTTATTCAAGTACTTTGGGATTGTCTTGAAATAATCACCTTGCTATATATTTTAAATACATTTAAAAAGTAAAATTAATCTAAGAAAAGGTTAAAAGTTTCAGTGTAGTTTGACTTAAAAAAAGCAACCACTTGCTTGAGTAAAAACCCTGACCAAATTCAAAACAAGCTCAGGTGCCATATTAAGTTTAAGAACTTTGTTAAAAATATAGATAAATTTAAGTGTCAAATACTTAAACATTTTCCAATTTGCTACCATTAGAGCAGAATCAAAAGACTGTATTAATCTATTAATTGTCCAATCTTAATCCCCAGACAAAATTCATGTATATATTATTACTAATACACTAACATACAATATACCTGCTTACAAACACATAGGTAGCCATAAATAAAACTTTATTCTTTATTTCATTTACAAGCTACCAAATATTATGTATCGTACACAGTGCTGAACACTTAAATGGCTGTAGTCATGGAAGGATCCAGACTGAATGGAAAGCTGTTGAGAAAGAAAAGATAAAAGCAAAGTAATACTGTAACAGGAAGGTGGCAAAAGCATAGTTTTGCCATAATAAAATCAATTAGATCTGTGATTATATATCAGTTCCGGTTAAAACAAAGTCTGAGCTCCATGCGATTCTCAGCTTTATTATTTGCAGTCTGACTAAAGTCTGTATAGTCATTTTGTCTTTTGCAGTCATTAAAATAAAAAAAGTTAAAAACTATAGCAGCAACAAGCAAACCCTGTGACAGGATGGCAAGGGTTAAGAACTAAAAAGAGTTTATACAGTGTGTTTAGGGAAAGTGTGCAGTTTATCTTCCATCAGCAGGAGTTCGACTGAGGGACAACATGATTCGGGCAAATCGCTCACAGAGTTCATGCGTAGAATACGAAGGTAACTTCGGTGGCTCATGGAAACTTTTAATCTCCATAGAACAATCAAGCAGTTTTGGCAAAAAATCTGTCAGCTTTTCTTGGAGGTGTGCTGCAAATACAAACAATTAAATCTAACTAAAGATAGAAATTATGACACGAGCATTGTCAACATGATTTACTAATATTAACTTGCCATGATAGGTAAGATAATTGCCATTTTGGGGAGACAAAAACACATGGCAACTGCAATGCACACAGCTTAGCTCATCAATATAGAAAAAGAGTAATGTGAATGTGAAATTACTAAATATAATACTTAATATTATATTTAATATAAAAAATGGCAAGAATAAATAACATCTAATTCTAACTGCGTTTAATCTCGACATCTCGGGTGCCTACTACCATTGTTTAAACTTACGTTCCATTTCTTGACCGAGGTAGGAACACCATCGATTTCTCATATCTTCTACAGCTAGTATATCCTTCTCTTCCATTTCATCCACCAGTAATAATGGCAAAAATGGGACAATAAACTCATTCATGATAATCAGACCATTGTTTACTTCTCGATCCTCTCCAGATTCGAAGAGTTCTGCGGCTTGCTCATTTAATTTCTTAATGCAATGCAAAAAAAAGAATAGGTTTTTGTTTCCTTTTTAAATTAAATATCTGTAAGTATCAATAAAGAAGACAACATAAATATGTTCACAAACAGTATTAGAATAAACGGTACTTAGAGAAAACAATCTCAACCTACCTAGAACTGAAAACCTCTCTTTAGAAACGTTATGCATATGACAACAACAGAAACAAAAGCAAACAGTGGTGGATGGAACATTATTGTGTTTTTCACTATTGTTTGGCTTATGTTGATCATCAATACAGGGGCCATTTTTTCTTCTCTAGAGATTAACTTCCACCCAATTATAAAATTTTATAAGCACTCACAATAGTTTTAAAAATAAAGAAATTCAGAATCCATATTAATTTTTGAAAAACTCATCTCCATAAATGGCAACTGAATATATACTATTGTATTTCTTGATACAGAAATATAAAGGTAACCAATTCACTTATCCCTTCAAATACTTCCTACAGAGTAAATACCATGTGCCAGAAATTTTTCCAGATACAGGGGCATTCAAGTGATTAATACAGAAAACTCTCATGGAGCTTACAATTTGGTAAGAGGATTGGCAAACTTTTTCTGTGAAGGTCCAGACAAGGACTATTTCAGGCTTTGAAGGCCACAAAGTTTCTGTTGGAACTATTCAACTCTGCCATTGTAGTACAAAGGCAATAATACATAATATATAAACGAATGTGCATGGCTATGTTTCAATAAAACTTATCTATAAAAACAAGTGGTAGGTGGAGCACAAGCCATAGTGTGCTGATCACTGACCTAGTAGAACAGAGAAATCCATGTAATAAGAAACATAAAAGATAAATACAGGTATAAGACCTATAATATTTAAGGGTTCTTATTTCAAATCTTATGTTTACAGCATGATAAATGTGACTTTTAAAGCTGAATTTCAAATAAAAATAGTTACATATTTACACCGTACTTCTTGTGCAATTTATTTTGATTTTGGAAAGAACCTTGTGCTGTAAGTCCAACTTGGCCATGAATCAATTACCCAATTGATATGGTTAGGCTTTGTGTCTCCTCCCAAATCTTATCTTGAATTGTAACCCCCAGGTATTGAGGAAGAGACCTGGTGGGAGGTGATCAGATCATAGGGGCAGTTTCCTTGATGCCGTTCTTGTGACAGGGAGTGAGTCTCAAGATCAGATGGTTTTATAAGCATCCGGCATTTCCCCTGCTTGCACTTCTCTCTCCTGCCACCATGTGATGAACGTCCTTGCTTCCCTTCACCTTTCGCCATCATTTTAAGTTTCCTGAGGCCTCCCCAACCATATGAAACTGAGTCAATTAAACCTCTTTCCTTTATAAATTACCCAGTCTTGTGTAGTATCTTTATAGCACTGTAAGAACGGACTAATACACCAATCATGAACAGATTAGCTAAATCTCTTAGCTTCACTTTCTTTACATTAATAATAGGGTATTATCATCTTCCTACCATAGGGGTTAAGAGAATAAAATGAGATAAATCTTCAAGTATTTACTACAATTTTTGGAAGTATGCATTAAATGAGATATACAATTTAATGACAAGTTTAATGTTAAGTTCACTGAATCAAACAATGTCTTGGAAATCTCTTAAATATAACATGTTTAAAGCCAACCTTGTTCCTCCTATTAGATTCCCTAATATTAAATGAAAAACTAGAAAGTTTGGCAGCTTTGACTCTTCTATTTCCTTCTTTCCACTCACGCAACAGCTATGACATGCCCTGATTTCATTTCCTTCACCGTCATACCTACACTACATGAGTCGAGGCCCTCACTCTCCATCCCTTGACTTTCCCCTCTAAGGTTCTTGACTTCAATCTACTTCTTTCCTGTTCATCCTCTAGTATGCTATTATTATTACCAGAATTATTTTCTGAAAACAAACCTCATCATACCAAACCTAATCAAACGTACACTGGTGCAAACTCATCTGAATGTCACATAAGCTTCTTTATCATCTGACCAATATCGACAAGTATTGTCAGCTTCATCACTTCCACCTTACCCCACTTCTTCATAACCTGGAGAGC